>NC_090743.1:88467180-88499680 GCF_036898095.1 Palaemon carinicauda | reverse complement strand
TTGGAGGATTAAAATCCAACCAATCCAAATCTTAAACACCTATCTCATACCAAGTTCATTTTATTGAAAGACTTCACAAGAGTAGATAATGTAAAGAATACGGCAACAAAGAAACCATAGAATAGAGGAGCATCTCAAAAAGTATCTAACCATCTCTATAGTCTAGTTATCTTCTCTCTGTCTTAAATACGGGAGAAAACTTTTATAATTGTAAGCTATCTATAGAAAGGGCGGCCATGCTGTAACTTACATCCTATTATATATATATATATATATATATATATATATATATATATATATATATATATATATATATATATATATATATATATATATATATATATATATGTTTTAATCTGATTGTGAATAAAGTATAAATATCCCGGATATATCTACATTAGAGAATTGAAATATTCAACACTCATTTATAACGATTTTCTCTTGATTTCCTCCTGTAGCCCCCCAATGATTCTCACACCAACCTTCAAGTAACGTCTGTTTTCTTAAAAAATGAAAAAAAATATATACACTTAATAGTCCATGAGCCTGGGGTGTTGGTCGGTACCATTTTGGGGCAGGATATCTCATAGTGATTAACTGAAAGACCAATGTCTATAGTCTTCAAAAATGTATGATAGCATTCTATATCTCTTTGCCTTCCTTGTGTTATCAACCGTTTTTTATATATGACATGTGATTTTTTCCGGCGTGACCTACAGGCGATTTTTGTCTCCTGCGAGCTAGTCCATTACCTTATTGGGACTTATTACATACCAAAATAAAGGCCAAGAAAAGGACTTCAAAACAAGCTATCACATATTTTAATATCTTGTACACAGTGTTAGTTAGGAGCATATTTATGTTGAAATTAAGGATTTATTTTCCAATGTAACTGGAAATTTTTCCTTACAGAAATAATATCATGTCTGGTATTTGTGATTCAACTTAACATTCATATTCTGTGTTTCAAGAGCTTTCCTTTGATACCAATATGTGATCCATAGCTATCATATTAAGAAAGTTATTGGATGTTAAAATAACAACTATCACGCTCCTGAATCATTAATTTACGGTATATAACAGTAATAAAAAATAACGCATTCAGTTTCTCTTCCTTTAGATTACTTATGCTGAGGGCAGATGCAGCTGATAGTCCTGGAGAACAGTAAGTCTACTATGTCAAGATGGACTCTACGAAAGAAAAATGCATTATCCACATTGAAATTTATAATAATGACCCAACAACACTGGTAACACCTAAGGACTATGACTCATGGTTGGTGCTTCTTGATGCAGCCCGAGTGAGGAATCATAAACCTGATAAGCTAATTGTTCCTGTAGCCACACTTGCAGCTAGAATGGAGAACTTCATGCATTCCAGAGGTTACAGAATGAATGAATCCACCAAGAAACACATCAAATGGAGACTGGACTCGGAAGTTGGAGACATTATTCACATTTATAAGGATGAAGCAGGAAAGTTGTTAGCAATTCTAGACAGCATTACAATGCAAGACATGGTCCTTGAAAACAAAATCTTCGAAATAAATTGAAAACTCTGAGATCAAAATCTAGTGACATAAAGTGCATCATTCACCAGTCATCATCTTATGTTCGGACATCAATACAGGAAAGCTGTTTGCCATCTCCGTGGCCCTACCATCCATCTGATCTTAAAAACGAGTCCATGAATTTGCCATGTCTGCTTCAGCAGTTATTGACTGGTATTCTGACTGGAGAACCTGAAAAAGAAAACCCATCTCAAAGAGTGAAACTTCTAATACAGTCTCTTGGTCAGGATCTAATATATGCCACAACACAAGGAAAGCAGAAACCTCCAAAACATTTGTTGCTTCCATATACTGTCAAAACATTAACAGGCAATACTGAATTGATTCGGATGTTAAACAGACTTGGACATGGGATCTCTTACTCATAGCTTGAAGAAAATGACACAGCAGTTTGTCTACAAAAATTAGCTGCAGCACAGAACCAAACGGTGGTCTTACCTACTCCTTTGCAGCCATATATTTTCACAAATTTAGCATGGGATAACATCGACAGATTCGAAGAAACTTTGACAGGTCAGGGAACTTCTCATCGTGTTAATGGCATTGCTGTGCAATGCAAAATAATTGGGCCTTTTCTCCAAAAGCCTGCTCTTCCAGTTATTGAATAGCAAAAACAAAGGTCTATTTCTACACAGCACACAGAACTGGAAACTACATTGCTGGAGAGAGAGCACGTCCACAACCTTTGCCACCAAGAACGACTAATAAAAATGCTGATGAAGCTGCAGAATCTGCTCGGAATAATAATTTAATCTGGATCATTCTCAAAAAATCAAATATGGAAAATGAGAACATCCCAAGTTGGACAGGATTTAACATAAACATGAGAAAGGACATCTCCATCAAAGAAGACCTCCTTTGCTACCTTCCCACTATAAACGCCCCTGCAACCGAGCTCACTACAGCTTTTGAAATCCTGAATCAGTCTGAGGCTATCCGAACAGAGTTGCTGCTACCAGTTATTGTCATTGTCGTAGATCAAGCCATTTTTGCAAAATTATCAGAGATTGCTTGGAGAGACAGAGTTAAATATGCCAATGTCATAATTAGGTTGGGAGCATTTCATACCATCTGCAATGCTCTGGCTGTCCTAGGCAAGAAGTTTATGGATGCTGGCTTACATGACCTATGTATAGAATCGGGTGTTATTTCAGAAGGTTCAATTAATGGTGTTCTTGAAGGTAAAATGTACAACCGAGCTGTCAGAGTTCATAAACTTGTGTATGAAGCTCTCATGAGATTGATCTGGGAACAGTTTGTCACAATTGAACGAAGATGAACATGTGTACCTGAGAGTTCAAAATACCTTATCCCAGTTAACTAACAAAGACCTAAACCAGAACGATATTGGCAACTTGTTAGTGACTTAAGACTTTAAAGACCTCAAAATAATGTGGTCACAGTTTCTTAACCATCTCCGCAAGTCGAATGGTGATCTGTCTGCATTTTGGATGTCCTACGTTGACATGGTTGAGGACATTATTCTTGGCTTGCTACGTGCATCCCGTGAAGGCATCTGGGAGCTCCATCTGCATGCCATCAGATCACTGATTCCCTGGTCATTTGCATATGACAGAACCAACTATGCCAGATACCTCCCTGTGTATTATGCCCAGATATCAGCCTTAAGTGAGACACATCCAGAAGTGTATGAAGCTTTCAGGGATGGTTGCTTTTCTGTCCAGATGTCAAGCACTAATCCTTTTGGTTGTCTTCCAGTAGATCAGGCACTCGAAGTTACAGTGAACAGAGACACTCAAACACCAGGAGGCACAACCAGATTCAGTCTGAAGTCAGGGGCAGTCAAACACTATTACGTAATTTCTGAGCACAGAAGTGCATTCTTAGGTCAGTTGAGAGACATGGTTCACGAGAATAAATCAGATGCAGTTCATTATGATCTCCAGCACCCAAGATCTGAGAAAGATGAAGCAATTTTGGCAATAGTTGGTGCAATTGAAAGCTGGGTAAACCCATTTTCCAGTTAACAGGACATGATGAGCATCTCAACAGCAAAGACTGCCACTCCAGAAGTTGCTTCAGATTTACTTAATGCTCTAAATGTTGGAGAGAAGTGTTACACCAAGTTTAAGCAAGGAAGACTAGATTTTGATCCCCCTGTTACACAATTCTTTGATACTGTTAAGCTCAATAAACTGAAAACTTTTAGCCACATGTGCAGGAAGAAAGAAGTGAAGACTCATACTGGAAGAGCAGTGATATTGAAGGCAGGCAGGTCATTGTTTGGGAGAATCATTGTAATTGCCCAAAGTCGAAATCTTCAAATGGCAGATATATTGTCCTATCCTCTTGGACCAATGCCATGGGCATTAGCAACCCCTGAGGGTTTGCCAAGGAAGACAAACAAGGCAATCCTCGCTAAAGCATTGTACAAGGATGTTACACTAGAGGAGGAAATGCCCTTAAATTCGGCTTCTGTAATCGATGGCATGATGTTAGTACAAAAGGTGAAAGGGGATCAGAACACTTTTGGTGACATTGCTCAAACAGTCTTTGCTATGGTAATGAAAGAGGGAGGCTCTAGTCAGAGAATTAACATTGTGTATGATCAATACCATGAACTATCCATCAAAAACTCAGAAAGAAGTGTTAGAGGAGAACAACATAGATCTAGTCTTCAAAATATTACACCAAATCAGCTTGTCCGTCAGTGGAGGTCCTTTCTGAATCAGTGTCAATAAAACTAACTTTATAACTTTTCTTGAGAATGAGTGGAAGCAGCAACATTACAGAAGCAGGCTACAGCAAAAGGTTATGTTTGTCACAGATGCTAACCAGTGCTTCAAGATAACACAACATGGAAGTGAGATGGTAATGGATCTATCATATACTCAAGAAGAAGCCGATGGCCGTCTTCTCTTACATGCTGCACATGCTGTAAAGCAAGGACATCCAACAGTTGTTATCAGCTCCGATGATACGGATGTGCTCATCTTGCTCGTGGCTTTCTAGAATATTATCTGTGGTCATCTGTATCTGAAATGTAGGATTAAGACACGAACAAAGATTTTATCAATTGACAAGGTTACTGCTACACTTGGTGCTGATATTTGCAAAGGACTAGTTGGAATGCATGCTTTCACAGGCTGCGATAGTGTGAGTGCATTTGCTGGCAAAGGAAAAACAAGCTCACTCAAATTAATGACCACAAAAAAAGATGTAGTAGATGCATTTATGGAACTTGGGAGTGAATGGGACCTTTCTCAAGAACAGATGGAAAGACTTGAAGCAGTTACTTGTCTCATCTATGCGGCACAAGACACCTTGTGCTCATGTAAATGCTCTGAGATACAATCTCTTCTGTGCAAGGAAAGGTGAGATAGAAAGCCACCAACTGCCTCCTAGCAGAGACTGCTTGAAACAACATGCACAATGTGCCAATTATCAGTCTGCTATATGGAGACGATGTCTACAGCAAAATCCTCACATTCCAAATCCTGTAGGCCATGGTTGGAAGCTGGAAAAAGAAGATGGAGGAGACCAGCTAGTTATTAAATGGATGGATGGACAACCTGTTCCTGAGGCTGTGCTTGATCATTTGTCATGCAAGTGTTCTAAAAAGTGTGCCATACCAAGGTGTGTATATCTGGCTAATAGACTAAAATGCACCGACATGTGCAAATTACAAGACTGTGAAAATCGGGTGTCAGGTGGTGAGGATGATGATAATAATGATGAAACAATGTTGGAAATGAAAGATTTTGAAGACTACTGAACTTAAAATACCCTATCTGGACAATAGTATTAAGTGTATTGGTGGTGTAATGGTTTACATGGTTATAATGTAATACAGTATGTATATATTGGATTTAGTGTTCATAGCTTTTTTAATACAAGTATTGCAATTGGTGTTATGTAATGCACATTTAAATAATTAATTTTAGATTCTAATCTTATTTCTACAGTTGCTATATTCACATTTTATGATATGAATTTGATCTCTAACCTTGTATTCCCATTTTCAACATTTTAGTTTATGCTCATAAAAAAACAATATTTGATAGTAGTTGCTTTAAGATTCAATAACTTTCTGAATATAATAGCTATGGATCACATATTGGTATCAAAGGAAAGCTCTTGAAACACAGAATAAGAATGTTAAGTTGAAACAAATACCAGACATGATATTATTTCTGTAAGGAAAAATTACCAGTGACATTGAAAAAAAATCCTTAATTTCAACATAAATATGTTCCTAACTAACACTGTGTACAAGATATTAAAATATGTGATAGCTTGTTTTGAAGTCCTTTTCTTGGTCTTTATTTTGGTATGTAATAAGTCCCAATAATAGTAATGGACTAGCTCGCAGGAGACAAAAATCACCTGTAAGTCACGCCGGAAAAAATCACAAGTCATATATAAAAAACGGTTGATAACACAAGGAAGGCAAAGAGATATAGAATGCTATCATACATTTTTGAAGACTATAGACATTGGTCTTTCAGTTAATCACTATGAGATATCCTGCCCCAAAATGGTACCAAGAGCCAAAATTTTGAGACCAGGCTCATGGACTATAATGCATTATCGTTCACTTTCCATTTCTGATTAACAAAACCAGATCTTCCAAAATCTAATCACACATTATATGGTGCAGTATCTACAGAGGCATTGATAGGGAAACTCTAATCTTAACGTTTTGGGCGTATATATATATATAATATTATATATATATATATATATATATATATATATATATATATATATATATATATATATATATGTATATATATATATATATATATATATATATATACATATATATATATATATATATATATATATATATATATATATATATATATATATATATATGTGTGTGTGTGTGTGTATATTTATATATGTATATATATATATATATATATATATATATATATATATATATATATATATATATATATATATATATATATAATATATATATATATATATGACATGAGTAACAATAGAGCGACTTCCTACCATCAAGACCCAAGGCGATGCACGAAGATTAATCGCCTTTCCCAAGGTCTTCCTTCCCATTATAAGGAGTTCTTCGCTTCTTTTTTCTATTGCACAAAAGCTCTCAGGAATGGAAGAAAGATTACCTAACATCTTCGTTGTTAATGATTCGATACAATGGCCAAAAAAGTAAAAGATATTTAAAAGCCACAAAAACTTTATAAGATAAAATAATATATGTTTATCACACTGTTAGTCTCTCTCTCTCTCTCTCTCTCTCTCTCTCTCTCTCTCTCTCTCTCTCTCTCTCTCTCTCTCTCTGTTATGGGAATTAACATAATAATCCCAGGCTTCCCACCAATCCATATCAAGAACTCTATGAATTATTTATTCTATTGTTCGTGTATATTTGTTATCATTAGAGTATGGTTTGATGGTAAAAGATCAGGGCTGTAAGGAAGATGTGGGTTATAAAAAGAAACATCAATTACAAGATGAACTGTGTAGATTAGGACAAAGGAGAGGGTGTCTGGTCAGTATCTAGGACCCGTTTTATGGCTCAGTTGTTAAAAGTCCACCTTTAAAACTAAGAATGATGCAAAACATAATAAAAAAAAAAATAAGGTGGAAACTAAATAAAAAATATCCCATCAGTCGTATCTGGAGAGATATGAGTAAATTATCAATGCCATACGTTTCTATAGTTATCCTGAGAGACCTTCATTTCAATCTATAATTGGGAAAAAGAGGCCAAAATAATTACATTATTCTGACTTGGGAGCAAAAATAACTAGTTAATAAATATTTTTTTTGCGGGGGTGGGGGGGGGGGGGGGTGCTTCCGGGCAAACATGGTAGTTTGCATAATGATTGTGAAGTGAGGAAGACTTGGAATATTTGATGGTATTCAGTTTATTTTTTTTTTAGAGGTAAACAGCAACAGAAATAAATAAATCATTGAAAGGCATCAACAGAGGCTGCCACTGTTTTATGGTGTGATGAAAAAGTGCAGTGGAAAGCTGTGAACACCCCGTCATAAAAAAGTGGCAGCCACCATGCACTGAAAGATGGCCCGTGTGCATGAGCTCTAAGGCTGAACACACAAGGGACACTTTTCAGTGGACCTTTGGCTTCGGCTTTTTTTTTGGTGCCATGGGTAATGGAGTGGAAGGCTGTGAATATTACATCACAAATCATCAGTAGCCACTATCCACTGAAAAGTAGCCCGTGTGCAGAGGCCCTTAGGCTGACCACACAAGTGACACTTTTCAGTGGACCATGACAGCCACTGTTTTGTGGTGCTGCGAAAGAGTGGAGCGAAAAGCTGTGAACACCACCTCACAAAAGAGTGACACCCACCGTCCACTGAAAAGTGGCCCATGTGCAGGAACACTAAGGCTGACCACACAATGGACACTTTTTAGTTCACCTGGGCTGCCACTGTTTTCTTTATGCAATGAAAGAGTGAAGCGAAAAGTTATGAACCCCACATCATAAAACAGTGGTAGCCACTATCTACTAAAAATGACCCATGTTCAAGGGCTCTAATGCTGACCATACAAGGGACACTTTTCAGTGGACCGTGGCTTCCACTGTTTTGTGGTGCCATGAAAAAGTGGAGAAGAAAGCTATGACCATCCTATCACAAAACAGTGGGAGCCACTGTCCACTGAAAGTGGACCTTTTGCAGAGCCCCTAAGGCTGACCAAACAACCGACAATTTTCAGTACACTTTCGCTGCCGCTGTTTTGTTGTGCTATGAAGAAGTGGAGCAGAATACTGTGAATACTCCATCACAAAACATTGGCAGTCACAGTCCACTGAAAAGAAACCCTTTTGCAGGGCCCCAAAGGATGGCCACAAAAGGGGCACTTCAGTGGACAGGGGCTGCCAGTATTTTGTGAAAAATGAAACTCGTTTTTAGTAGTGGGGAGTTCACAGCCTAATGCTCCACTACAAAACACGAAAAACTGGTGAAGTAAAAATAAAAAAAAAATGTAAAGAAGATAAAAAGTTAATAGAAAAATTAGAAGATAAACAGGATATTAACACTAACCATGAAACAGATGCTTGGACTGTGATAATGTGACTATACAAGTAGTAAAAATGGAGGTGTTGTAGTGGATGACATAACCAGTAATGTATATTCAGAGTTAGATGCCATTGGAAGTGGTGGAATCGCAGTGAGCTAAAGAAATGGTTTTCAAAGGATTTCCTTTAGCTTAAGACGATCGATAATTTCCTTATCACGTACCCAGGAAAGGAGACAAGAATCAAGAAGACGGTGAGGATAAGCCTCCAACTCCTATAATCCCCCGATCTGCCTTTCTTGAGCGCTGATGATAACATTGGTATGATCGAAGACAAAACAAAACCATTCGCACATCCTTTCACTGCTACCATTTAAATGATAGGGCCCATCCTTACAACTCCTCTCGAATTTGTTCACCTTTTTTATGACCAATATCTTTCATTACCTCTTGGAGAAGGCAAACAGTTATGCTGAGTATAGGAGCGAGCTGCGGCCTAGGCAGATAGTATATGCTTTGTCATCCATAAATTTTTATGTACTCCTCGAGACTTTTTCCAGAGTCTAGTACGACTCTTCCCGGTAGGGGACAGGAAGCACTAACATAGTTCATGCTAAGATGAAATGATGTATGACGGTAACATCATAGGTCTCTAGGGCTAGACGGACCAGGAAAATACTTTCTTGAGAGTACGGCACTGATTGAGAATCCACAGATACAGTAATGCTCTGGCAAACTTCCATCAGGACGACATGGCCTGAGCCCAAAAAACGGATTTTGAGCGAAGCGAAAAATATATTTTTGGGTGAGGTAGCCATGTCGTCCTGATGGACCTGCCCTTCCTTTTATTTTAAAAGGGCCTGTTGACCCCTCCCTATAGTACAGTATCTGTAACACCTCGTTTATCGCTACAGGGAATAAATGTCATATACTGTACAGTGTAGTATACCATTAAACATGACTAATCTATATTTTCTTTATTTTTTACTATGGATTAACATCTTAAGCACACAAATTATTTATTTCTAAAAGTCATGTGTTCATTCAAAACTGCTTTTCTAATATCTTTATTCTGTCAAATGGATCACACTGCTTAAAATATTAACTCTGAGTGTTTGGTATTAGTGACAAATTTTCTCCTCCTGAAAATTACAAACTTTTTAGGAAACTTTCTTGTTTCCAATGTCTCCTTCCATACTGATATTATCGATCAGGAACCAGGACAGATGGAAGTCGAAATGAAAAGTCACTAAACTCTATATTCACGTGTTAAAGAATGAGAAATATATCTATTTTATAAAATAAGTTTTCTTTAACCTGTCATGTTTATAGGCATGTATACCTATGCATTAGAACATTCAAATAACTGAAACTCAAGTAATAGAAAAATAGTACGTTGTCTGAGGATAGAAAAACCTATTTTTCCCTGGGGAAATTCAGGTAAACAAGTGAAACTTTACGAGAGAGAGAGAGAGAGAGAGAGAGAGAGAGAGAGAGAGAGAGAGAGAGAGAGAGAGAGAGAGAGAGAGAGAGAGAGAGAGAGAGAGAATGGTTATTCAGTGGAACAGTAAGGTGCTTTTACCACAAAGAGAGGATCTGCAAAACACGGTAATTGAAGAACTAGGCCACTAATGCAAATTCAGGCAATTTAATTAGCTCTGTCCTATAAGAGTAAATAACTATTATGATTATGATTCTTTTTTATCCATTTAAAGAGGATATATATTTTTATTAGATTAGTTTTCATTATGAAAAAAACAAAATTTATGTGGACATGTTTTAAGTGAACGAACTCCCAACCAATAATGCACTATAATCAATGTTGTCGCAGCCAGTCTTTACACCAAGGGTCTATATGGAAGATTGGCATTATCCTTCTTAGGCGATTTGCAAATTAGTGTCAGTAAATTTGCAGTTTGGTGCAAACATTGTCCATAAGATGTGAGGATTACAAGCTCAGGTCGCTTTGATTACGACCCCCAAGCCCATCAACTCCACCTCCTCTTGTTCAAATCTTTAGTTACGCTTCATTAACCACCATTACTTCACGGGTTTTAACTGAAATAGCAATAAGGTCCGTGTTCCTTCTGCTTCATATTCTTCAAATTTCCAAGTAAAAGGCAGTATGCCAGGAGAGGGATACAATGTGATGAAATTACGTTTGTGATTCGAGCATTATGGTACCTACTGTTTTATTATTTAGTTCACATATGAGTATCTCGGATGTGTTATTTTGGTGATTTTGAAAATGGATAAAAGACTGGTTTCATTCTAAACAATAGCATAACTTTCAAACCAAAGATCACTAAATATTCCTCCCCACCTTCTCTCTCTCTCTCTCTCCTCTCCTCTCTCTCTCTCTCTCTCTCTCTCTCTCTCTCTCTCTCTCTCTCTCTCTCTCTGGGTAAAAGGACATTTGCTATTCTGATACTATACTAAATTTACAGTCATTTTTTTTATAAGGCACCTCTTATGAAGAATTACATGCCATGAACACCCTTTGAATAGTGTCCAACATTCTTCATGTTTTATTTGTCATTTAAAAAACATCCTTTCATATCACTCTGCATTTGCCTTTTTTTTTTTTTTTTTTTTTTTTTTTTTTTTTTTTTTTTTTTTTTTTTTTTTTTTTTTTCTTCCGATACCCAATAGTTTGTTATTCTACATGTATCAATTTTTTTTCTTTTAATCACAAGACGTTATACAATAATTCCACCAATTTGAACATCATGATGTAGATTTCCTATCTCTCCGACAATCTCTCCTGGTACCCCCACTTCTCATGGGTGTTGCGTGGTCTTACCAAGATATTATATTATGGCGAAAAAAATCTGACCTTTGCAAATTTAGATTTATCAATAGTAACGTACACATAATCCTCATCTCCATTGACAAATATGATGGACCACACCCGTTGTGCTGTGGCCTATTGTTCTATGTGACAATAAGAACTTTAACACATGGTCCAGTACTATGAACCACGTAGATTACGATGAGAGGTCCAAACTTCTGATTATTGCTCTATAATAGCAATCTCTGCCTTTATAAATATATGTATCTACCTGCTACCTCTCAACTGGTCACCTAGTGTCATCAGTGCTGTCATCCCGATATCCACACCTCCAAAATAACCACCATCCCCTCCCTGAATTTATTTACTTGGCAAGATCAAACAAGGGCTGGTCAAAATCCATGAAAGGAATTTGTCAAGGGATGAGAAACATTTCTAACACCATCCATGAAGTGTCAGAGCAATTCAGGCAATCTTATAGAACAGGGGATGCAGCGAGTTTCGTGCAATGATAGTTTTACCTGATTTTCGCTGATTGACTTCGTATGTAGCCCATAATGTCTTATGATTGATTCCATCTGTGGTCACATCCTAAGTTTTTAGCACACTTTTCAGGCTCTCTAGCCACTAATACCCTGTCTCCTAATCCTCTGTGAAGTTGTTCCATTTTAGAGTAGTTATGGAGATGGCAGGTACTGTTTAGACTAAAACAGTGCAAACACAGGATGTCCCCTCAATGTAGTGCTTACACAAATGGTAAACTGTCTTTTATACTGTAGGCCCTTGTCATGGGTAGATAGAATAATATAGAAAAGAATGTTAAAACATGTTAATTTTCTACTCTTGAGAAACAGAGAGAGAGGAGGTCCTGCTAGTGTTTACTGGAAACTGTCACCAGGCCTGATGGAGTTCAAGAAATTTATTAGCGTTGCCTATGTCAGCGGTCTTTGGGCATAACGATCCTCTGTCTAGCAAACCAAGGAGCCAACGTTTTGAAAGGACCCATAGGACAAGAAGAGCAGTGTTGTTGCCGAAGAATATACATTATCGAAAAAGGTAAGCACATGCCTCGCTTCAGTTATAGCGCGATATAGATCTTGATGACACCAGTACAGCTTTCGCGAAGATGCTATCATAGAGGCGTGGTTTTAAGGAAGACCTATAAGGAAGAAGAAGGAGAAAATTTCCTTATATGGAATTGTCCATAGTTAACCCCTCCCATACAGGGATATATAAACTTCAACGAGAACGGGAGAAGGAGAGTACGAAAGACAGAACGGGAGTACGAAAGACAGAACAGGAGTACGAACGAGAGAAGAGAGAGTAAGACCGATAGAACGACAATACGACGGATAGAACGAACGAGAGAGAGAGAGAGAGAGGGAGAGAGAGAGAGAGAGAACAAGCACAGGGAAGGAGAGAAGACGTAAGGACCAGAATGCAGACGTAACCAGCCTTGTCCGAGATGTCAGAACGAGTTGACCCCTGCCCTCATTACCGACCACGAAACGCCTGGACCTGAAATATCTACGTTCCTGTCAACCGTCGAGAGCTGCTGTGAAGAGTAGAATTTTTTTTTTGTATTATTTATCTACTATCTTGACTGTTCCCCTATTTGCTGGAGTGTACTTTAATCAAATGACTTTCTTTGTTTAGTTCAGTGCTTCCTAAGTACTCAATCAAGAAACATTTACCTTTGACTAGTTGTGAATAAAATTATGTTTTCTTTTGTGAGTTTTCTTTCTATATTTCCTGTTGTTTCAAGGGGTATACTGGGCGAAAAATCCCAATTTCATTAATCAATTCAACAGAACCTGGTTCGATCCCCACGAGGATCGTAACAGTTGGTGACCTTTGCCAGAATTTTCGACTACATAACCAATTGAAACAGGGAGAATATAAAAAGAAGCAGAATGAGTGCGATTACGAGAGATTTGATAGATTCAGGTAAACTTCTTGGTCTAGATGGCGATGATATCCGTGACTATGTTATTATATAATTTTTCCGTTTCCTTTCCTCACTGGGCTATTTTCCCTGTTTGGGCCCCTGAGCTTATAGCATCCTGCTTTTCCAACAATGGTTGTAGCTTAGCAATTGATAATAATAATAATAATAATATTATTATTATTATTATCATTATTATTATCATAATTGTTATTATTATCATTACAAGCCAAGCTATAACCCTAGTTGTAGGCTCCAACAGGGAAAAATAGCCCAGTGAGGAAACGAAATAATGAAATAAATAAACTACAGAAGTAATAAACGATCAAAATAGGATATTTGAAGAAAGGTAACAACCTTAAATTAAATCTTTCATAAATAAACTATAAATAACTTCAAAATAAACAAGAAGAGAAATAAGATAGAACAGCGTGCCCGAGTGTACTCTAAAGCAAGAGAACTCTAATCCAAGACTGTGAAAGACCACGGTACTGAGGCTATGGCACTACCCAAGACTAGAGTATAATGGTTTGATTTTGGAGTGTCCTCCTAGAAGAGCTGCTTACCATAGCTAAAGTCTCTCTCGATTAGATTTAGTCAGTTGGTTCTGTCTTGAGCTTTCAATTCAATACTTCTCTATTCATCACCTTTCTACTTCATGCTTTATAGTCACCAACCATGTAGGTCTGGGTCTTCCCACTCTTCTTGTGCCTTGTGGAGCCAGTTACAGGTTTGGTGAATTTATTTCTCTTGGGGAGTTTGAAGACACTAGCGGGTCTGGGGGAGGGGGGGGGTGTCTCAACCCCACTTTTTTAAGGAAAAAAGTTTGACTGTTAAACTTGGAGTATTCAAGAAAAAGGTTTGACTGTTAAACTTGGGGTTTTAAACAAAATTTTACTGTTAAACTTGGGTGTAAATTTTTTTTTACTGTTAACCTGGGATTTTCAAGAAAAAACAGTTTGACAGTTAAACTCGGTATATTGGTTGAAAATATTTATTTTGTCAGTTATCTTTATTTTCATGTTTCATCCTCTATTAGGTTATTTTACTTTCAACAAGTTTTCCTTAGATGGCCCTTTTGCTTAAAAGTCAAAAACTATTTATGATGATTCAACATTTGAACGTAAAACTATGATACTCACAAGCATTTGTGTCAAACTCATTTTAATTACAAATATGAAGAGTAGTTTCAATGTGAAGACTTACCCCCTTCAGTGAACAAATGGTTATAAAGTTTATTTCCTCATTATATTGACTCGTACATAGACGTACCCAAAAATTGCCACAATACTTAATTTGAAATCATGAACTATTTGTCGCCGAAAGCATGAGTCAAGTGTTTCGGGATATTATCATAAATAGCCCTTTGTTGAAAAATTCCAATTAGTTTATCATGCTCAATAAACACAGGTAAGTGCAAAAGCTCAGTTCTCTTAAGTTATTTCTTAGGAGGAGTCCAATATATATATATATATATATATATATATATATATATATATATATATATATATATATATATATATATATATATTATATATATATACACACACACACACACACACACACACATATATATATATATATATATATATATATATATATATATATAATGAGAGAGAGAGAGAGGAGAGAGAGAGAGAGAGAGAGAGAGAGAGAGAGAGAGAGAGAAAGAAAGAGAGAGAGAGAGAGAGAGAGAGAGAGAGAGAGAGAGAGAGAGAGAAGTTATGGTCAGTGATGAGATGAATTATAACTTCATTCATCTTTTGCAAATTTGCAAGAAGAAGGTGTGTGTGTGTACTAGTTTCCTAATATAAAGAAGAAGAAGAAGAAGAAGAGAGAGAGAGAGAGAGAGAGAGAGAGAGAGAGAGAGAGAGAGAGAGAGAGAGAGAGAGAGAGAGAGAGAGAGAGAGAGAAAGTTTTGGTCAGTGATAAGATGAATTATAACTTCATTCATCTTTTGCAAATTTGCAAGAAGAAGGTGTGTGTGTGTACTAGTTTCCTAATATAATGAAGAAGAAGAAGAAGAGAGAGAGAGAGAGAGAGAGAGAGAGAGAGAGAGAGAGAGAGAGAGAGAGAGAGAGAGAGAGAGAGAGAGAGAGAGAGAGAGAGAAGTTTTGGTCAGTGATAAGATGAATTATAACTTCATTCATCTTTTGCATATTATTTCTTCCAACTCTGCAGTTGTTGCTTGGATATATATTTTGTGTTATATTTTCTGTTAAGGAGAGAACTTTCATATGAGCATTTCACTCGTTTTCTCTGATTTGAAGAGATCTCCTCTAGACGATTGCTAAATTGAGACTCGCCACTATTATTATTATTATTATTATTATTATTTGCTAAGCTACAACCCTAGCTGGAAAAGCAAAATGCTATAAGCCCAGGGGCCCCAACAGGGAAAATAGCCCAGTAAGGAAAGGAAAGAAGGAAAAATAAAATATTTTAAGAAGAGTAACATTAAAATAAATATTTCCTATATAAACTATGAAAACTTTAAAACAAGAGGAAGAGAAATTAAATAGAATAGTGTGCCTGATTGTACCCTCAAGCAAGAGAACTCTAACCCAAGACAGTGGAAGACCATGGTACAGAGGCTATGGCACTACCCAAGACTAGAGAACAATGGTTTGATTTTGGAGTGTCCTTCTCCTAAAAGAGCTGCTTACCATAGCTAAAGAGTCTCTTCTACCCTTACTAAGAGGAAAGTAGCCACAGAACAAATACAGTGCAGTAGTTAACCCCTTGAGCGAAGAAGAATTGTTTAGTAACCTCAGTGTTGTCAGGTGTGTGAGGACAGAGGAGAATCTGTTAAGAATAGGCCAGACTATTCGGCGTATGTGTAGGCAAAGAGAAAGAACCGTAACCAAAGAGAAGGATCCAACGTAGTACTGTCTGGCCAGTCAAAGGACCCCATAACTCTCTGGCGGTAGTATTTCAACGGGCGGCTGGTGCCTTGGCCAACCTACTACCTCAACAAGAACAGATCGTAACCATTCTACATTACCATCATTATGATAATCAAAAAAAGTATCAAGACGATTTACATATAGAATTTTTTTTTTTCATATTTAAAGTAATGGGGAAGATCGTAGAATATCTTTTTCTAGTTATAGAGTTTAGTCATAACCTGACTATACTTTATAAAACTGTTACACTTGAACTAAGTTATGGTAAATGTCAGTGCAGATTATATAAGTTTTAACTAAAAATATAATCACCCTAGAGAGAGAGAGAGAGAGAGAGAGAGAGAGAGAGAGAGAGAGAGAGAGAGAGAGAGAGAGAGAGAGAGAGTTTCTAGGAATACAATGGCAAACTATCAATAATCCAAAAAGAGATTTCGACTGCAGAAGATCTGGACTATAACCTCTTATGCATTATTACCAGGGAGCTAGATTTTTTGTTGTTTTGAATTATTGGGGAGTTGGTTTTCAACAAGTTCACAATATATATATGTATGTATATATGTATATATGTATGTGTGAGTATATATATATATATATATATATATATATATATATATATATATATATATATATATATATATATATATATATATATATATATATATATATATGTATATATATATATATATACACATATGTGTATATATACATATATATATATATATATATATATATATATATATATATATATATATATATATATATATATATAAATATATATATATTTATACATATAAATATATATATATATATATATATATATATATATATATATATATATATATATATATGTATATATATATATATATATATATATATATATATATATATATATATATATATATATATATATATATATATATATATATATACTTACATACATACATACATAAAAGAAGCAGGAAGAGGAAGCGAAAACGATGGATGGAAGAACTACGGAAGTTTGCTGGCGTGGATTGGCACAGGGAGACCATAAACAGACGCAAGTGGAAGGACAGGACTGAGGCCTTTGTTCTGCAGTAGACTAGTACCGGATGATGATGGTATGCATGAAACATATATATATACTGTGTTGTCATATTCAAATATGTAGCCTACGTAATTAAAAAGACCAATTTAACTCATCAAAAAACTAATGACAGATTAAGGGTTTAAGAATAAAGCTAATTAGAAATTCAGTACCACAGAGAAGGAGAGGGAGACCAAAGCAAAGGTGGATGGACTGTATCAGGGATGACCTTCGATCAATGAAGTGTGGGACAGAGGTAGATGGAGAACGCTAACCACAAACATCGACCCCCACATAAAAGTGGTAAAGGATACAGGCAAGGAAGAAGAAGAAATTCAGTTCTACAATGAAAGTGTTTAGCGATGTCCACAATAATAATATCGTTGAAATTCCTTTGCGAAATTGGACAATTGTGGTACGTCAAGCTAGCTGATGCTGTTGCCATTCAACGCTACCAGACGTACAATGTATATGAAGACGCCAAAATGGCTTCAATTTTTGCGATATATATATATATATATATATATATATATATATATATATATATATATATATATATATATATATATATATATATATATATACACACACACATATATATATATATGTATATATATATATATATATATATATATATATATATATATATATATATATATATATATATACGTAAACTGAATAATTATGGCCCCAATTTGAAAAGTTGGCTAACTTTAGAGTTAGTCGCCAACAGAAAACTAGCCAAATTTAACCCCTCCCGACAATGCAGTAAATCTCTCCGTCTGCTGATGATTCGATGTTCATAATTCTCTTTTTCTTAATGATTTGACCGCTTTACAATGGTTCGGTCGATTAAGAATTCCTCCTGAGCCTATTGACGTCAGTAGAAATGTCGAATGCATTCTGACAAGTCTCTGAAACATCCTTCGTCTCTGCGAAGACAGTAAAAGCTCTGACGGGAAAGAGAACTTTTACGCTGAAGCAGACTATTCTCTTCCGAGATTTCATTTGTTTATTCTCCGTTCATTTTGACTTTATGATAATTTTTTCCTATTCTAATGGCTGGTGTAACAGAGTTAGAGAGAGAGAGAGAGAGAGAGAGAGGGAGAGAGAGAGAGAGAGAGAGAGAGAGAGAGAGAGAGAGAGAGAGCACTAGAATAGGAAAGAATTATCATAAATCGAGTCAAAATGAATGGAGAATGAAAAATTAAATCTTGGAAGAGAACAGTCTGCTTCAGCGTCAAAGTTCTCTTTCCCTTCAGAGCCACTTTGAAGATTCCTAGCGAAGCTTTTACTGTCTTTGCAGAGAGACGGAAGATCTTTCGGAGCCTTGTCAGTAATGCATTCAGCATTTCTACTGACGATGAGTGACACCTTGGAGTCGAATCCAGATCCGAGAGTGTTTTGAAGACTTCTTCTTCTTCACCTTCTTCTTCGTATTCTTATTATTCCTAGCGAAAATTTACTGTCTTTGCAGAGAGACGGAGGATCTTTCAGAGCCTTGTCAGGGATGCATTCAGCATTTCTACGGATGAGTTTCATCTTGGAATCATCCGGATCTGAGGGTGCTTTGAAGCTTATTTCAGATCATGAAGTCTTTTGTGGAATTCTGATGACAGAGTTGAAGAAATTCAAAATAAGGGTAACTGAATGCACACTCTATACCGTTAAGAATGGCGGTTACAAGTTACAATGTGTTTTTATTAAGTGCGTGGCCGAGAGAAATTTCGGAGAATATTTATTATATCTTTGGCGTCACCTCTATCAATACGATGACCGCTCTAGGTCCTAATGCTTACGAGCAAAACATACGACGCTTAATGAGTTATATAATAGGGAACCTGCACAGTGAAGAGCAAATAAAGGAGAAAATAGTTGGAGATATTAATGGCTATGAATACACCCAATGTCGGTGTGAAGAGAGAAACGACAAAGTTGAAGTAAGGAGAAAGGAGGACGTGAAGAAGACACAAAATAATGAAAAAAATCAGGGGCAAGAGGAGGAAAAGAAGATGATTACCCTCAATCGTGAAGAAGAACTATACAAGGAAATAGAAGAATTGAAGAGAGAAAAGATGCGTTTAAAGGACTTTATAAGGAGACTCGAAAACCAGGTCGTCTAAAGAAATATAGAGAATAAAAAGAAAATCGAAATACTTGAAAAGGAGCTTTTACATCATAATAATCAGAAAGAGAAGGAGAATGTAAGGGAGGAGAAGGAGAAAAAGAAGGAGGCTGGAAAGGAGGTGCGGGAGAAGGAAACTGAAAAGAAGGAGAAGGAGAAGAAAAGGGAGAAGGAGAAAAAGAAGGAGGCTGGAAAGGAGAAGCGAAGAAGGAAACTGAAAAGAAGGAGAAGGAGAAGAAGAGGGAGGAGAAGGAAAAAAAGAAGGAGGCTGGAAAGGAGAAGCGAGAGAAGGAAACTGAAAAGAAGGAGAAGGAGAAGAAAAGGGAGGAGAAGGAGAAAAAGAAAGAGGCTGGAAAGGAGAAGTGGAAGGAAACTGAAAAGAAGGAGATGGAGAAGAAAAGGAAGGAGAAGGAGAAAAAGAAGGGGGCTGGAAAGGAGAAGCGGGAGAAGGAAACCGAAAAGAAGGAGAAGGAGAAGAAAAGGGATGATAAGGAGAATAAGGAGGCTGAAAAGGAGAAGCAGGAGAAGGAAACTGAAAAGAAGGAGAAGGAGAAGAAAAAGGAGAAGAAGGAGAAAAAAAAGGAGGCTGGAAAGGAGAAGCGGGAGAAGGAAACTGAAAAGAAGGAGAAGGAGAAGAAAAGGGAGGAGAGGGAGAAAAAGAAGGAGGCTGGAAAGGAGATGCAGGCGAAGGAACCTGAAAAGAAGGAGAGGGAGAAGAAAAGGGAGGAGAAGGAGAAAAAGAAGGAGGCTGGAAAGGAGAAGCAGGAGATGGAAACTGAAAAGAAGGAGAAGGAGAAGAAAAGTGAGGAGAAGGAGAAAAAGAAGGAGGCTGGAAAGGAGAAGCAGGAGAAGGAGAAGAAAAGGGAGGAGAAGGAGAAAATGGAGGAGGCTGGAAAGGAGTAGCCGGAGTAGGTAACTGAAAAGAAAGAGGAGAAGAAAAGGGAGGAGAAGGAGAAAAAGAAGGAGTCTGGAAAGGAGAAGCAGGAGAAGGAAACTGAAAAGAAGGAGAAGGAGAAGAAAAGGGAGGAGAAGGAGGCTGGAAAGGAGAAGCGGGAGAAGGTAACTGAAAAGAAAGAGAAGGAGAAGAAAAGGGAGGAGAAGGAGAAAAAGAAGGAGGCTGGAAAGGAGATGCAGGCGAAGGAAACTGAAAAGAAGGAGAAGGAGAAGAAAAGGTTGGGAGAAGGAGAAAAAGAAGGAGGCAGGAAAGGAGATGCAGGAGAAGGAAACTGAAAAGAAGGAGAAGGAAACGAAAAGGGAGGAGAAGGAGAAAAGGGAGGAGGCTGGAAAGGAGAAGCAGGAGAAGGAAACTGAAAAGAAGGAGAAGGAGAAGAAAAGGGAGGAGAAGGAGGCTGGAGAGG
Organism: Palaemon carinicauda; assembly: GCF_036898095.1. Lineage (NCBI taxonomy): Eukaryota > Metazoa > Arthropoda > Malacostraca > Decapoda > Palaemonidae > Palaemon > Palaemon carinicauda. The sequence goes on along the minus strand of NC_090743.1, from coordinate 88,478,924 downwards.
AGAATCCGGAGAAGGAAACTGAAAAGAAGGAGAAGGAGAAGGAGAAAAAGAAGGAGGCTGGAAAGGAGATGCAGGCGAAGGAAACTGAAGAGAAGGAGAAGGAGAAGAAAAGGGAGGAGAAGGAGAAAAAGAAGGAGGCTGGAAAGGAGATGCAGGAGAAGGAAACTGAAAAGAAGGAGAAGGAGACAAAATGGGAGGAGAAGGAGAAAAAGAAAGAGGCTGGAAAGGAGAAGTAGGAGAAAGAAAGTGAAAAGAAGGAGAAGGAGAAGGAGAAAAAGAAGGAGGCTGGAAAGGAGATACCGGCGAAGGAAACTGAAAAGGAGAAGGAGAAAAAGAAGGAGGCTGGAAAGGAGAAGCAGGAGACGGAAACTGAAAAGAAGGAGAAGGAGAAGAAAAGTGAGGAGAAGGAGAAAAAGAAGGAGGCTGGAAAGGAGAAGCAGGAGAAGGAGAAGAAAAGGGAGGAGAAGGAGAAAATGAAGGAGGCTGGAAAGGAGAAGCCGGAGAAGGTAACTGAAAAGAAAGAGAAGGAGAAGAAAAGGGAGGAGAAGGAGAAAAAGAAGGAGGCTGGAAAGGAGAAGCAGGAGAAGGAAACTGAAAAGAAGGAGAAGGAGAAGAAAAGGGAGGAGAAGGAGGCTGGAAAGGAGAAGCGGGAGAAGGAAACTGAAAAGAAGGAGAAGGAGAAGGAGAAAAAGAAGGAGGCTGGATAGGAGATGCAGGCGAAGGAAACTGAAAAGAAGGAGGAGAAGAAAAGGGAGGAGAAGGAGAAAAAGAAGGAGGCTGGAGAGGAGATGCAGGAGAAGGAAACTGAAAAGAAGGAGAAGGAGACGAAAAGGGAGGAGAAGGAGAAAAAGAAGGAGGCTGGAAAGGAGAAGTAGGAGAAGGAAAGTGAAAAGAAGGAGAAGGAGAAGGAGAAAAAGAAGGAGGCTGGAAAGGAGATGCAGGAGAAGGAAACTGAAAAGAAGGAGAAGGAGACGAAAAGGGAGGAGAAGGAGAAAAAGAAGGAGGCTGGAAAGGAGAAGTAGGAGAAGGAAAGTGAAAAGAAGGAGAAGGAGAAGGAGAAAAAGAAGGAGGCTGGAAAGGAGATGCAGGAGAAGGAAACTGAAAAGAAGGAGAAGGAGATGAAAAGGGAGGAGAAAGAGAAAAAGAAGGAGGCTGGAAAGGAGATGCCGGCGAAGGAAACTGAAAAGGAGAAGGAGAAGAAAAGGGAGGAGAAGGAGAAAAAGAAGGAGGCTGGAAAGGAGAAGCAGGAGAAGGAAACTGAAAAGAAGGAGAAGGAGAAGAAAAGGGAGGAGAAGGAGGCTGGAGAGGAGAATCCGGAGAAGGAAACTGAAAAGAAGGAGAAGGAGAAGAAAAGGAAGGAGAAGGAGAAAAAGAAGGAGGCTGGAAAGGAGATGCAGGCGAAGGAAACTGAAAAGAAGGAGAAGGAGAAGAAAAGGGAGGAGAAGGAGAAAAAGAAGGAGGCTGGAAAGGAGATGCAGGAGAAGGAAACTGAAAAGAAGGAGATGGAGACGAAAAGGGAGGAGAAGGAGAAAAAGAAGGAGGCTGGAAAGGAGAAGAAGGAGAAGGAAACTGAAAAGATGGAGAAGGAGAAGAAAAGGGAGGAGAAGGAGAAAAAGAAGGAGGCTGGAAAGGAGAAGCAGGAGAAGGAAACTGAAAAGAAGGAGAAGGAGAAGAAGAAGAAACATAATGAAGAAAATCAGAGGCAAGAGGAGGAAAAGAAAATAATTACCCCCCATCGTGAAGAAGAACTAGACAAGGAAATAGAAGAATTGAAGAGAGAAAAGATGCGTTTAAAGGACTTTATAAGGAAACTTAAAAACCAGGTCGCAAAAGAGATATAGAGAATAAAAAGAAAATCGAAAGACTTGAAAAGGAGCTTCTACGAAAACAAGAAATCAACGCTAGCTTGATGGGACTTTATGGAAAGAAGGAAAATAAGATAACCAAGAATAGCAAGTATCAGAAGGAGAAGAAGAATGGAAAGGAGAAGAAAAAGAAAAAACAGAATACGAAGAATCGAAAAAAGAAGAAGAATGGAATGGAGGAAAAACAGAATACCAAGAGTCAGAGGAATAAGGGGGAGAAGGGGAATAGAAAAAATAAAGAAAAATTAAACAAGGAGAAGGAAGATAATAGAAAAAGGGAGAGGCTAAAAAAGGATAGACAACAATTGACGGAAAAGATAAGCAATTCGGAGAGTATTGACAGAACATCAAAAATCTCTCCAGAAAAGGAGATCAGAACAGGGCAACCACTCAATGGAACCTTCGTTGAACAAGAAATCGTTGATCATATAAACAATGGCACTCCGCCATGGGTTAGAGAAAATTACTCCATTCCTAGGCCGCGTAAATGTGACTCGTTTAGGGTGGCCCATCACAATAACCCAAAAATGCCCATCCAAGTCTTCCGTTTAAAGTTCGATTGTGGCAAGTGCTACTTAGGCCACTTTCTCAATCAAATTCCTAGACTCTTGGTTGTATATGATTACATTGGATATTTAATGTGCCCTGTACATATTAAGGTAACTTTCGATACACAAAGGTGGGAAGAGTTTCTGAAAGATAGGAAGGAAAGGGAGGAGGAGTATCAGAAGAAGAATGAAAGGAGTCAGGAGGAAAGAGCAGGCGAGGAAGACAACTGACCCTAATAGTCAAAAGGAACAAGAGGAGATAATAGCAAGATTGAATATAGAAATTAAGCGTTTAGGTTGTCGACTAGAGATTCTTGAAGAAAGGGTGATCAAAGGACTAAGAAAGACTAGCAAAGAAATGAAAAGGCTTCAAAAGGAGCTTCTACGAGAATATCAAATCAACGCTCGTTTGGTGGGGCTTTATGGAAAGGATGAGGAGACCTCCTCACATTCATCACTTGATTCTTCCTCCTCACATTCATCACTTGGTTGTTCTTCCTCACATTCATCACTTGAATTCCCCCTCTTCTTAAATCCACCAGAATCCTCCCCTTTCTTAAATCTACTCTTCTCACAACCACCACCAGAATCCTCCCCTTTCTTAAAGCCACTCTTCTCACAAACACCACCAGAATCCTCCCCTTTCTTAAAGCCACTCTTCTCACAAGCACCACCAGAATCCTCCCCTTTCTTAAAGCCACCCTTCTCACAAACACCACCAGAATCCTCCCCTTTCTTAAAGCCACGCTTCTCACAAACACCACCAGAATCCTCCCCTTTCTTAAATCTGCCCTTCTCACAACCACCACTAGATATTCAAGATAAGCTTCGGAAGAATTATGAAGAATGGGAGGAAAAGGATGACATCCCTGGATTCTGCAAAATTGTCGTGCTAGAGAGGTATCTTGACATTGAATCACTGTACCCGCTTCGCCATATGTGCCGTCTGTTGCATATAATGCATACCATCCTGAAATTCGAATGGGAGTCCGAGGAGCGATATATTGAAGGGTTACCAGAAAAAGACAATGAAAAAAAGTATTGGTTGATGCCCTCTTACACATTAACACCTCCTAAATTTGAGTTCTTTGTAAAGGATGAATACGAGATAGAAAACCTGGCACCACGGCAGGTCTATGAGGCAGTGACTGAACTCTATAAACCGTGGAATTTGAAAAGGTACCATCTTATGACAAACAATTGTCAATCCATGTTTAGAGAGCTTTTGCTATATTGTTATCATTTATATTACTGTTAAATCTAATTCTGAAAATAAAAAAATCAGGTAAAATGAACACGGAGAAATGTGGATTTTGTCCAGAGGATATTGATGACGCCTACCGTATTGTACCTATACGAGAAAAACGGGCAATATATCTGAATGTTGCATGCAAAGATAAAAAGAGTGAATTAGTGTTTATTGAAGGAGATACAGTTCACATATCACGTAAAGAGAAATATATTAATAAGAAGGAAATAAATTCATGCAACCAAAAAATCTCACTTCAAGAAAAAGATTGCACATGGAAGCGCTCGGGTAGATCTAAGGAAGAATTTAATTTCAAATTGAACTTTTTATTCTGTAAAAACTATTGTCAGAAAATCAACAAAAAGAAGAAAAATGCTTACCAGGTTATGTTTAGATTTCGTAAATTTAATGAAAGTATTCTTGATATTTGTGAAAAGCGTAATAATGATGAATGGACACTGGAAGTTAAAGGGTGAATTGTTTGTGTGAATGATCATGCTGCAGATGCTGTCTATCATCAAGTTTGTAGTTCTAACTTTCGAATAGAAAGAGCTATTCGACATCTATAGGAAAGGGGAATCATATGTACCAAAATGCAATTTTTCTGCCGTGAATAAGACACAAGACAACAATAAAAGTGGTTGACCCTCAAATAGGGATCACGTATCAGCTTTTTATTATGTGACAAAACATTTTAAAAAAATGATGAAGAGCAAATCACAGTTAATGACCTAGTTTAGCTAATGGAAGAAAAACTAAATGATTCCTTGTGTGAAGCATTTACTACAAAGTGGCTTAAAAGACACTTGACTAATAATTTTTGAGATGATATAGTTTTTACAGAGGTAGATGAATTAGCCAGTGTTGTTACTTTTAGATCAAAGACATCAAATATTCTTCAAAACCACTTTACTAGATCCTAATCAAATGATATAGAAGAAGAAAAAAGTATTATTATAGAAACTGGAGGAAAAATCTTACTAATATAAAACGATGTGACAGTTCAAAGTTTTAAGCTTCAACTGGTAATAAAATTCGCCTGAACATTATTAAAAAATACCTTTCCCTTTCAGTACTTTATTTGTTAGAAAATGTGATTAAAACTAATGATAGTGATTTAGCCATTGCTTCTATTGTAGCCCCTCTTCAAATTGGGCTTGGTGTACAAAGGCATCGACAATTTGGATCTAAGTTTTTTATTAATTCCTTGCTTAGCTATGGATTCTGCTCTTCATGTATAGAAGCACAAAAATTTGAAATAAGTGCAAGTCTTTATCAAGAAACTGATATTGAAGGAATTGATAAAGAATCATTTCAACATGTTGCAGATAATGTTGATCATAACATTCGATTAGTCGATGGTCGCAATACATTTCATGGAATTGGTATTATAGCAACTATAACACCAAAAGAAAGTGTTACATGAGCAATTCCAAAGAGAAAATTCATGTCTTAAAATATTATGCCGAAAAGGTAAAATAGATAATCATATATCTATTCCTTTAAAAAAATCAGCACTTTTGAAATATCAACGTTTACAACAATTTCTAACCACTGATAGAACAAGCAGTTTTGATATTTCTCGGAAATCTGCAAGGATGTCGAAACCAAACCAACCCTTGTGGAATGGCTTTATGCAGTTGATTCACAAAGGCGGACATCCAGGACAAAGTTTAATTGTATTTATGCCTATAATTGATATGGAATACACTGATGAATCATGTATATATTGTCAACAATGCATTCTGTTACAACGACAATACCTACTTTTCATCATCCTCTGTATTAGGAATGAATTGACATTCAACAAAATGAAAATGATAGAAGTGTTTGGAAGGAGATAGTTTTTAGACTTAGTGGACTTCATATCAACATGTCTTTTCTTGGATCCATATGGCACATAGAGACATCATCTGGTCTGTAAAAAAAATGTTAGAAACTGTTTATGTTGAGATCACAGTTCCATATATGCTGAATGGAAAAGCTATTGCTCGAACGGTGCGTGGTCATCTTTTAGTAGTTGCAGCTCTCTAGGCAATTATGATGTCAGAAATATTTAATTATCCTCTTATTACTGATATGGAAGAAATTAATAGCCATCAATCAGATAGTTTTGACCTAACTGTTCAAGTTGAATTACAGCAGATTTTTGTAACAGGACAATTGCAGGCAAAGTAAATGCTAAAAAATTTACAATAAATGAAACTGTCCAGAAAATGGTGAAAAACGTAGAACAATATAAGATGAACTTATCAAACTCAAGGACTACTAATTTATGGTTACAATACATTGAAAAGGTAAAAATATTGTGAAAATTCATTAAAGCTGAAAGGAAAGGATACTTTAATCCTCATCTAAAAGCTGTCAGTGAAATGCTACCATTTTTTGCGTCAACCGTTTTTTTTTTCTTTACACAAAGTCTGCTCATATATATCTTCAGAAAATGTCAAAACTTTAAAAAAATCATCCTAACGTGTATGCAAAATTTCAGCAAGGCTATCATATAGTTCGGAGAAGTGAAACATTTTGGGCTGCACTTTTAACTGATCTTATTGAGCAAGTTCTAATGAAAAATTTAAAAACTATAGGTAGCCTTAACCATGGAAGGCGAATGTCAGATGTCCAGAGAACTATTTGGCTTCTCTCAATACCTGCATGTGTTGAAACAAGTCATGCTATGCAGAATGTTACGAATGTAATTCATGAAACTACTAGTCAACACAATGAAACTACAAATGCTCGTGTTAAAAGAGATTTTCAAGACTCGAGTAAATGTTAAATTATGCAATTGTAAGAAACCCCTTTGAAAAACAAAAAGAGCTTGAGAACATAGATACAGGAGAGATCGTAATGTCCGCTGTTAATGTGGATGATGCCAGGAATATAGGAAACATTATCAACAAATTGATGTGTGGTAAATCTGTTGGAAATTACACTTTCAAAACGAAAGACATAGCATTCCACAGTCAAAATTGATAATGAAATTGTTGTTGTTGACCCCCAATTAATATTTCAGCTGTTAACTGTTGTCCAAGGTATTGGATCTGATATCGATATTGAAACTACTTTTTCTTGTGAGCTATATACTTATTCTCCTGCTCTAATTGAAAGTAATCTATTATTAAGAGAGGTAAACAAACTTCAGCTGGCTATCAAAGATACCACATATATCAGAAGAGCTAAGGGAAGAGAGGAATATCTGTTAACTTTAAACAAATCATGAAATGGAATATGAACAAAAATTATTTTGTTCGTAATCTTAATAAAAAGCAATGCTTTTTAGAAATGTTTGTCTTTAAAATGAATCGGGCAAATCTTTAAACTATTAATTTATCTGGAGATGAAGACTCTTATTGTTCAAACATCAATCAGATCAGCAGAAAATAAAACAACAGTAGTTAATGGAGAGGATACGGATTTATTGATCGTATTACTTCATCATGTAGAGAACAAATATTAAAATATTTCTCTCACATCAGAAAATAAGTCTAAATAAAAAAGAAAAAGCTTTTCTGAAGATAGAGATATCGAGGAAACTCAATTAAAATTGAGATCAAAGTTTGTAACGAAATTTCATTTATTCATGGTTTTTTTAGGGTGCGATACAATATCCCGTTTTTTCTTTCTATTGATAAAAGTATAGCCTTGCATATGTTTATACAATTTCAAAATTTTAAACGTTCTAGCAAGGTCTTTTTAAACCCAGTTGCAACTAAAGAAGAAATTATTCGTGCAGGAGAAAAACAAATTTAATTATTATTTATGGTGGAAAACAGATGATACAAATATTTTAAAAGTGAATACCATGGAGTTTCATGTATGTACAGTGAGGTTACCTATATGAACTTGATATAGATGCGTATGTCATTTGATAGAAATTGTAAAATAAAATTTCTTTTTTGATTTTTCAGTATCAGTTCAATATATAATTTTTTAAACTTTACTATTCTACAAATATATGGCATAAGATTCTTTTGGAAGAATGCAGGCAATGTGCATTATCTTGTGGGAAATTTAATGTAAAATATAATATCTACTGAATATAATGTGTATGTAATTGTCTTTTAATATTTGTTTTTTTTCTAAGGATAATATAAATTCAGATGTTAACGAAAAGAATGCTATTATTTTCAAAATAAGTTATCATTATATCATAATTCAATTCTATAAAGAAAAAAAAAAACCATTGGGCACACAACAGAATAGAAAATGCTTTCACTCACCTAGCCAAATCTCCAGACTTGTAATGTTAAAATGATGACTAATATTATTGAGAAAAAGAAAATCGAAATTAGATACCCAAAACTATGTTATTTATGTACAAAGTATCTATCAAAACATTTTCTCAGTCCAATGTTAAAAAATATCTGTCGTTGACAAGAATTCCTATTATAGCGAGATGACGTTTTTTTCGAAAAAGTTTGGGAGTAATTGATTTAGTTTAATAAATATTTAAGATTATTTTAAACTCAACTGTGTGTTTGTAGTTTTCAAATGTTAATATATGTCTTTGCTATGAAAATAATCTATAATTCATTACTGCGAGTGAAGAATTGAGTCTGTAACGAGCCGAAATTGTAATAAACAGCCTTTGTGAAAAAGTGACTGTGAGGATTCTCCTATATTTTTGTTATATTAAATTTGAACATTAGTATATCAAAAAAAAAAAAAAGAAAAAAAAAAGTGTTAGATTTACTTTCGGGTGGACCATTCTTTTTTTTTTGAAGGGTGGGGGGGGGGGGGGCCCGGAGTAACTAGGATGAATGGCCTTCCACTCATTTCACACTAGCATTGCTCCAGCTGTAGGAGTTGGGCGTTGAATCCTTGAACAAGTAGTTAGGTATGTTTATCATTGTTGTAATTGCATCATCGCCATCAGAACTGTATGGAAATTTTTATGACAGCACAATAAGGGTTATAAACCACCCCAGCCTTTTTGCTAAAATTTACTTTTATCTTTTATTTCAGAAAATGTCAAAAGATATTAAGCTCCATAAATTTTGTGGCTCAGAAAAATTCAAATATGTTAAATTGCTTCAACTTAGTAATTCATTCTTTATAAGAATCATAATTTTTTGTTAACATGTATACACGTATCCCCCGATTAAAGTAGGTAATTATTCTACTTATATTTATTTGCATTTATTATATCTATCTATCTATCTATCTATATATATATATATATATATATATATATATATATATATATATATATATACGTGTGGGTGTATATATATATATATATATATATATATATATATATATATATATATATATATATATATATATATATATATATATATATATATAGAAAGATAGATAGATAGATAGATAGATAGTTAGATAGATAGATAGATAGATATGTATATATATATATATATATATATATATATATATATATATATATATATATATATATATATATATATATATATATATATATATATGTTAGGAATTTAGATGGGCAAAATATAAAAATTAATATTAATGGAGAATACCTCAACAAATAAAGATTTGTTGATGACATAGTTGTCTTTAGTGAATTATGGGAGGAATTACAAAAGATGATAGAAGATTTGAATTGAGAAAGCAAAAAAATGTTGGACTGAAAATTAACCCTGGTAAAACTAAAATAATGTTCAATGAAAAGACAAAGAGAAAACAAATACGAGTTATGGACGAGCCTCTAGAGATTGTTGATGACTGACAGTAATTGTTTATCCAGAACATGAAACCAAAATTATACGAAGGATCATCTTGGGATGGAGAGTGTTTAGTAAACAAAATGAGGTTATGAAACGTGAAATGCCACTTTTTCTCAAAAAAAAAAAAAAATAGTATTTAATGAGATGGTCCTACCACTATTAACTTATCCATCACAAACTTGGATCCTTACTAAAACGTTTCTTAAACTTTTTTCACCTTAGCATCCTTTTTGGTCAGGCCTAAGCAGTCCAGCATCCCCTGCCAGTGTTTAACAGCTAATTATTACAATGATGAAGCAAAGACAAGTGCAATACATTTTGCTCATATATTTGCTTCTTTCTCCAAAACAAAAACAGTCATTATGTTATTGGCATTGACAAAAACAATAAGAAAAAAAAAGGGGGAAAAAATTGATAAAATCAATAAAAAAAATACTTTTAAGTGCGATTTTTTGTTGTTGCTTATGTACGACTATTATTATTATTATTATTATTATTATTATTATTATTATTATCATTATTATTATCATTATTATTATTATTATTATTATTATTATTATTATTATTATTACTATTAGCTAAGCTACAACCTAGTTGAAAAAGTCAGATGCTACCAGCCCAAGGGCTACATCAAGGAAAAATAGCCTGGTGAAGAAAGGAAATAAGGAAATAAATGACTTACATGAGAAGTAATGAACAATTAAAGCATTTAATGAACACTACCAACATCAAAACAAATTTCAAATATATAAACTATTAAAAGAGACTTACGTTATCCTGTTCAACATGAATATTCTACCAAATCAATACTACTGGATTATAGGTGGTAGGTGGGCCCGTGAAGCAGCCACCCGTTGAGATACTTCCGCTAGAGAGTTATGAGGTCTTATGACTGGCCAGACAGTAGTACATAAGATTTTTCTCTCTGGTTATGGTTCATTTTCCCTTTGCCTACACATACACCGAATAGTCAGGCATACTCTTTACTGATTCTCATACACCTAACAACATAGAGATTACTAGACAATTCTTCTTCACACAAGGGGTTAACTTCTGCACTCTAATTGTTCAGTGGCTACTTTCCTCTTGGTAAGGGTAGAAGAAACTTTTTTGCTATGGTAAACAGATCTTCTAGGGAAAGAACACTCCAAAATCTAACTATTGTTCTTTAGTCTTTGGTGGTGCCATAGCCTCTGCACCATGGTCTCCCACTGTCTTGGGTTAGAGTTCTCTTGCTGGAGGGTACACTCGGGCAAATTATTCTATCTAATTTCCCTTCCTCTGTTTTTTTTTTTTTTTTTTTTTTTTTAGTTTTTATAGTTTATATAGGAAATATTTATTTTGATACTGTTACTGTCCTTGAAATATTTTATTTTTCTTGTTTCCTTCTCTTGCTGGGCTGTTTTTCCTGTTGGGGCCACTGGGCTTATAGCACCCTGCTTTCTAAACTAGAGTTATAGTTTTGTATCTGAATGAAATAATAATTACCATAATCATTCCACGAATTGGTCAAATCTGGAATAAAACTGCTAAAATACTGTGTAGTATTGAGCCTACTTATGGAGAAAGCATGAATATTTGAATTAACTGCAAACCTAGTATAACAAACAGGATGATACTGTCCGGAAAGATCTGAATGTAAAGGATGGTGAGCATTATGAAAAATTTATGCAACATGTATGACGAGCTAATTGAACGACGCAGTCAGAGATTAATATCTAGATCACGAATAACATATTTAATAGACCGTAAATTCCCGTCCAACACGTTAAGATTAGAATCATTAGGTGAAGATCAGACAGGAAACAATACAGGAAACAAGGTAAAGCAATTTTTCAGAATATATTGATAACCAAAAATCTTACAAGAATTTCTCAATAAGGCAATTTATTTGCAACTGAAGAAGAGAGACCTAATGTGTTTCTCAAAAACAAATTTGCTCTCAAGAATCACCTAAAATTTCAAGAGTTATAAAGAATTAAAGAAACATTATGAATGCTGAGATCCGGATGTTGAGGAGCCATTGTCCACGACCTACTTACAATATTACTATGAGTTTTGTTAGAATTTAACTTCATTTGCCCCATAATTTGCACCAGACACTAATCTTAACTAAATCTTTATTAAGGAATTTAGGAACCCCATATATACATCAAGGAGATGGAATTGATGCAAAGTGAGTAGCATCATATGCATTTGCAACAAGCTTCTATTCTAGTCGAAAGCACGTCAGGTGCGTATAGTATGAAAAGTAATGGCCCAAGAACACTACCTTAACGAACACCAGCTATCAGAATCTTATAATCAATATAGTGGCCCTCAGCAACAACTCTTTGCGATCTATTATTTAAAAATTCAGTAATGATGCCAAGAAAAG
>NC_090743.1:88394680-88459680 GCF_036898095.1 Palaemon carinicauda | reverse complement strand
CACAGAGAGAAATTTGCAATTAAATGTATGAATCAATTTGAGGTTTTAGAGACTCTAAGAGATGCAGATCAGACAAATATTGAAGAATGGTGTGATATATAGAACATATATACTTTACTTTACTTTGATGGCTGCTTTTCCGGTCCCATACAGCAGGAGAACCCTACTCTCTACAGAACCTCCACTGTCGTTTTACCTTATTCGTTCAGAGTATTTAACGTTTCATGTCTCATATTCTTCATTTACTGTTAAATCGTCACTCTCAAAAGACTCATGTCAGTTTGTACTGAAGTCTTGGGACACGCAGTTACAAGGAGAAAGCCATGGATATCAAATGCTACTTGGGATACTATAAAAAGGAAACGACGGCAGAAATTGATTGTTTAATGTTTTCTAGGAAGTAATGCTAATTACAAGGTACAGCATGCTAAGTATTCCAGTATTGATTGTGAGGTGAAAGGAAAACCAGGAATGAATGGAGAGATTTTGGGGGAGTAAAGCAGATGAAGCTGACAGAGCAATGAATTGGGGAAGCGGCAATCTTGTTAGAATTGCTTATAGAATTATTAATGAAATCTCGAATGAGGCAGAGAAGAGGCATATACCCATAAAAAAGAGAGATAGGTCTCTCAAAACAGCAGAAGACAAAGAAACACAACGTTGGATGGAACACTTTAGTGAGGTCAAGAATAAGATATATGAAGGGAAAAATTTTATTGATATACCTGAAGCTGATGGAGGCCTTGATGTGGCCATGAATAAATTCAGTGTGTTTGAAGTCGAAGCTATCCTCAAAACACTGAAGAGATGGAAACCCCCTGGATGCGATGGAAAAACTGCTGAGATGATACTGGCCGAAAATGAAGGGACTCCCAGACGACTTAAAAGATTATTTTGTAGAATGTGGCATGAAGAGGAAAAACCTAATGAATGGGAGTTAGGAGTGTTAGTGAAAATGCCAAAAAAGGAGCCCTGACTGATTGCAATAAATACAGAGGCATCCCACTTACGTCATTTGTTACGAAAATATATAGTATGCTTATTCTAAAGAGACTGTAGAGAAAGATTAATGAAAAGCTAAGGGATGAACAAGCAGGATTTAGGAAAGCTAGAAGTTACAATGACCAAATTTTCATTTTGAGACATGTTGTACAGCAATGCGTAGAATATAAAAATCCACTTTTGATGGCCTTTGTGGAGTATGAAAAAGTTTTTGATAGCGTGCACCGACCAATTCTGTGGAGAGTCCTGCGTTATTATTGAATTCCTCTTCAATATGCATATATGATTAAGTCTGTTATGAGCATAGCAAGTGCAAAGTTAATGTTAATGGAGTTTTATCAAATGAATTTCCAGTGAACAGTACTTGAAGCGAATGTGTTGTCACCTATATTGTTTATCCTCCTCATGGATTTTGTAATGAGTAGAGCAGTTGGAGATGCAGGAGAAGGATTGGACTGGATTGGTGATAGGAATTTAGTAGAGCTAGAGTATGATGATGATGTCGGCATTGTTAGCAGAACACCACAAGATTTGCAATGCTTGCTTACCAGAATCCATGAAATATCACAGGAGGTTGGGCTAAAGATAAATAGAAGAACGATAGATGATGAGAACTGAATATGCAATGGATGATGAAATATCATTGGAGGGAGAAAGAATTAATGAGGTAGAATCCTTTAAGTATTCAGGAATTACGATCTCCAATACAGGGTCTTTAGAATTAGATTTTAGTGAAAAAAGCAAATCAGACAATGGCTAGGTTAAGTAAAATTTGGAAATGAAATTGCATGAAAATGCATATAAAAATCAGATTATATATCAGTTTAGTGAGATCAGTGTTACTCTATGGACATGAGTCATGGTATGACAACAAAACAATCTCCAATAGATTCAGTAGATTTAAGAATAAAGCCCTCAGAAGCATAATGGAAGTTGAATAGCAGGACAGAATTAGGAATGAAACTATACGAGAGATAACTTGAGTGCCTTATGTAGATGAGATCATAATGATAGGGAGAGGGAGATAGGTTCGGCATGCTCTTCGCACTCCCCAAATGAAATCAGTTCACCAAACATTCAGCTTGCTTCCACAAGGCACTAAAACAGTTTGAATACCCAGACCTGCATGACTGAGTACTATGAAGCGCGAAATAGATGATGAATGGAGAAGTATTGAATTAAAAGATTAAGAGAGAGTGAGGACTGTAGAAATCTAACCGAGGCCATATACAGCAATATGCGTGGGAGGAGATAATTTTGATGACATATAAATAAATATATATATATATGTATATATATATATATATATATATATATATATATATATATATATATATATATATATATATATATATATATATATATATATTTAGATGAGCCATATACTTTGATATATCAGTCTTCCTTCTCTTACCGACCTCGGGATCAGAGCTCCACTTGTAGACAATAGCTTCTGATCGGCCGGAAATCGAACCATGGTCCAGGATACTTATAGCAACAGTGACTTACTACTTATATACATGCATATATATATATATACAGTATATATATATATATATACATAGATATATATATATATATATATATATATATATATATATATATATAATTAAATATATATATATATATATATATATATATATATATATATATATATATATATATATATATATATATATATATATATATATATATATATATATATATATATATATATATATATATATATATATATATATATATATATATATATATATATATATATATATATATATATATATATATATAATATATATATAATATATATATATGTAATAGTTAGAATAGTAATATTACATGTTTAAAACAAATGACGTAATATGTCATGTTGGTTGGAAGAGCTAACCGTGAGATTTGCTGTAGTCATTGAAATTGTAAGCAGGATGTATACTGCTAAGTTGCCATTCTTTCTTAATGTCAACACATTGTCTCTTCGTGTGAAAGTTTGTGACGTCACCGGATGCAGGTGTCTTCCGATTCCGTCACTTAGCTAAATTAAAGCAAGTATACGATATTTGGGATATCGGTAATTTGTTCAGTTCATATCTAAACTTCACCAGAATTGGTCATGTGGACCAACACAGCTTCCTCCAGTGATGGAGATGTTTAACTCAGTTGTTTATTCACAATAAAACTTAAAAACCATTAAGATGTATTCAGTAAACCATTTAAATACATCTGAAACAACTCATACTCAAATGTGTGCTTAAGACAGTAGCACACCAATAAATGGTGGCAGCGGTTAAACTCTAAGACAGCGATTAAACTCTAAGAATTAGAGAAATATCTTCAAGACTTCAAAATAAATAGCTGTAAAACCAGAGAATGATCTTCAAGACTTCAAAATAAAAGCTGTAATACCTGATAAAGATCTTCAAGAACTCAAAACTATCTACAAGAATCTACAATTTTGACTAAGTCCAACGGAAATGCTAACACCAACATATGTTAGTATACAAATTGAATCTTCAATCAACATCCTAGGAAACCCAAGGACTGGCGTTCAACAATTGCAAAACATATCCAGGAAGAACTACATTCAACAAGAAACTAGAACGAGACATCGCTAACAAAACATCAAGAGAGAGAGAGAGACGACGAGTCGACTTCATATAAATCTAAGTACAGAGATTTTGTATTCATTTCAGTTTGGGCAGTGAAGTGTAGTTATCACAAGTCGTTAGTCAATTATTACTGGGGTGAGTGAATTCCTAAACTTTGTTATAAGAAACTCCGAATTCTCATTTAGAATTTTTTCTTTCTTTGTGCTAATTCCTTTTTCTTTCATAAACTCTTGGGGGGAAATGTATTGGGATTAGTAACATTGTTGGGGGAATTTTATTATACATATGCGTTTACGCAGTGGGCGTCTGTACTCATATAGATATTTTGATAGGATTGAATGGGGTCAAAGAGATAGAAAAAAAAAATACAGCAGTCATGGCTCCTCCTGTCAGCCCTACCCCTGGACCTAGTGGTGTAGGCCAGGCTAATCCTCCTCCAATTGTGACGCTTGTAAATGCCAGGTCAGCAATCCTTCCTTTTCAAGGCCGTGTCAACGGGTTCTTGCCACAAAATGTGGAGTCATGGATTTCATCCGTTGATGCCCATTTAAATGCCAAACAAATCGTAGATCCTTTAGTACAATTACAAGAAGCTAAAAGTTTTATAGATTTTTCTAAGGGGGATGCGAGTGCGTATTTAAGAGGTGTTTCATTTCAGGAAGCAGTTACTTGGGATGATTTCAAAGTTAGGTTACGCGCGATCTATGGGGGTGAGGGAGCTTTGGATGTAGTGTTAACGTTACGAAATACACTTAATCAAGCCACTATGAATCGGCTTAATGTTGTTGAGAGAGCAGCTCTCATAGCTGATAGGCTTAACGAATATCAGGACATTTTAGGTAATTCCACTTGGGTTACTAACGATAATATCTCCGTGAAAGATTTTTTACGATTAATGTATTTAACTTGCATGACACTTATGTTGCCTGAAGCTTTAGTGCGGTGCTTTGATAAGAAGTTAATGCCTGCAAGTACGGAATTGGATGTCTATAAACAGATAAAGAAACACATGTCCAAGTGTCCAGATCTCGATCCCGTGTTAACTCAAGTTTTTGCTAAGAATGAAACAAAACCACAAACAGTGAACGTAATTAACAATCCAGTAGCGGGAGTGACGTGTTACAACTGCAAACGTCAAGGTCACATAAGCGCAGACTGTAGAACGAAATTTTGTTCAGTTCACAACACAGGATCACATTCTTATAGTCAATGTTACGCGCGTAAGACACAACAATATCCTAGAAATACACAGTCAATTCCACAGTCAGTTCCATATGGAAATAAAAAGAAAAATCCTCATTTTAACAATAAGAAGAAACAACAAAATGTCAATGCAGTTCAGAGTCCGAAACAAACAAACACTTCTTCAAATATCGCTGAGCCTGGGCCGTCAAACCAGACCTCGCAAAGTCAGCCTAATTTTCAGAATGTGCAGAGCAAAGCAAATACCACATAGTTAACTCTAGAGGGGAAGAGAGTGATGTTGGGTCAAGGTCATTTATGTCAACATCAATAGTATTGAATAATCAATTTAATGTTTTATCAGATAATTGTGAGACAATAGATTTTCCTATGAAACACACGGCCGAATTAAGTAAAACAGTGCATGCTCCCGTAGATTTGCAACGAATTCATACAATAATAAGCCAAAATGAGTTACGGCCAACCTTATATGCTGTAAATTTAGAACACAAATCCTTTACGTTATTTTTTGACTCTGGTAGTCCACGTAATATTATGGATTTGAAGACGCATCATTTGTTGTTTTCGAACTTTCCGATTGAAAAATCAGGAATCAGACTTTCAGGTATAGGAAATAATGAATTGAACGTCATAGGCATAACTCATATTCAGTTCAGAGTCGGTAATCGCACGTTTGCCGATACATTTGTTGTTGTGAAAAACATTAATATGTATCCAGCTGTAATTATAGGATACCCATCTATGGGAAATCAAAACATTATCTTAGCTCCTGCAAAGCACGGCGTGTATATCAAAGGGAAATTCTATTAGTCTTCTAATATTTTAAAGTCAGTTTTGGATAAAAAGAGGACGACAAATGTAACCGTAACGTACGTTGAGGAACCAATAACTTGTCTCACTAATAAAGAAATAATATACGCGACCCAGCAGAATTCTCGTTCACCCGTAATATCATCTTGCACGCAATATATCGAACCAAACATACCTTCGAATTTAATAGTGCAAATAAAGAAAACACTACCGGGATCTGAAATATTAATCCTTTCTGATACTTTGAAAACCAACGGATTGTCTGTCACACAAGCTATTTATACAGTAGGCTCACATCAGCAATGTAATATCGAAGTCTGTAATCATTTAAATAACACTTTAGTAATTCACAAAAATCAACATATCTTGGATGTAGAAGTTTATAAACATCGTATTCTTACCGTTGCTGAAATCAATCACTCTCAATCAGTTGCGGATGAATCCCTTTTACGATCTATTAAAAATAAAATCAGTAAGGACATTCAAGACGAAGAAATTCAGCAGAAAATTTTTGAACTTTTAAATAAATATACAGATGTCTTTTCCACTACGGATGGATCCTTAGGAAAAACAGATGTGATCGAACATCAAATAAGGTTAAAAGACAAACAGAAAATTATATATGTACCCTCGTACAGACTCCCTATGAAATTCCAGAATGAAATAAATGATGAAGTAGGTAAAATGTTAGAGGAAGGAGTCATTAGAAAATCAAATAGCCCTTATAATTTTCCTTTAATAGTTGTACCGAAAAAAGATCGAACATGGCGTATCTGCGTCGACTTTCGTCGTCTAAACGAGGAAACGATCCCTGATCGATTCCCAGTGCCATGTACTGACGATATTTTGTCTTTATTAGGTCAGAATAAATATTTTACCAGTTTGGACTTACTTAAAGGCTTTCACCAGCTATCATTAGAAGAAGATAGTATCCCATACACAGCCTTCAGCACAGCCAGGGGACATTATGAATTTTTACGGATGCCTTTTGGTTTACGTTGTGCTCCTTTAACTGATCTTACGAAGAAGGGCGTAGATTTCATATGGTCTGAGCAACATCAACAGGCGTTTAATACTTTGAAAGATGAACTGTGTAGTTCTCCTATCTTAAAATTTCCTGACTTCGGTAAGGAATTCTTCATTGCAACAGACGCCTAAGACTTAGGAGTAGGAGGGGTATTGCTTCAGCAATATGATAAACAGTTTTTCCCGATAGCTTTCTATTCTCGAAAATTGAGAACTTCCGAAAGTAAGTATGCAGTAATAGACAAGGAAGGACTAGCTATTGTTAATTCGCTAGTGCATTTTAAGTTCATAATTTACGGTTATCCCGTTAATGTTCTTACCGACCATAAACCACTAACAGAGTTCTTTAAAGGCTTCAATCACAGCCCTAAACGAACTCGGTGGCATTTAATCATTCAAGATTTTGGCGCAAGAATCGGGTATTTACCTGGGAAAGCAAATATCATTGCGGATGCATTATCACGCAACCCCGTGTCATCTTGTACGGAGTCTTTAGCTGAATTAATAGATATATTAACATCCATGCCTATTGTAAAAACAATATCTGAACAAGAAGATTTAGGCTGGAGTGCTGAATTGTTACAGACTGAGCAAAGAAAAGATCAGAAAATAGAAACAATTATAAATGCTTTGAAAGGCAATCATAAAGAAAAAGAATATATAAAGTATAAGCAGCAGAATTATGTAATCAAAGATAATATTCTGTGTAGGACTGTGACAAGGAAAACCCGCAATACACCACATGTAACTAACGACCAGGTAGTAGTACCAAACTCACTTGTTTCCACTGTCCTGAATTGGTTGCATTCAAATCCATTACATGGACACCCTGGGTTCTCATTAATGTCACAGAAAGCCAAATCATTGTTTTATTGGCATACAATGCTTACAGATATAAAAAGACACATAGCTAATTGTCGCACATGTCAGGAAAACAAAGGGCATACGAAAACACCTGTCAGCCTAGGAGCTTATCCTGTTCCCAATCAACCCTTTGAAAGAATACATTTAGATTTGTTAACAGGATTTTACGAGTCAGACAGAGGAAATAAGCACCTCTTAGTAATTATAGATGCTTTAACTCGATATACAGAACTAATAGCGCTT
Organism: Palaemon carinicauda; assembly: GCF_036898095.1. Classification (NCBI taxonomy): domain Eukaryota; kingdom Metazoa; phylum Arthropoda; class Malacostraca; order Decapoda; family Palaemonidae; genus Palaemon; species Palaemon carinicauda. Next base: position 88,451,929 of record NC_090743.1, on the reverse strand, counting down.
AAAACTAAAACTGCGATTGAATGCGCTAGGAAGTTTTACGAGTGTTACATTTGTAAACATGGAATTCCACACATGATAATCTCAGACTCGGGTGGTGAATTTAATAATCACTTTCTTACCTCATTGTGTGAATTCCTCAACATAAAGAAGATCAATACCATGATATATCACCCAGAGTCGAATGGGCTAGTGGAAAGAGCAAATAGGAAGATATTAAATATATTGAGGGTAACACTGGGGGGATCAGACCCCAACTGGGATATTGCAATACCGGCGGCACTGAGTACTCTGAATCATTCATATCATATAACAATTAAAATGTCACCGCATGAAGCATTGTATGGTACCCCAGTTAGAACACCTTTCCATGTATTAACGCCTACAACTAATCTATCAAATCCTTTAAAAGAATGTATAAATGCAAGTATAAGTCGATATGATATCCTTCGAAAGAATTTAGAAGAATCACAAATCATAATGAAAAGGAATCATGATAAAATAGCGAAACCAACTAAAACATATACCGTGGGTGATAACATCTATATTCAAATCAATGTCAGAAAAGGGCTCAACTATAAACTAACACCTAAGTTTGAAGGCCCATTTAACATTTTGGAAACATTAACGGCCAATAGGTTTAGAATTCAAAACGTAGCCCAACCCACGGATGAGAGAATAGTACCATTGTCTCACATAAGAAATTAAAAAGAAAAGAGAGGAAAAGAAGTGAGGAAAAATTTTATTTTTTGACTAAAAGTTTTCTTTTTAATACAGGAGTAATTACATATATTTTTTCTCGTTACAGGTTTCCAAGATGATTTTTTTGTTGTTGGGAGTGATATTGTTCGCTCAGACATTTTTTTCGTATGGGATGAGTTCTAAGACTAAGAATATATATTTTAAATATGGCAATATAGTTGAAAGACAAGAAGACATTTTTATTACGTCAACCAACGTAATTGTCGAAGTGAATATGCAAGCAATTTTTCTTCAAGAGAATGATGTCACTAGCTTAAGAACCGCCATTTCAAGGTTTTCTGCATCATTGTATGAGTTGCATAGGAGACATTTTCATTTGACTACTAAGAGTTTGCTTGGATCAACATTAAAAGTTGCAGAGATGCTATCTGATGACTTGAAAAATAAGACTGGAGAGACAGGATCTTTGGCTTATGACCTTTTGGTGTGGACTGTAGGACACGAACAAAAAGAAAGACGGAATCCGTTCATTTATGCTGCATTAAGCATCTTTGGGTCTGTTGCAAGTTTAGGTTTAGGACTTTCCAATCGTCTTAAAATTAGTAATCAAAATAAGAAAATTGAGTTCTTGACTCATAAAGATGAATTGATTATGTCAGAACTAAGGGATCAGTTAGCTTCAATCAATAAAATTATGGATTTGTTAAATGAACATTCAGATATTATCGTTCAAATTATGGAAGTACAGGATTTGTTAGCAACATTAACGTATTATGATTCAAAGATAGATCACATACATAACAGAATTGCACATTTCATTGAGAAATCCAAGGATTATGTAGAAGCTATCACGTTAGCAACTAAAGGTGTTTTGTCGCCCCATTTGTTGCCTATACGTTACTTAAAATTAGTTCTGGAGAACGGAAGGGATAAACTAGGCTATGTTCCTTTGTTAGACGAACATAGGTTAGAATTTTATTACAGCCTAATTACAGTAAACGTAGATAATAACAAGATTAGAATTACAATTCCCTTTTATTCTTCTGATGCCTGGCAATCTTACAGGATATCACCATTTCCGACTTTCATGACGAATCACTCAAATCCAGTAATATCCAATTTGACAGGACACGTATTGATTTCCCCAGACAAGGAAACATATACGGTCATTAAAGACTTAAATCAATTAACTCACTGTTCAGACGCAATGGATAGAAAAATATGTACAGCTGACTCATTTGAATTCCGTAAAAACTTGATGGATTCATGCGAGTTAGGTATAGTGCTAGACGGTGCTCTCTCCCATACAAGTGAAAATTGTCTGGATAAGCTTTATCCCTTTGACAATAAAGAATTCAATTACAGACTAAATAATGGCTCGTGGATACGATACGACAAGGACGGCTTCAATGTATCATGCCCTGACGGATCCACATCCTTCAACCACATCTTCGTCGCAGCAGATGGCTGTATCGGGACTTCCCCGAATTCCATGGTGACTGGTCTACGGACAATCATCAGAGAACGAGCTTACTTCGCGAACTTCACGTGGACCTCTACAATGCCCGCACTTCCTCTCCCCTACAACGGAAGTGTGGTAAAGCGGTTGATGAAACTTACCGAAAAGGACCACCTGTCACCGACTTACAAAGAGATTCTTCACCCTATATTACTGGCTAGTTGGTTTGTAACGGTGATAATTTTTATCGCCGTGAACATCCTTGTTTGGCGTAGGTTACGGCACAGCAAGCAGCTACAAAGGAACGAGTTGAATAGCCCTGACAATACCCCCTACTTGATCCAGTTCAAAGCTGTATGAGTGGCCACCTCATTCGCTAAGGGAGTAATTTGTCAGGAAGATATTTGTATGAAAAGCTGATTAGTACGCTAGTAATATGTAATTAAAGAAATTCTCTACATTTGCATTGTTAAAAATACATTTAAAATAACATTTAAAAAAATAAATAAAATAAAAAAGGATATAAATCATTTTTTTCTCTCGGCATCTAATAAAAATATATAAGCCGGAATGTTAAAAAAGAAAAGAGAAAAAAAAAATATAAGATATATAACAGAATCTATGGGCATCTAATAAAATGTATCAGCCCTATATATAAATATATATATATATATGTACGAAACCGTGGTACGTGTACGTACCAGGAATTCGTATTTGTGCACTAAAAATTGAGTATCTTGTTTCTGACAAAGGTAACAATTATTCTTTATCAAGTTACCGAATCATTTGTAAGTCAGAATTTATTTTGTTTTTTGGTACCATGTAATCATTTGCTAGCAATGTACCATATATATGATCTTGGTTTTATCATGCATTTTTCTTTTTGCTTTGGTAATATCTTTTTTGTATGCATTATTGTTATTATTTTTTGATGTGCCTATTTGGACATTCGTCCTCAGTTGGATATAGCTAATGTTAAACAAAGAATAATACGTATGTCCAGTCACACCTAGTAACCATGTTTCGGCTTGTTGTTAAATTTTTGTAAAAAAAAAATTGAGATAGCTGGCCGAGCTAATGTAATAGTTAGAATAGTAATATTACATGTTTAAAACAAATGACGTAATATGTCATGTTGGTTGGAAGAGCTAACCGTGAGATTTGCTGTAATCATTCAAATTGTAAGCAGGATGTATACTGCTAAGTTGCCATTCTTTCTTAATGTCAACACATTGTCTCTTCGTGTGAAAGTTTGTGACGTCACCAGATGCAGGTGTCTTCCGATTCCGTCACTTAGCTAAATTAAAGCAAGTATACGATATTTGGGATATCGGTAATTTGTTCAGTTCATATCTAAACTTCACCAGAATTGGTCATGTGGACCAACACAGCTTCCTCCAGTGATGGAGATGTTTAACTCAGTTGTTTATTCACAATAAAACTTAAAAACCATTAAGATGTATTCAGTAAACCATTTAAATACATCTGAAACAACTCATACTCAAATGTGTGCTTAAGACAGTAGCACACCAATATATATATATATATATATATATATATATATATATATATATATATATATATATATATATATATATATATATATATATATATATATATATATACATATATATATATATGTATATATATATTTATATATATATATATATATATATATATATATATATATATATATATATATATATATATATATATATATATATATATATATATATATATTTATATATATATATATATATATATTTATATATATATATATATATATATATATATATATATATATATATATATGTATATATATAAATATATATATATATATATATATATATATATATATATATATATATATATATATATATATATATATATATATATATATATATATATATATATGCATATTGTGATGGCTGGCTTTGACCACCACACAAAACACTACACTTTTCAAATAGTATTCACCATCATACAGTACTAAATCCACTGAAGGTGGAATAGTAACCAAAACATCAATACGAGTGCAAAGTCAACTCAAGGGGACAAAGAAAATACCACCAAAAATTTCCTTAATTTTAATACATAATAACTAGAGAGAAATAACACCTGAACCACAATAATACATTAATAAATGATACACACTCAATCTTAACTCCCTGTAAAAGAAAACAATTATACAATTACGGAAAGGTCATCAACAGATGCATACTAAATGGAGAGAGGGTCCAGAAAGGAGAAGGCCAACGAAAAGTGAGAACAACCTAACAAATACAAACTAAATATCCCTATCTAGTGGACGATGGCTGGTTTGATTGAAAGGCTTTCACAAGCTCCAGTAATGACGTCAGCTGACAGGTCGTGATCGCGATACTTAAATAGGCATAAATATTATTACCTTGGGACAGAGAGGTCCCCTTGGCTTTTACTGAACCAAGGGCAGTGCACAAAATGTTAAGATGATCTGGGTCCTTGCTGCAGAGAAAGGATATCCAAAAAGCTAAAGAGCTTCACACTGTAGCTCTGCAATGGCGAGGAGTAAATATAATCCAGTAGCAAATGTCGTGCCCTTCAATGTTGGAGGCTCAGAAACACACTAAGGAACCATCCTCAAAAAAAGCCCCTCCAAAACTCCGTTCACGCAGGAGCGCAGCCACGTAATCCACACCACTTGAAAATATAAAACAGCCGTTAGTCCATTATAAACACTAACATAACCACCAGTGAAAAGACAAACTATCAAAAAAAAAAAGTAAACAATAAGTCTACAGTATAATAAACCTTATACATCTATAAAAACTTAAATAATTTAGAAAAATCAAAGCAATAATGTTACACCTCCTCACCCAACCAAAAAAAAAATTAAAAAAAATTATTTTTTTTTTTTTCAAAGTGATTTGAATTATAACATACAGGTTATCACATAATGAAATATTAAACCAACACTCAAAAATATTAAATATTAAACAAACTGCAAAAACATGACAAACAAAAGGAAAGAGGGGGGCAAGTACCAAGGTTTGCAGCTCACAAGGATAGCAATATATAACCAATACTAAAAAAAAATCTTAAACCTAAATTAATCACAAGTAAACTTTCCAAAACCAGAAAACCAAAACATCACCATCTGATAAATAGGTACCCAACCTAAAAATTTCACATCACTCATATCGTTAATAAACTTAATTAAGAGTCATTGCACTAACAACCGGATTCTGTAATTATAGTCCAAAAGCTATAACCTTTTCCACACTCAATACACTGTTCATTTTCAGGGATACACATCACTCACTATCAATAAATGTTGATCACAAAAACCACTGTCTATTTCAGTGTTATATATCACACTTATCACCATAGTGTCCAATACATACACACACACCGAACGACACAGAGAAGACCACCACAAGACTCCCCTGCGCAAACAAACAAACAAACTCGATGAAGCGTAATTATTAGCCTGAAAATACAGAATACCAGATTAGTGCCTATCTCTTTTCTTAGCTTACTATAAACCTTATCGTACCTGACACCTCTAAACCTTAGTAGATTAACCTTAACTCAGTCTAGGGTACCACTCATACACCAGCCTGTAGCGCCTAAAAAACGGCTGTTGTGCTACAGACCCGTGAGCCCATGACCCATCTAATTAATCAATCATTGGAAAGTACCAGTGATCACCCTCACCTTTTAACCTTAAAGATCCTATATCATATACCCAGAACATTATAGTCTTCTTTAAACAAACCATGATTAATAAATCTTAAATATACATTTAGTTCTACTCACTACGTGCCCCCTTCAACAGCACACACACCATAATTAGAGCGATACAGATACTACCTTTAATAACTGCATAGCCCTCTGTCAATCAACTAATATTCAACGCTGCGAGAGAGAAAATCGGCAACAATATTATCTTTTCCTGGGATGTGGGAAAATTCTAAATTCCACTCTTGCAGCATGAGACTCCACCTCATCAATCGTTGATTTTTATTTTTGTATCTGCTGATGAAGGTCAGGGGATTATGGTGTGTCAAGACCTTAATAGGTGTATCTGAGGAGGAGAGATAAACCTGAAAATGATTAATAGCGAATATTAACGCAAGTGTCTCTTTCTCCACAGTTGAATACCTACGTTGGGCGGAGGACAATTTTTTTGAAAAGAATGCGACAGGATGAGAAACTCCCTGCTCGTCATTCTGCAAAAACACCGCTCCTACACCAACGTCACTTGCATCCGTGGCAAGAGAAAAAGGAAGGTCAAAATCAGGAGCTCTCAAGACAGGGAAATTAATTAAAACTCTTTTTAAATTATCAAAAGCCCTTTGCGTTTCATTCGTCCAGACAAATGCTACATTCTTTCTCAAGAGATTTGTTAACGGATCGGCTATATCCGAAAAATTCCTAACAAACCTTCGGTAGTACCCACTCAAACCAAGGAATCTTCGGACATCCCTCCTACATTTAGGGACTACCATATTTTCAATACTTTCGATATTGGCCTGCTTAGGAGCAACTTTACCATTACCAACCTCATGACCCAAATATACCACCTTCGCCTTTGCGAAATCACTTTTCTTTAAATTAATTACCAAATTTGCCTTTTTCAACACCTCAAATAGTGCCCTAATACGTTTTAAATGGGTTTCCCAATCATCGCTATAAATAACAATATCATCAATATACACAACACATCCTTCTAAACCATGGACTAAAGTATTCATTAACCTCTGAAAGGTAGCAGCCGCGTTCTTCATACCAAACGGCATAACTTTACATTGAAACAGTCCCTGTGGTGTTACAAAAGCAGACAGGGCCCTTGCCCGCTTTGAAAGAGGAACTTGCCAATAACCTTTCAACAAATCGAATTTGCTAATATATTTGGCCTTCCCCATTCGATCAAAACAATCCTCAATTCGAGGTAATGGATAACAATCAGATTTAGATAACTCATTCAACTTACGGTAATCAAAACATAACCTGAAATCACCGTCGGATTTCTTGACCAATACAACAGGTGATGACCAAGGACTTTGACTAGGTTCAATTAGGTCATGTTTTAGCATATAATCCACTTCCTTTGCTACAACCTCATTTTTGAAGGGATTCAACCTGTAAGGAGATTGCTTCACAGGAGTGGCGCTACCTACCTCTACATCATGTTCAAGAACCGAAGTCCTACCCGGTACATCCGAAAATAATTCTTTGTAATTAGATACTAAATTTTTCAAAGACCTTTGTTCTTCCTTACCTAAATGTGAAATTACTCCCGAAAATTTTTCCAAAGACTTTCTATTATCCGACCGCCATTCACATCCATTAAAACAATTATCATCAATACCCTCCCCCTCTGAAAAAGAAAAATGGTTATTGTTCTCAGAATCTACCGTGTTCCCAATAGTTGCCACAGGAATGACTTTTTCCCGTTCCATATAAGCTTTCAACATATTTACATGACACAGTTGAAAAGGTTTCCTTCTTTGAGGTGTCTCCACTAAATAGTTAACTTCACTTACTTTTTTCAAAATTTTCCAAGGACCTGAAAAAGAAGCTTTCAATGGATTCCCTGGGAAGGGTAACAAAACCAATACTTTATCGCCTACCGCAAAGTCGCGTGCCTTGGACCTCCTATCAAAGAAAAACTTCATTCTTTTTTGGCTACATAATAAGTTTTCACCCGCAAATTTTCAAGCCTTGGTTAATTTATCGCCTAGATTAGACACATAATCCAATAAATTAACCTCAGGGACGTCTCCCTCCCAAGACTCACGAACCACATCAAGAGGACCTCGAACACAATGGCCAAACACAAGGCTGAAAGGCGAAAAACCTAAAGACTGACTTGGGACAGAACGAAAAGCGAACAACAAATAAGGTAATTCCTTATCCCATTCAGAACCATTAATCAAACAATATTTCTTTACCATGGATTTCAGGGTCTGATGAAATCTCTCCAGAGCTCCCTGGCTTTCCGGATGATATGGAGAAGAGGTCACATGTTTTATATTTAACTCTGCCATTTTATCTCTGAAACACCTGCTAACAAAATTAGAACCACAATCCGATTGAATAATCTTAGGCATCCCAAACCTGGTAAAAAAGTCAATTAGTACATCTACAATTTTAACACTTTTTATTGTACGTAGTGGTATTGCCTCGGGATATCGAGACATCCTATCCATGATTGTCAAAATATACTTATTACCACTACGCGTCTTCGGTAATGGTCCAACCACATCAATAATGACTTCCTTAAAAGGTTCGGAAACTACAGGAATAGGACATAGAGGCGATTTTGGAATCCGCTGATTGGGTTTACCGACCCTCTGGCACACATCACAACTATTGACAAACTTCTTTACATCTGCCTTCAACTTCGGCCAATAATAATTCCCTAACAATTTGCAAGAAGTTTTATGAATTCCAAAATGGCCGGCCAGACCACTTTCGTGCGCCAATGACATTAACTCCTTCCTGTAACCAAAAGGAACCATTATCTGTTTCACAATTTCATAATCAACATTATCCACCCCAATAGGCCTACTCAACCTATATAAAATATTATTAAATATCTTAAATTTGGGACCAGTCTTATCAGACACCTCCCCTGACTCGATAGGGAGTTCCCGAAACTCCTTTTTCTGGGCTTTGATTAGCTCTTCAGTGGTCCAATTTACCTTGTCCGTTAACATTCCAAGATCTACAGCTAGGCTATCACTACGATCTAAACTACTTAAATCTACATCAATTGTTGACTCTGCAGCGTCAACAATTCTAGCCCTAGAACGAGTAACTGCTGCTACTTCACTATCAGGGTTTATCAATATCGGACAATTATTATTCTTCATAGCCACATCATTCCCTAACACAACATCAACCTCCTTAACCGGGAATTTATCAACTATGGCCAATTTCAAATCTCCTGCAAAGGAAGGGCAGATTAAATTAAAATTTTCAATAGCATATGACTTTACGGAATCAGGAAAACCAGCCAATAACACAAATTCCCCACTTTTGGGTACAAAATTACAAGGTAATGCCTCCCTTAGTATCAAAGACTGAGCTGCACCGGTATCACGCAAAATACGCACTCGTCTTTTCTCGGACGAATTGGCGAAGGAGACACTACCGAAGGACAAATATCTGTCAAAACAACCAGGTAGTCATTGATCAGCGGATGTTGTTGGGGTAGGTTCTCTCTCTCTCTCTTCCACGCCCATCACTGGCCTAACATTAGCATTTTGAGATTTTCTAAACGCATAACCCATACTCTTTACGTGCCCCTTCTTATTGCAAAAGAAGCAAGTCAATGTTTTCAATTTCTCTGGATTGTATATATTTGGCCTATTGCCTCTGTTAGGAGAAAAATTATTATTAGCATTACCCTGATTATTATTACTTCCCTGATTATTTCTACTAAATACCTTAGCATTATTATTAGGATTAGCATTATTATTCCTACCCATCTTAACCCAACCAGAATTCACCTTTGTCGTTACTCCCCCTAACTCACTCTTATGAGACAAGCAATATTCGTCACTAGCGATGGCTACCTCTTGAACAGTCTCGAGTTTTAACTCTTCGAGGTGGACCTTCAGCTTATCCGGGACACACCTCTTAAACTCCTCCACCAACATTAACTCCTTCAATTTCTCAAAATCTCCCACCTCCTTGGACTTAAACCAATCGCTAGCATACTGTTCCTTCGCCCTGGCAAATTCAACAAAAGTTTGTTCCCTACATTTTTCTAAGTCTCGGAAGCGTTGCCTATAAGCTTCAGGGACTAACTCATAGGCCTTCAAGACAATAGCCTTCACACTCTCATAATCTGCTGATAGATCCTCCTCCAGCGTTACATATACCCTCCGAGCTCTTCCAACCAATTTACTTTGTATAAGAGTGGTCCAATACTCTTGGGGCCACTCCAACCTTGCAGCAATCCTCTCAAACGATACAAAAAATTCTGCTACATTATTTTCTTCAAATTTAGGTACAAATTTGAGAGCCTGCGATAAATTGATAGCAGGAGTTACTAACCTATTTGGGGAATGGGCGGGGGAAAAAGAACCTGGGTTTCTCATGGCAATCTCATGCTGCCTCTCTTTTTCTCTTTCCCCTGCCTTAAACTTTTCCATTTCAAATTCCATTTGTCTCAGGACAATCTGCTTATCCAAAATTTCTATAGACACTACTTCATCCGGTTTCACCTCTTGTTCCCCACCTGTCTTTACAGTTTTAACATAATCATAAATGAGCAATAGCAATACACCCTTTCTTATGGACACATCATATTCCAATTCAAAATGTTCTGCTACAATTTCCAAGTCTTCCCTATTTAACTCTGCCAACCTCTCTTGCCATCCCTCTCCTTCAAGGAGTTCTAGTACGTTAACAACCATGATTACTTATTCAAACAAAATACTAAATTTGCACAAAACAACACCGAGGAGGTGAAAATACACTGCCTGAAAAATTTCCCCAAGAATTAACTTTGCACAAACACTGGTGAATACTCAGGAACAAAATATCCTGCCACGGTCGCCACTTGTGATGGCTGGCTTTGACCACCACACAAAACACTACACTTTTCAAATAGTATTCACCATCATACAGTACTAAATCCACTGAAGGTGGAATAGTAACCAAAACATCAATACGAGTGCAAAGTCAACTCAAGGGGACAAAGAAAATACCACCAAAAATTTCCTTAATTTTAATACATAATAACTAGAGAGAAATAACACCTGAACCACAATAATACATTAATAAATGATACACACTCAATCTTAACTCCCTGTAAAAGAAAACAATTATACAATTACGGAAAGGTCATCAACACATGCATACTAAATGGAGAGAGGGTCCAGAAAGGAGAAGGCCAACGAAAAGTGAGAACAACCTAACAAATACAAACTAAATATCCCTATCTAGTGGACGATGGCTGGTTTGATTGAAAGGCTTTCACAAGCTCCAGTAATGACGTCAGCTGACAGGTCGTGATCGCGATACTTAAATAGGCATAAATATTATTACCTTGGGACAGAGAGGTCCCCTTGGCTTTTACTGAACCAAGGGCAGTGCACAAAATGTTAAGATGATCTGGGTCCTTGCTGCAGAGAAAGGATATCCAAAAAGCTAAATAGCTTCACACTGTAGCTCTGCAATGGCGAGGAGTAAATATAATCCAGTAGCAAATGTCGTGCCCTTCAATGTTGGAGGCTCAGAAACACACTAAGGAACCATCCTCAAAAAAAGCCTCTCCAAAACTCCGTTCACGCAGGAGCGCAGCCACGTAATCCACACCACTTGAAAATATAAAACAGCCGTTAGTCCATTATAAACACTAACATAACCACCAGTGAAAAGACAAACTATCAAAAAAAAAAGTAAACAATAAGTCTACAGTATAATAAACCTTATACATCTATAAAAACTTAAATAATTTAGAAAAATTAAAGCAATAATGTTACAATATATATTAATATGTATACACACATACACACACACACACACACATATATATATATATATATATATATATATATATATATATATATATATATATATATATATATATATATATATATATATATATTTATATTATATAATGGTCCCGTGTTTGGGGACCAAAATAAAATATATATATTACAGTTGGTATGCTACACAACCTCTCGAGTAACAAACTTACCTGCTTGTTTTTCATTAATTTGTTATATTTGAAAACAACCGAACTCTGAGAAGATTATACAACTCTGAGATAGCAATATATAATAACACTGAATATGCAAAGGTTTCTTGAGTACACTCAAAGTAACACTGGGTAATCATTATTAAGAATTACTGTATTCAAATAACCTCTTACTTTGATTCTTTAACAGGGATACGAGGGAGTGCTGTGAAAAGACTGGTGATTGAAATAATACTATCTTTACAAAAATAAATATATTCTATACAAATTACAACACTTCTAAGAATACACATAAAAATATATGTCACTCGAAATATATATAACCTTTTCCTTATGTTTTCTTGACTCCTTTTAAGATTTTCTATGGAAAATTTCTTTACCTCGCCCATCCTTTTCCTCAAATTCTTGACATTTTCTCCATCCGTTTCCTCTTATTCCTTCCATATTCTTGCTAACATTTTAATCAGTCCTCGTATTTCGCGTCCAAATACCATTTCATTCCGGCTAACTACCCTGGCTTTCTTGATAAGCATTATGTACCTCAAATAACATCAATGGTGTTTCGATGTTCCATCCACTCCCCATTTCATTGCAGAACTTCGTTAACATACTTTTCAGAGTTTGATGAAACCTCTTAAATGGAAGTTGGGTTTCCTGATGATAAGCAGTTAATAGTTGTTGTTTCACATCCAACAGATCCATAACGTCCTTAAACAGTTTTGACATGAAATTCGTTCCTTGGTCACTTTGAATGATTTCCAGAATACCAAACTAAGTAAAAAAGCCGAGTAACTTCTCGGCGATTACTTTTGCACTGATATTCCTGACGGGTATGGCTTCTCGATATCTCGTCATTGGACGCATCAAGGTTAACATATATTTGTGATGTTTTTTCATCCTTGGTGAAGTTCCCACAATGTCACTCTTTACCTTGCTGAAGGGTTCTCCTCGCACTTCTATCTGGTAAGAGAGCTTTCTTAATGCACTCGCTCGGCTTTCCAGCCATCTGACAAACGTGACATGCATAGCAAAACTGTCTCACATCCTTATGCATGCCAGACCAGAAAAAAAATGTTTTATAATTTTCTCCATCGTCTTCCTTAATCCCATATGTCACATCTCGTGACCTACGGCGATCACCTGTCTTCTCAACAGTGTGGGAATCAATATCTGATAGTATATCCCCCATTTGGCATTCCCAGGGATATCGGCGGGTCTATGCTTTCTCATAAGCAATCCATCATTAACATAATAATAGGTCGGGACTGCTGTGCCTCCGTCTCATACACCGCACGTTACAATAACTCTGTTAACTTTGCATCCTTCTGTTGCAATTCCATCAGCCTTTTCCTACTCACTTGTCCTACTTCTAACGCTGAGTTTTCTATTTCTTCCCGGTCCATTTCTTCTTTGTCTTCTTGTCCACTCATGTGTCGTTCCTCTTCGCTTGGGCTTACTCTGGAGTTTTTTCTTGCATACTATCAAAGGAATCCTCCTCTTCATAAAGCAATTCCTCCTAGTTCATCGCTCCTTCGATTTCTTTTTTCTCTTCTGCAGCCATTTTCTTCGTTATAATCCTAGTCATAACACAACTAGGAAACAGATACGGATAGTCCTTCTCGAGTTCAGTCGTATGTGTATACTTCAATGGTTTCTCCGTTACAATGGGACAAGGCACGAATGGCACTCCACTAACCTCATTACCCAGCAGGACGTCTACTCCCTCGGAAGCCAATGAATCCTTTACAACAAAGTCTAAAATACCCTTCACCAATTTGCATGACCATTACATACAGCAAATAGGGGTAACCTTCTCACCTCCTATTCCCTTCAAAATAACCGAGTCTCCTGTGAGAGACTGATCCACCAACGGGTGTACTCCGTATCACAACACGATGGTTGCAACCTGTGCTGCGCATTATCTTGACCGGAGTTTGCTCACTCGCTTCTAATGCTGCTAATATACCCATATAAATATATGATTTAAACGCATCCACGCAGTTTGGGTTTGTCCTGTTCGTCGTGTAAATGTTGGCTGATTAATTTCCTCTTCATTCTTTCCCGATTGTTTTTTTGTCTTCGCATTCTTTGAAGTTGAACTATCCTTAATCACTTGGGCGAATGCTTCCGATTGGCTTTACCAACATTTTGTACGGATATGACCTCTCTTGCCACACTTAAAACAGACAACATTAACCTTATGCACGTCTTTCATGATACTTGAAGGAGGGCGATTCACTTTCTGCTTATGGACAGTAACAGTGCTACCTTAAATGTAATTATTGAACTTGTTTACATAGTTGTTACCGAACTGATTTCCATGGGTCAGCAAACACTTGATACTTGGTCAGAGCGACAGTTGGAACTTCATACCCGAGGAGTGTGTACGACTGATAATATTATAATCTTCCCTCAGCGAAGCGGCTTTATCAAGTTTCTTCACCTCTCTCTCTCTATCTCAAGTTGTTTGAATATGTTCAGAAATTCCTCGTATATACTGTTCTAGTACGATAAAAATTTTTAAATCACCCATCTCCCTCACGTTAGAAGCCTCTGTCCATCTTTTAAAACATCGTCGTAACTTATAAGCGTAATCCAGGAAAGTCCTTTTCTCATCCTTCCTCAAACTTCGTAACCTTATATTATAATATTCAGGGGTCATCTGATACACTTGCAGCACGCTCCTATTCACATCTTGATACTCCTTCCTTCAATTCCTGAGATAAGGACAGGTAAGCACTGCATCCTTTCCCAAAGACCATACTCTGCAATAACACAGACCATTTATCTTCAGGCCATTTCATCGTTTATGTGACGATTTCAAAATTATCAAAGAATTCATCAGGAGCCTCTTCTGTGTACCTTGGAATTAACCTCAGGGCGTCCGTCACATTAAACACGGGATCGTGCATTACAGGGGTCGCCTCTGTCTGTGTTGCCAAGCGTGCACGAGCATTCAACAGCTCTAATGCTCTCGCATGTTGTGCTATTTCCTTGCCTCTCCCTTCTCTTTTTCTTCTCGTTCTCTCTTTTCTTCTTATTCGCTCTCTTTTTCTTCCATTTTCCTTGAATGTCTTGCGACTTCCCTCTTTTCTCCTTCTTTTCATGCTTCTATTTCCTTCGCACATCATGCTTCTTCTCTCTCTTCTTCTTCTTGTCTTGCTTTCATTTCCCTCTCTCTTGCCATCATCTTCAATTAGACCAAATTCTCCTTCACTGCAATTCATCGAATCTCAGCCTCTATATCCCTTTCTGATTTCATGCCTTCAGATTGTTGGTCAACTAGTCCTTGCTTCGCTACAAATTCTTCTTCATCCTCCTCCAACAGTTCATGAGCTGCTACAATATCTTGTTACGACAATTTCCCTGAGTTTATCAACGCTCTAAGGCTACACACTTTATTTGGGCTTTAATCATTCCACTTGTTTCATGGCCACCACATGTCATTAAAATAGAGAGCCACTGACCTTTAGTTACATTAGCTTCTGATAAATTCTGGTAATTAGTAGTGAAGGGATAGAGGGAGTGCATGGAGGGTGGGGTGTGGGTGAGAGAAATGATGGGGGAGAAAGAGTGATTGATTTTGCATTGGCTTTGGACCTAGCAATGATCAACACCTTCTTTGAGAAGAAGATTAACAGACTGATTACTTCCAGTAGTGGTGGCAGGGAGAGCCAGATAGATTTGTTGCTGTGTAAGAAAGACCATCTGAAGGAAGTTAGAAATTGCGAGGTGATAAATGGGGAGAGTGTAGCAGCGCTACACAGGTTAGTGGTAATTGATTGCAGACTAAGGAATTGTAGAAGTAAAAAGACAAGAATAGACACCAAGATTAAGTTGCAGTAATTGAAAGAGGAAGAACTGAGAGTCTTCTTTAAGGAAAGAATGCTGGAAGCAGTAAGGTTATATGAGGATGTACAAAAATGGTGAACCGAGAATAGTAAAGTGATTCTAAGAATCGGTAAAGAAGTACTTGGAAAGTCATCAGGAAGAAGACCCCCAAATGATGAAGAATCATGGTGGGGGAATGATGAGGTGCAAGAACGGGTAAAAACCAAAAAAGAAAGCAGATCTATCAGGACAAGAGCAGAATAAAGAAAACTATAAACAAGCAAAGAAAGAAGCAAGAAGAGCAGTAGCAAAAGCAAAGTCAGAGACATTAAATGATGTCTATAAAGAGATGGAAACACCAGAAGGAGAGAAGAAAATATTACGAATTGCTAAGGCACGAGATGTTGCATCAAAAGACCTAACACAGATAAGGCAACTAAAAGATAGCAATGGTATAGCTATAGCAGAAGAGAATGAAATTAAAAGAAGGTGGGAAACTTATTTTGAAGGACTTTTGAATGAGGAGAACCCAAGAACAGTATTTGAAGATGCACTCCCAAACGAGACAGTTACCATAGGAGTTGCTAGAAGAGAAGTAGAACAAGCAGTAAAGATGAAAAATAGTAAAGCTGCAGGATTGGATAATATACCAGTAGAGGTATGGAAGAGTCTTGGAGAGGAAGGCATAGATATCTTGTGGGACCTGACGCAGAACATCTTCAATCAGGAAAAGATGCCAGAGGAATGGAGAAGAAGCCTAATCATTCCCATCTATAAGGAGAACGGAGACATCCAGGAATATAGCAACTACAGAGGCATAAAGCTGATAAGCCATACTATAAAAATATGGAAGATCATTAAGAAGAGACTCAGGGATGAAACAACAATTGGCGAGGAACAATTTGGATTCATGCCTGGAAGAGGGACTGTAGAAGCAATATTTGCTTTGAGGCAGACGATAGAAAAACATCGGGAGAAACAGAAAGGATTACATATGGTCTTTATTGACATGTAGAAGGCATACGATCGAGTACCACGCCAGGAGCTGTGGAGATGTATGAGAGAAAAGGGAGTCCCTGAGAGATACATAACAATCACTCAATTAATGTATGAAAGGGCAAAAGCAAATGTTAAGAGCAGTATAGGGCTAACAGAAAGTTTCCCAATAAATGTGGGACTACATCAGGGGTCTGCGTTGATCCCTTACCTATTTGATCTGGTCATGGATGTAGTAACACAAGGTATTAGAGATTAGGCTCCTTGGTGTATGCTTTTTGCTGATGATGTTATACTGTGTAGCACTAGGCGAGAGGTAGTAAAAGAGAAACTGGAGGAGTGGAGAAGAGTAATGGAAAATAGGGGATTGAAGATCAGCAGGAAAAAGACAGAGTATTTGAGATTGAAAAATGCCGAGAATGGGGAGTTAGTTTACAAGGAGAGAGATTGAAAAGAGTTGAAAATTTTAGGTATTTAGGATCAACAGTTGCAGAGGATGGTGATCCAGGGGTGGAAATAAACCACAGGATACAAGCAGGATGGAAGAATTGGAAATAAGCGCGTGGAGTACTAAGCGACAGGAAAATAGGGGTTAAGTTGAAAGGTAAAGTACAAAGGACAGTTGTGAGACTGGCAGTGATGTATGGAGCGGAGACGTGTACAATAAAGAAGAGAGAAGAGAAGAAGATGGATGTGGCAGAGATGAGAATGTTGAGACGGATGTGTTGGGTGACAAGAAGAGATAAGATACGGAATGAAGTAATTAAGGGGACCACAGGAGTTAGAAAACTATCAGATAAGATCCAAGAAAGTAGACTGAGGTGGTACGGTCATGTCATGAGAAGTGATGAACAGTATATTGGGTGGAGAGTGATGGAAATGGAGGTACAGGGAACGAGAGGAGAGGGAGACCAAAGCGAAGGTGAGGGGACTGTATCAAGGATGACCTTCGATCAAAGGGATTAACCGGTAGATGGAAAAAGCTGACCAGAAACATCGACCAAACATAAAAGTGGGAAAAGATGTAGACAAAGAAGAAGAACAAGAATTATATATATATATATATATATATATATATATATATATATATATATATATATATATATATATATATATATATATATATATATATATATATGTATATATATATATATATATATATATATATATATATATATATATATATATATATATATATATATATATATATATATATATATATATATATATATATATATATATATATATATGGCATGCTACTGTTATAAGCACACATTGAGTAAGTGTTTTTTCAGATGTATGAAAAGGGATTAACTGAATACATCTTAATAGTTTTTAAGTATTTATTCTATAAAAACAACAGAGTTAAACATCTCCATCACTGGAGGAAGCTGGGTTGGTCCAGATGACCAATTCTGGTGAAGTATAGATATGAACTGACTAAATTATCGATATCACAGATATCGTATGATTAGTTTATTTTAGACACGTCACAAACTCGGAAGACACCTGCATCCGGTGACGTCACAAACTTTCACACGCTGAGACAATGTGTTGACGTTTAAGAAGAATGTCAATTTGCCGAGGTTTGCATAGGTTTGCATTGTATGTCCTGTTTACGATTTGAATGACTACAGCAAATCCCAGGGTTAGCTCCTCCAACCAACATGACATATTACGTCATTTGTTTTAAACATGTAATATTAACTATTCTAATCATTACATTAGCTCGGCCAGCTATCTCAATTTTTTTTTACAAAAATTTAACAACAAGCCGAAACATGGTTATTAGGTGTGACTGGACATACGTATTATTCTTTGTTTAACTTTAGCCATAATCAACCGAGGACGAATGTCCAAATAGGCACATTAAAAAATAATAACAATAATGCATACAAAAAATATATTACCAAAGCAAAAAGAAAAATGCATGATAAAACCAAGATCATATATATGGTACATTGCTAGCAAATGATTATATGGTACCAAAAAACAAAAAAACTTCTGACTTACATATGATTCGGTAACTTGATAAAGAATAATTGTTACCTTTGTCAGAAACAAAATACTCAATTTTTAGTGCACAAACACGAATTCCTGGTACGTACACGTACCATGGTTTCGTACATGTATATATATATATATATATATATATATATATATATATATATATATATATATATATATATATATATATATATATATATATATATATATATATATATATATATATAGGGCTGATATATTTTATTAGATGCCCATAGATTCTGTTATATATTTTATTTATTTTTTTTTTCTCTTTTCTTTTTTAACATTCCGGCTTATATATTTTTATTAGATGCCGAGAGAAAAAATTATTTATATCCTTTTTTATTTTATTTATTTTTTTAAATGTTGTTTTAAATGTATTTTTAACAATGCAAATGTAGAAAATTTCTTTAATTACATATTACTAGCGTACTAATCAGCTTTTCATACAAACTCTTCCCGACAAATTACTCCCTTAGCGAATGAGGTGGCCACTCAAACAGCTTTGAACTGGATCAAATAGGGCGTATTGTCGAGGCTAGGCAACTCATTCCTTTTTAGCTGCTTGCTGTGCCGTAACCTACGCCAAACAAGGATGTCCACGGCAATAAATATCACCACCGTGATACATAAACCAGCCAGTAGTATGGGGTGAAGAATTTCCTTATAAGTCGGTGACAGGTGGTCCTTTTCGGTAAGTTTTATCAACCGCTTTGCCACATGTCCGTTGTACGGGAGAGGAAGTGCTGGCATTGTAGAGGTCCACGTGAAGTTCGCGAAGTAGGCTCGTTCTCTGATGATTGTCCGTAGACCAGTCACCATGGAATTCAGGGAAGTCCCGACACAACCATCTGCTGTGACGAAGATATGTGTGAAGGACGTGGATCCGTCATGGCATGATAAATTGAAGCCGTCCTTGTCGTATCGTATCCACGAGCCATTATTCAGTCTGCAATTGAACTCATTATTGTCAAAGGGATAAAGCTTATCCAGACAATTTTCACTTGTATGGGAGAGAGCACCGTCTAGCACTATACCTAACTCGCATGAATCCATTAAGTTTTTATGGAATTCAAATGAGTCAGCTGTACATATTTTTCTATCCATTGCGTCTGAACAGTGAGTTAATTGATTTAAGTCTTTAATGACCGTATATGTTTCCTTGTCTTGGGAAATCAATACGTGTCCTGTCAAACTGGATATTACTGGATTTGAGTGATTCGTCATGAATCTCGGAAATGTTGATATCCTGTAAGATTGCCAGGCATCAGAAGAATCAAAGGGAATTGTAATCCTAATTTTGTTATTATCTACGTTTACTGTAATTAGGCTGTAATAAAATTCTAACCTATGTTCGTCTAACAAAGGAACATAGCCTAGTTTATCCCTTCCGTTCTTCAGAATTAATTTTAAGTAACTTATAGGCAACAAATGGGGCGACAACACACCTTTAGTTGCTAACGTGATAGCTTCTACATAATCCTTGGATTTCTCAATGAAATGTGTAATTCTGTTATGTATGTGATCTATCTTTGAATCATAATACGTTAATGTTGCCAACAAATCCTGTACTTCCATAATTTGAACGATATTATCTGAATGTTCATTTAATAAATCCATAATTTTATTGATTGAAGCTAACTGATTCCTTAGTTCTGACATAATCAATTCATCTTTATGAGTCAAGAACTCAATTTTCTTATTTTGATTACTAATTTTAAGACGATTGGAAATTCCTAAACCTAAACTTGCAACAGACCCAAAGATGCTTAATGCAGCATAAATAAACGGATTCCGTCTTTCTTTATGTTCGTGTCCTACAGTCCACATCAAAGGGTCATAAGCCAAAGATCCTGTCTCGCCAGTCTTATTTTTCAAGTCATCAGATAGCATCTCTGCAACTTTTAATGTTGATCCAAGCAAACTCTTTGTAGTCAAATGAAAATGTCTTCTATGCAACTCATCCAATGATGCAGAAAACCTTGAAATGGTGGTTCTTAAGCTAATGACATCATTCTATTGAAGAAAAATTGCTTGCATATTCACTTCTACAATTACGTTGGTTGATGTAATAAAAATTTCTTCTTGTCTTTCAACTATATTGCCATATTTAAAATATATATTTTTAGTCTTAGAGCTCATCCCATACGAGAAAAATGTCTGAGCGAACAATATCACTCCCAACAACAAAAAATTCATCTTGGAAACCTGTAACGAGAAAAAATATATGTAATTACTCCTGTATTAAAAAGAAAACTTTTAATCACATAAAACAGAATAAAATTTTCCCTCACTTCTTTTCCTCTCTTTTCTTTTTAATTTCTTATGTGAGCCAATGGTACTATTCTCTCATCCGTGGGTTGGGCTACGTTTTGAATTCTAAACCTATTGGCCGTTAATGTTTCCAAAATGTTAAATGGGCCTTCAAACTTAGGTGTTAGTTTATAGTTGAGCCCTTTTCTGACATTGATTTGAATATAGATGTTATCACCCACGGTATATGTTTTAGTTGGTTTCGCTATTTTATCATGATTCCTTTTCATTATGATTTGTGATTCTTCTAAATTCTTTCGAAGGATATCATATCGATTTATACTTGCATTTATACATTCTTTTAAAGGATTTGATAGATTAGTTGTAGGCGTTAATACATGGAAAGGTGTTCTAACTGGGGTACCATACAATGCTTCATGCGGTGACATTTTAATTGATATATGATATGAATGATTCAGAGTACTCAGTGCCACCGGTATTGCAATATCCCAGTTGGGGTCTGATCCCCCTAGTGTTACCCTCAATATATTTAATATCTTCCTATTTGCTCTTTCCACTAGCCCATTCGACTCTGGGTGATATATCATGGTATTAATCTTCTTTATGTTGAGGAATTCACACAATGAGGTAAGAAAGTGATTATTAAATTCACCACCCGAGTCTGAGATTATCATGTGTGGAATTCCATGTTTACAAATGTAACACTCGTAAAACTTCCTAGCGCATTCAATCGCAGTTTTAGTTTTAAGCGCTATTAGTTCTGTATATCGAGTTAAAGCATCTATAATTACTAAGAGGTGCTTATTTCCTCTGTCTGACTCGTAAAATCCTGTTAACAAATCTAAATGTATTCTTTCAAAGGGTTGATTGGGCACAGGATAAGCTCCTAGGCTGACAGGTGTTTTCGTATGCCCTTTGTTTTCCTGACATGTGCGACAATTACCTATGTGTCTTTTTATATCTGTAAGCATTGTATGCCAATAAAACAATGATTTGGCTTTCTGTGACATTAATGAGAACCCAGGGTGTCCATGTAACGGATTTGAATGCAACCAATTCAGGACAGTGGAAATAAGTGAGATTGGTACTACTACCTGGTCGTTAGTTACATGTGGTGTATTGCGGGTTCTCCTTGTCACAGTCCTACACAGAATATTATCTTTGATTATATAATTCTGCTGCTTATACTTTATATATTCCTTTTCTTTATGATTGCATTTCAAAGCATTTATAATTGTTTCTATTTTCTGATCTTTTCTTTGCTCAGTCTGTAACAATTCAGCACTCCAACCTAAATCTTCTTGTTCAGATATTGTTTTTACAATAGGCATGGATGTTGATATATCTATTAATTCAGCTAAAGGCTCCGTACAAGATGACACGGGGTTGCGTGATAATGCATCCGCAATGATATTTGCTTTCCCAGGTAAATACCCGATTCTTGCGCCAAAATCTTGAATGATCAAATGCCACCGAGTTCGTTTAGGGCTGTGGTTGAAGCCTTTAAAGAACTCTGTTAGTGGTTTATGGTCAGTAAGAACATTAACGGGATAACCGTAAATTATGAACTTAAAATGCACTAGCGAATTAACAATAGCTAGTCCTTCCTTGTCTATTACTGCATACTTACTTTCGGAAGTTCTCAATTTTCGAGAATAGAAAGCTATTGGGAAAAATTGTTTATCATATTGCTGAAGCAATACCCCTCCTACTCCTAAGTCTGAGGCGTCTGTTGCAATGAAGAATTCCTTACCGAAGTCAGGAAATTTTAAGATAGGAGAACTACACAGTTCATCTTTCAAAGTATTAAACGCCTGTTGATGTTGCTCAGACCATATGAAATCTACGCCCTTCTTCGTAAGATCAGTTAAAGGAGCGGCTATTATTGAATAGTTGCGTATAAAACGCCTGTAATAGCCACTACAACCCAGAAATTGCTGTATTCCCTTGACATTAGTAGGTAGGGGAAAATTACGTATAGCCGACACCTTATCATGGACTACTTTAAGACCTTGGCTTGACACCATGAAACCCAAATATATTAATTCTGTTTTGAAAAATTCACACTTACTAATCTTTACCCTTAAGTTATGTTGTCTTAATCTCTGTAGTACTAGTTCTAACTTACGTAGATGTTCTTCTAAGGTGTTGGAAAAGATTACAAGATCATCCATATAGGCATGCAATATATCCCCTAACAAGTCACAAAAACACTATGTTAATCATTCTTGTAAATGTTATAGGAGCACAACGTAAACCAAAAGGCATCCGTAAAAATTCATAATGTCCCCTGGCTGTGCTGAAGGCTGTGTATGGGATACTATCTTCTTCTAATGATATCTGGTGAAAGCCTTTAAGTAAGTCCAAACTGGTAAAGTATTTATTCTGACCTAACAAAGACAAAATATCGTCAGTACATGGCACTGGGAATCGATCAGGGATCGTTTCCTCGTTTAGCCGACGAAAGTCGACGCAGATACGCCATGTTCGATCTTTTTTCGGTACAACTATTAAAGGAAAATTATAAGGGCTGTTTGATTTTCTAATGACTCCTTCCTCTAACATTTTACCTACTTCATCATTTATTTCATTCTAGAATTTCATAGGGAGTCTGTACGAGGGTACATATATAATTTTCTGCTTGTCCTTTAACCTTATTTGATGCTCGATCACATCTGTTTTTCCTAAGGATCCATCCGTAGTGGAAAAGACATCTTGATATTTAGTTAAAAGTTCAAAAATTTTCTGCAGAATTTCTTCGTCTTGAATGTCCTTACTGATTTTATTTTTAATAGATCCCAAAAGGGATTCATCCGCAACTGATTGAGAGTGATTGATTTCAGCAACGGTAAGAATACGATGTTTATAAACTTCTACATCCAAGATATGTTGATTTTTGTGAATTACTAAAGTGTTATTTAAATGATTACAGACTTCGATATTACATTGCTGATGTGAGCCTACTGTATAAATAGCTTGTGTGACAGACAATCCGTTAGTTTTCAAAGTATCGGAAAGGATTAATATTTCAGATCCCGGTAGTGTTTTCTTTATTTGCACTATTAAATTCGAAGGTATGTTTGGTTCGATAGATTGCGTGCAAGATGATATTACGGGTGAACGAGAATTCTGCTGGGTCGCGTATATTATTTCTTTATTAGTGAGACAAGTTATTGGTTCTTCAACGTACGTTACGGTTACATTTGTCGTCTCCTTTTTATCCAAAACTGACTTTAAGGTATTAGAAGACTTATAGAATTTCCCTTTGATATACACGCCGTGCTTGGCAGGAGCTAAGATAATGTTTTGATTTCCCATAGATGGGTATCCTATAATTACAGCTGGATACATATTAATGTTTTTTACAACAACAAATGTATCGGCAAACGTGCGATTACCGACTCTGAACTGAATATGAGTTATGCCTATGACGTTTAATTCATTATTTCCTATACCTGAAAGTCTAATTCCTGATTTTTCAATCGGAAAGTTCGGAAACATCAAATGATGCGTCTTCAAATCCATAATATTACGTGGACTACCAGAGTCAAAAAATAACGTAAAGGATTTGTGTTCTAAATTTACAGCATATAAGGTTGGCCGTAACTCATTTTGGCTTATTATTGTATGAATTCTTTGCAAATCTACGAGAGCATGCACTGTTTTACTTAATTCGGCCGTGTGTTTCATAGGAAAATCTATTGTCTCACAATTATCTGATAAAACATTAAATTGATTATTCAATACTATTGATGTTGACATGAATGACCTTGACCCAACATCACTCTCTTCCCCTCTAGAGTTAACTATGTGGTATTTGCTTTGCTCTGCACATTCTGAAAATTAGTCTGACCTTGCGAGGTCTGGTTTGACGGCCCAGGCTCAGCGATATTTGAAGAAGTGTTTGTTTGTTTCGGACTCTGAACCGCATTGACATTTGGTTGTTTCTTCTTATTGTTAAAATGAGGATTTTTCTTTTTATTTCCATATGGAACTGACTGTGGAATTGACTGTGTATTTCTAGGATATTGTTGTGTCTTACGCGAGTAACATTGACTATAAGAATGTGTTGCTGTGTTGTGAATTGAGCAAAATTTCGTTCTACAGTCTGCGCTTATGTGACCTTGACGTTTGCAGTTGTAACACGTCACTCCCGCTACTGGACTGTTAACTACGTTCACTGTTTGTGGTTTTGTTTCATTCTTTGCAAAAACTTGAGTTAACACGGGATCGAGATCTGGACACTTGGACATGTGTTTCTTTATCTGTTTATAGACATCCAATTCCGTACTTGCAGGCGTTAACTTCTTATCAAAACACCGCACTAAAGCTTCAGGCAACATAAGTGTCATGCAAGTCAAATACATTAATCGTAAAAAATCTTTCACGGAGATGTTATCGTTAGTAACCCAAGTGGAATTACCTAAAATGTCCTGATATTCGTTAAGCCTATCAGCTATGAGAGCTGCTCTCTCAATAACATTAAGCCGATTCATAGTGGCTTGATTAAGTGTATTTCGTAACGTTAACACTACATCCAAGGCTTCCTCACCCCCATAGATTGCGCGTAACCTAACTTTGAAATCATCCCAAGTAACTGCTTCTTGAAATGAAACACCTCTTAAATACGCACTTGCATCCCCCTTAGAAAAATCTATAAAACTTTTAGCTTCTTGTAATTGTACAAAAGGATCTACGATTTGTTTGGCATTTAAATGGGCATCATCGGATGAAATCCATGACTCCACATTTTGTGGCAAGAACCCGTTGACCCGACCTTGAAAAGGAAGGATTGCTGACCTGGCATTTACAAGCGTCACAATTGGAGGAGGATTAGTCTGGCCTACACCACTAGGTCCAGGGGTAGGGCTGATAGGAGGAGCCATGACTGCTGTATTTTTTTTTTTCTATCTCTTTGACCCCTTGCAATTCTATCAAAATATCTATATGAGTACAGACGCCCACTGCGTAAACGCATATGTATAATAAAATTCCCCCAACAATGTTACTAATCCCAAAACATTTCCCCAAGAGTTTCTGAAAGAAAAAGGAATTAGCACAAAGAAAGAAAAATTCTAAATGAGAATTCGGAATTTCCTATAACAAAGTTTAGCAATTCACTCACCCCAGTAATAACCGACTAACGACTTGTGATAACTACACTTCACTGCCCAAACTGGAATGAATTCAAAATATCTGTACTTAGCTTATATATGAAGTCGACACGTCCTCTCTCTCTCTCTCTCTCTCTCTCTCTCTCTCTCTCTCTCTCTCTCTCTCTCTCCTGATGTTTTGTTAGCGATGTCTCGTTCTAGTTTCTTGTTGAATGTAGTTCTTCCTGGATATGTCTTGCAATTGTTGAACGCCAGTCCTTGGGTTTCCTAGGATGTTGATTGAAGATTCAGGTTTTATTCTAACATATGTTGATGTTAGCTGTTTTGTTGGACTTAGTCAAAATTGTAGATTCTTGTAGATAATGTTGAGTTCTTGAAGATCTTTCTCAGGTTTTACAGCTTTTATTTTGAAGTCTTGAAGATCTTTCTCTGGTTTTACAGCTTTTATGTTGAAGTCTTGAAGATATTTCTCTGGTTTTACAGCTATTATTTTGAAGTCTTGAAGATTTTCTCTAATTCTTAGAGTTTAACCGCTGTCTTAGAGTTTAATCGCTGCCACCATTTATTGGCGTGCTACTGTTATAAGCACACATTGAGTAAGTGTTTTTTCAGATGTATGAAAATGGATTAACTGAATACATCTTAATAGTTTTTAAGTATTTATTCTATAAAAACAACAGAGTTAAACATCTCCATCACTGGAGGAAGCTGGGTTGGTCCAGATGACCAATTCTGGTGAAGTATAGATATGAACTGACTAAATTATCAATATCACAGATATCGTATGCTTAGTTTATTTTAGACACGTCACAAACTCGGAAGACACCTGCATCCGGTGACGTCACAAACTTTCACACGCTGAGACAATGTGTTGACGTTTAAGAAGAATGTCAATTTGCCGAGGTTTGCATAGGTTTGCATTGTATGTCCTGTTTACGATTTGAATGACTACAGCAAATCCCAGGGTTAGCTCCTCCAACCAACATGACATATTACGTTATTTGTTTTAAACATGTAATATTAACTATTCTAATCATTACATATATAGATATATATATATATATATATATATATATATATATATATATATATATATATATATATATATATATATATATATATATATATATATATATATATATATATATATATTCAAATGCAATGCAATATTATTCGTGACGCAAGGCCATTACCTTCATCATGATGACCTATTACCTAATTTTAAATACCTATTTTAATATAGGATACTGTAATAATTAGTCTATTCCATAAAACTCAAAATATTCATGTATGTATTTACATTACTATACCGTACATATGATTGGACACTTTTCGAGGAGATAATACTTTATCCATTTTATTTTCATAAAAAGGACCTGAGTGAAGATATGTTCATTTTAAACTTTAAAAACTTTTACTTAGATTCAAGAGGCAATTTAAAATGCAAGCTAAAAAAAAGGAGCTGAGCAGAAATCGAATCACTTAAAACATTACGGGAAGAATTTCTATGTTGAAGTTTAATCAAACTAACAGTTGAAATATTATATAAAAACTCAAAATAATACGAAACTTTGTAGGTTAATGTTGTCATTTCAATCAACAACTGACTTGTTTATTTTACATTTCTTTTTCAATATATTTTGAAATTTACTACTGTACAATTGCATCAACTGAAATGGGAGGTTAACCCTTTTGATAATTTGGTGAAAATTATATTTCACTCCCCTTTAAAGTGGGTTTGCTACGTTTCGGCGTAGCCCATTTGGCGTCGCCGTTTCGGCGTAGCTGATTCTCCATCAGAAAACTAGCAGCACTATTCGGCGTAGCCATTTAGGCGTCAGATTGTTTCGGGGTCTTTGTTTTTTAAAACACCCAATGACTTATTTATTTATTTATGTATGGAAATTTAGAAGAAGGAAAAATCAAGGAATAATGTAGATAGAAATCTTAAAAAAAAAAAAAAAAAAAAAGAAAAAAAAAAAAAAAAAAAAAAAAAAACTGACCACGCCGAAACGGCGACGCCAAATGGGATACGCCGAAACGTCTCATTCCTATAATTAAATACTGGGATCTGGTTCGCATGTTTAATCTCTCTCTCTCTCTCTCTCTCTCTCTCTCTCTCTCTCTCTCTCTCTCTCTCTCTCTCTCTCGAGAGAGAGAGAGAGAGAGAGAGAGAGAGAGAGAGATGGCGGTGAGTTGAGTATCTTTTTGATTTAAGGTATCCTTTCCTTCCCTGTTCTATATAAGTTGCAAATCAGTTGGAAATAAGAGAGATTAGAGAGAAATGTTAAACTTTTAAAAAATAACATAGAAAAGAGAATCATTGATATCGACAACGACTTCATTTTGAACGGATTCCCTCAGTTCTGACGGATATTCTTCCTTAAAAAAGGCACTTAATAGCACCTGGGATGTAAATGACCTAATGACACTTCCAGTAAAAATTCGTCTGGTAATGAAGTGGAAGTTGAGGAGGATTCAAGGGAATGTGTTGGCAGTGCAGGTGTGGTTGGAGTGGAGGTGAGGGTAGGGGGCGAGGTGGGGGTGGAATGTGAATAGAGCTCATATCCTAACTAAGTTTAGAATCGACTTTAAACTTTGCACAACTCTTAACAATTCGAATTCGTAGGTGTTTTTTAAAGCGTTTTCACCGCCTATTAATGAACATGAAAACTTCCTTCTGGGCAGCTGATATAAAAAGAGATGTGACTTTTTTCATTGTTTAATTTATGATTATATTTGTAATTGACTTCCTGAAAATATCTGGTTTAATTGTGGTAAAATGCCTTTATCACTTATTTCTATAGCGCTTCTCTCTCTCTCTCTCTCTCTCTCTCTCTCTCTCTCTCTCTCTCTCTCTCTCTCTCTCTCTCTCTCTCTCTCTCTCTAAGTTATGTTATTACATTTGAATAAGAAAATCATAAGTTTTCTGGTCTCAAAAAAAATTCTTACCTGCTCTGTTTATTTGTTTATCGTCAAACAATTTTCGTTGTTACTTTAATAATAAACGGGTGTTAGCTACGTAGTTTAGAAAATAAACTTGGGGAGGTATATATTTTTGTTTACTCTTAAGTATTTCTAACTTTAAGATAAACATTCAAGAATTCATTAATCTATAACGAACAGCAATCTACTAGTAAATTTCTCAGGTTGTTAATAAAACTTCTAAATCGTTCATTGATTCCTATCAGTCAATAGTAGGATTATTTGTTTCAGATTCAAGTAGGGATTAATGGATATTAAAAAATTATCTTATAAGATATAAGGGTATCCTTTCCTTTCAACTTCTTTCATTTACTATAATACCAATATCTCCAGAATTCACAAATTAATTTTAATTCAAATAATTTCGATTGTTAACAGCGCTATGAACATTTTTACATAAATTCTACTTCGAAATAAACACGAAAAGGGCAAAATATGGTTACTAACCCACCATGAATTGAAAAGCAACCCATAAAACAATCAATTATCACATGAATAAGTGTACATAGTATTTTGAAACACCAATCAACAGTTCAGTAAGAATTCATATCCTTCTTCCTAGCTAAACTTCTAATATAACGATTGTCCTGAATATAATCCTAACAACATTGTAGCATCACATCACCATCCCAGTAAACCCTTTCTCGTAACTGGAAATATCAGATTAACCGAGAAAAAATTGTTACGTCAGTTATAATTTCAGGCTTCAGAAACAATGAATTACGATATCAAACTAGAAATAGAAAAAAATAGTAATTATGATAAATAATGGTAGGTTCATAAAGATAAAAGCATTCTAGGTAGAAGTTGAAACATTTATGCTTATATTTGCAATGAAATTCTTTATCAGATAGATGCTTATTTGCAGAGTGTTGTATTTGAGAAGATATGGTGGTTTAAAAATTGCCACCTGTTTCCGTTTCTCATTTATGCTTTGAAATTTAAACTGGTCACTATTTTTTCAAGATCAATTCATAAATTTTAGATGTATAATAAAATATCGCTAAATTGTTATTTTTGTAATGTTTTGAATTAAAAAAAAAATGAAAACTTTAAGGTTAACATCATATAGAATACCTGACATATATTTTCCATCATTTAACTTTTTTGCGGCATTTTATGTATCATATACCAAGGAACATTTTTCATTTCATTGGTTTAACGTAATATGGAGTTTTATGGCTATTTCTTTATGTGATAATCATATGCAACAATAACACAAAAGGTATCGTAAGAATGAGAGATGATCTTATTGACCCGTTCAACGTTGAGACTGGACTGAAGCGGGAAAGTCCCTTTTATGAGATTTTAATTAGAACAATTATTTTTCGTTTTGAAATAAAGGAAGAGTACTCAAAAAGGAAATGAAAACGCATTATTTTCTCGAAATGTATTCAATATTGATTTAGTGCAACATTGGTGCAATGAGGTGTATGCATTGTGACATCAAATAAAACCATGGACCCGCAGTTTTAATAATTAGATCTAAAACCTAATAATACAAAACATTATATTTAGTGAATAATTATCAGGGAAAATAGATGGAGAGGAATTTCATAAGTCCTCATATAACATAAGATTCAATTATCTATCTCTTGTATAGTATTGACCATAGATAACTGTTTTGTCACATTACAAGCTGTTATACTTACATGTGATTGTGTGTTACGTTTCAAATAGATTGACTATGATCGTTATCGGTAAGAATTGAACTGAATCACTTTATCTAACTTTAATAGGATATTAGAGGATTACTGTTCCAATCTTCTCCAATCTTGTGAATGATCATGGCTCCTATAAATTCTCGCCATTTAGATTGGATGATATCTTTTTTATATTTCCCAATGAAAAAGTCATTTGTTCAGACAATATAGTATTTCATAAGTGACTAGATGGCCCAGAAAATAAGATGTAAATAAACATAAAAAAAACAATATAAAATTTATGTTGTTATGAATCATAGTAAGAATGATACTAAATCGACAAAACTATTAATACAGAGAAAATGATGTGATATCCTGATGAGATATAAAATATGGAAGATAAAATATCATGAGGAATGATATTTATACATTGAAACATTTATACTTGACTCTCCAATCTGGCGCGTAGAAAAATCTTTTTTTTTTTTTTTTTTAAATTTACGTAGCCTATATAGAATGTTCTTATTAGTTATATATATATATATATATATATATATATATATATATATATATATATATATATATATATATATATATATAGATATATATATATATATATATATATATATATATATATATATATATATATATATATATATATATATATATATATATATATATAGCTGCAAGGTAATCCACTGGTTCATGAACAGTAGCAGCCAATATCAAGGATAAAGGATGACAGGCTAGTTTGGCTATATGGTGAAAAGGTGGTGATGATACTGGCAGCAAGAGGAGTCAGGAGTTAGGTCTGGAGGCCTGTCATTTATTGTACATGCTTTTCTAGGCCAGATATTAGTTTTGTTTCTGAAACAAATGTGGATTAAATTGATTTGGAGAGAGGTAACTTTTTTTTGTTAAATGTTGCCTTGTCAGGTACCAATTTGATTTCTCTCTCTCTCTCTCTCTCAAAAAAAAAAAAAAAAAACAAAAAAAACAGAAGTAGCAAATAAGTTTGTATATCAAGAGATTACCTGTATCATAAATATAAATAAGAATAAGTATACTTTGTTTCAATTGAGTCAAGGTATAACAACGATATCATGGAAACCACTTTGCATGTAAACTACGATATAATTCAACTGGATAAAAAGTGATGCAAAAATTGAAAGATATATTTCTAACAAACCGTAATAATAAAGCCCATTGTTTTTGTGTATTGCAAAATAGCGTCAAATGCAATGGTTTATGTTGTAAAAACTAATAAATGCCAAGCCATAATAACTATTATAGAACAGAGGGAGAAATATAATCAGTTTGAAGTATAAATACCCATAGATAATATCCATTATGTTACAGAAAACAAATCCATACCTAGTTTTAAGTGCGAAAAATATTCTACTTTTCGCCGTGCTGATTCTATTACTCAGGACTATCTTCATTAACTAATAATAAAAAACAATAGCCCACTAATTCCTGTTTGCACCCCGCTTATAACCTGGATTGAAAGTGGAGCTGAGAGCCCCACATGACCAAATTATTATGTTAGGAATTACAAGAAAAAGAAATCAACATTATAACTGATGGTTGTTTCGTTCACACATTACAGGGCAGAATGCAACAGGAATTATCTGATATAGAAGGCACTCATAGGGAATTACTATCCATACCAAATTCTGGCCTTTGGTCCCTTAGCTCGAGGAAGCCAAATTATCGAACAGATACGTGACACTGAAAAGATCCACGGTTGAGCATGACCCAACTACCCAGAAGGGGACACTGCCCTAGTAAACTCTGCTTGAAGACAAACGCTTTGGGTCATTGCCAAGACTGTGTACCTAAAAGTGGACGTATAGTCCCGACCTGTTCATGATAACTCTTTCAGACAGGTAAGACACTTCAACAGATAAGTCCTATACTACTATCCCATGATTCTTAAACCCACACCAGAATACAACACTATCAAATAGTGCTTGAAATATGCAAAATTGCTTAAAGATGAGGTTTGACAAAAGTATACAGTGGTAACATTTAATCTGGGGGTATGCTTGAAGGCTTAACCATTGATTTAGAATTACCCAGCAGAGTATGGGAGGCACAATGCTATATTTGGCACAAATTATGTGTGGTTATCTGTAATGTTCAACAAAAAGCAGGTTTGCTTATCTCTGGATCATTGGATGTGGTTCATATAAGCAATAACTACAACAGGCACAGCACTGTCGCAAAGCCTACTTGAAGTCATTGAGCTGCTATTGTTTGATAAATGTAAAAATATATCTAAAAAACCATAAGCCTCAATACCAGTATCTTAGAAAACTCAACAATCGTGTGCATCATCCTGGAATGGATTCTCGCAGTAAAAATCTCAGATGATGAGCTGAAGAATAATATAGACATATACAAAGAATTTTGTCACAATTTATTGGAAGGAGTGTTAGCAAACATGCACAGTTGTGGAAGACCTATATGGATTATAATTAGCTTGACATCTACTGTTGGCATGTTACTTGCCTACTGGGATGCTTCACACATCAGAGGCTGTGGGTCGTCTGACACTAGATGCACTGGCAATCGATGTAACATTTGGAGAAAAAAAAAAAAAAAAAAAAAAAAAAAAAAAAAAAAAAAAAAAAAAAAAAAAAAAAAAAAAAAACTATGGAGGAGACTCATGTGAGATGACAAGTTTATAGGTTGTGTGGTCATGTAGGTGTGTCTGGCCATCTCACCATCTTTACTAGATACCAATGATTGGTCAGGAAAACACAGGCATGATACCAGTATGTCAATGCTAATTTGCTGGTTACTGGGATGGTCTGTGGAAGCGCAGAAAACCAACGCCGAGACATCAACTGTGCTGAGAAGAAAATGAGCAAAAAAGACTGCAGGGAGAATAAAATTTTCAATCCAGAGGTTTCTGAACCCTTTGAACATGGAGACCAATGATCTAGTAATTCTGTCCTCTAGTGGTAGTATATCCATAGAAATAACTACAGATATGCTTAAACTAGAGTCATTTGGGACTGAAGCCAAGGCAGAAACTATCTCCAGCCCTTTACAGTAAGAAACAGGTTTCTCTCAACCTGTCCAACTACTGAAATTTAAGACCTTTGAAGCTATGAACAAACCAGCCAAAGTTAACTGCGGCTAAAACAAATTGGTTCAATACAAACAACATCCCATCCTTTTTATTCCCACCTTCATGAAATGTAAAGAAACAACTATCAAAGTAGACATACCTATCTTGATGAATTTTCCCTTGACTTTGGTGTTTTTTTTTTATATAAAGGTGAAAAAAAAGACTTTCCACTATGTAGCAAAGGATTTTCTCAATGATGAACCACCTCAAAGCAAAGACATCCTGAAATTCTATGATGGAAATAGTATCTTGTACTATATGTACGAAGATATTACCAACTTCAGCTTATGGTCAAGGAAGATATTCGATACGATAGGAAAAAGTGATGTAATCATCAGCATTGGTTCGGTTCATACCAATCTCAGGGCAATGAAGAGGCAGTGCAGGGCCACTACTAAGACTCATTGTAGAAAAGTCGCCTGATCGAAAAATTTTCTTGTCAACGATGAAAATAAAAAACAAATAATTGATGTCGTCAAGGGATAAAGCAAAGATGAACATTCCCTATAACTTGTACAAAAGAGTGTGCTACTGAAAATGCCTCATGTAGTGAGGAAATGTATGGATTCTCAAGGGAGCTGGATATAACCCGGAACCCCTCATTATGAACCACTAGAGTCTATAGACTGATTGACTAAATAATAATAATAATAATAATAATAATAATAATAATAATAATAATGATAATAATAATAATAATAACAATAAAATAATAAAAATAGTAATAATAATATTAATAATAATAATAATAATAATAATAATAATAATAATAATAATAAGTTCGATAGGATGTGAATCTTGTCAGAGGAAGGCCATGATCAGAGGTATTTTCTAATTGCAGCATATAAGACATGAAAAATGAGAATGAAATCAAAGAATGTCAATGTTACAGAAACTCCATCTTGGTTATGGGAGTATTTAATTCTATTCGTATCTTCAACCCAAGTTTCGATAATGATGGTTTCTTTAATTACAAAGTTATGTTTTAACTGATTAAGTCGAGGATATAATTAATGGAGAACAGATTTTCCTATTTACGGCAAACACTTAAATAACAGATAAACAATAATCCATATCAAGTATGTAATCAAATATAGACACGGAGAATAACGTAATATTTCCTAAATATATTAGCTTGAAATTTATGTGATTGATTAAGCTTCCTCTTTTCTAGCAATTTAATCCCTGCGATTTAAGAAATTCATATCAGTCATTACTAAGAAATTATCTTGTAAGTTATGCATGAAAAGTAATTATGCCACTCAAAGTTTGCATATTGTCAATTCACTGGTAGATTTTTTTTTTTTTTAGAATTTTTCTTAAGTTAATCTGTCAGAAAAAAAAAACCTGGAAATATTCAGTTAGATAACAAAAGTCATTCAACTAAGCAAATACAGTTGATAAGATTATCAAAAACAAATATTGAAATCTGAAGTCTCCTCAACTTCCTTCAAGAGAAGGGTAAAAATGCTAATGTCTGATGGAATAATCTCCTATTGTAACAATGAAACATTATTGCATGCTGCAATGACGTGAACTGAATATCAACGAAAGCTACATGCGATGTGCTGCTTCATCTATAAATAAACTTACTCTCTATTCTTAGATGCACAAAATGTTTATGAAATATTCCCAGTTATTTCAGCCTCTGTCCAATTGTTGCTGACTTGGTTTGTAAATTGATTTTTTTTCTATAATAGGAAAAACTCGTATATTATTTTTGTATGAACAGCTCGGCCGAGATCGGCTGCTTATTATTGTCTGATTTAGTTTCAACTGCAAATTTCAGAGACATATTTTCAGATTATCACTTTTTATCTAAATCTGTTAATGCCTCATTAGTTCAACTGTAATCAAACTTCTTCTGACTGACTTATAAAATAAATTGGATTGATAAATAAGGGAAAGAACAAATGTAAAGACTTTGGAAGAAACATTTAAAAAAAAATATCATACTTGAAAAAAAAAGGAATATACAACAAGGGAGTTGACCTTTTATACAGACATCCAGGTTTACATAAAGAGAGGCATAAATTGATCCTGAGAATAATCTGCTAAATGTATAAGGAAAGAGAAAAAATACAGTCACGCAACAGAACAGAGAATGGTCACAACAAAATTTCAGAATGCTTAAGATACAGATACAAACTTTATGAACGAAATTACACATTCCTAGAACATAAGACACACAAGTATATGATAGCTGTAAAATGGGCTATATAGGCAGGGAATTAATAGAGCACTACAAGCATAGGTGCATATACACAAATAACCTGAACAGGATAGCCATACATTAAGACAGAATAATATACAATCGGTAAGAAACTGTACAAGGAAAAACGGAGGTAAATTTATAGATACATAAAACCTGCAGACACAGAAAACTACAACGGTTGAGATATACCAAAAAAAAAAAAATCGAATGATCCGTTTTAAAAGATTCCTCGAGTATAGAGCATAAATAGCTGATATAGTATATTATAAGAGAAATTCTTCTGAATAAAAGTCAAAATGATTACACATTGTGAGTATAACCATGATACAGAATACATGGAGGAAACTGCTCGAGTTTATTAAAGTTATATGTGTCCTGAGAGATCTGAAGGGCGCTCGAAACTATTTCGAGTTTCCATAAAATTGTAAATGTTCATAGGAAGACCTTTAGGAGTGGCAAACATCTGGAGATAATTGGGCAAAGAATAGCAACTCACGGAAATGTCGAGTACTTTGTAAACACAAAGAGAGAGAGAGAGAGAGAGAGAGAGAGAGAGAGAGAGAGAGAGAGAGAGAGAGAGAGAGAGAGAGAGAGAGAGAGAGAGAGAGAGAATCTGGAATAAGATTCAACGTACAAGGTCGTTTTTTTTTTATAAGAATAATCTGTATGAACGAATATGAAGACTTCCATGAGAACTAGGTAACACTATTTCATCTTTATTTCTACTTCTGTAACTCGGTATCAAATAAAACTGGTTTAGTTCATACTTTCTTTTAAAAGAGAAATAGGAAATAGCGAGACTTATGAAGAAAAAACATTTATATAAGTTTTGCTGCTGTTATTGTTATTGTTGACCGGATAAAGAAAATCCTTCTGTGAAATTAAAGAGACGAAGATCAAACTGTTTAGTATTATACTGTAGAAGGAACCGCAAGGGACATACGCTACAATGGTGAGCGGGTCAAAGAGTCAATGACAAGACAATCGAAGCCCTATTATAACCACCTTCTTCCATTTACTATCGTTTCCAGAGGCCGTGTAATAGTGTTTTTCCCAAATATCTAATCCACGAAACTACAGCAATGAAAGTTTCAAACATTGGCCTAATTTTTGGTGGTACAATGAATTGACAGATGTGCTTAATTAACCCGTATACTCTTAGAAAAAAGAGGAACTTCTTCCCTTCCTTCAGAGCGTTTCGAAGAAGTGTTACTTAATCACGTAACTGTGACGCAGAGGTTCCCCCAACCCTCCTTCGTTGTTTACACCTATGGCTATCCTAGTACCCCCCCCCCCCTTCCTTCTTGCCTTAATTCCTTCATTCCCATTGTTATTAGGCTACCGAGTAAATCCCTGTTAGGAAAGACTGTGTACTGCACATATAAGATGAGCCGGAAGAGCAATAAAATGTTTTATGGTGGTAGGTAATGATTAGATAGTTAACACAAATTATCAAACATAATAGAAGAGGTTTAAAACTGGGGTGTGGAATCGCACTGAGAGATATTCTACTCGGACTCCTACAAATTTTAGATTTGCGACTAAAAAATAAAATAAAATAAAAAAATAAAATAAAAACATTAGTAGAAATAGAAAACAATTTTTTCCTTGAGAGTGATGATGAGTAAAATGTATAAGTGCCCATTTCTTGTTGTTTTTTTTTTCATCCCTCATAAATCTATGGTTTTCAGCAATTGGTGATAACATTATTTTGGAAAAGCAAAGCTAATGAATACTTTGATACGAGTATATCAGCTTGGCATGTAGACAGTGTCAATGGATTTCTCAAAGTAAGGTTGATTGGTTCATTAATTGAAGTCTGGTATAATTCCAGTGACAAAGTCGCAATGATATTTGTCACATACCTTTTAAGTAACAAAAATAGGTACTGGTACTTATAACGTAAATAAATATATAAAACTATAGGTTGAAATATAATAAATCTTATGTATGTATGAACACACACACACACACACACACACACACACATATATATATATATATATATATATATATATATATATATATATATATATATATATATATATATATATATATATCTATATCGATATCTATATATATATATATATATATATATATATATATATATATATATATATATATATATATATATATATATATATATATATATATATATATGTATATATATATATGATTTCAAAATCTATCAAATGGCCGAAGTCAATGCCCTTACATGAAACATCTTTTACAAGTCTACCTTCTAAGGAATTCAAGCTACTCTCCCTGGTGAAATTTATATGATAAATTATATCAAACAATGCTTTCTGTCATTTTCTTCCTGGCAATTGATGTATCGAGTAACCTGTGTTGTATGGAAGAATGAGTCCTACGGCTTAACCTAAAGAAAACTATATTTCTATTGCTTTACCAACACTCGCTTGAAGTGCGAAGTGTAGGGTTAGCATGGCTTCTTTCGTCTCCTATCATAAGTCTCATTCTTGATCTTCAATGTAAGTGAGTGGGTAAGATATAAAACGTTGGTCTTGTGTTTAGGTAAAGTCTAAAGTCACGAATCACTTTATCAGGTATGCTGAACTTTTACTGACAAAGAATTTCGTATTGCTTGGGGTAGGTCATATGACAATTATCTATGGAGTTAAACAGGCGTTTAACAATTCAGGAGATGGGAGGTACATGGGAAGAAACCTTATAACAACGTCACTGAGGGACGTCATCACTTTTGCGAATGTGTGGGTGGCTAAGACTGACGTTAATGAAACGTAATTGGCAATGCACAGTATTTCCCAAAATTAGGCCATTGTATGAAGCGCTCCCTGTTTTGATATCATGGAAATCCATAAGTTATTCTAGGAGTTATTTGAAAAAAAAAAAAAAAAAAAAAAAAAAAAAAAAAAAAAAAAAAAAAAAAAAAAAAAAAAAAACACTGTTACACGGCCACTGGAAGCGATAGTAGGATACTGACACTCACCAATAATTGTCGCTGAGAAAGTCAGTGACCTCATATGAAATGCCAAGATTTTCGCGAACGAAACTCACCCAATCCATATAGTGGGGCGGTTTAGCTCGAGATTTCAAAAGGATTGTGCGATACTGACACTCACCAATAATTGTCGCTGAGAAAGTCAGTGACCTCATATAAAATGCCAAGATTTTCGCGAACGAAACTCACCCAATCCATATAGTGGGGCGGTTTAGCTCGAGATTTCAAAAGGATTGTGCGATACTGACACTCACCAATAATTGTCGCTGAGAAAGTCAGTGACCTCATATAAAATGCCAAGATTTTCGCGAACGAAACTCACCCAATCCATATAGTGGGGCGGTTTAGCTCGAGATTTCAAAAGGATTGTGCATTTTGTGATACAAGCATAAAATTTGGCACAAATGTACATTGATATATGGCGAACATTTTCAGATATTGAGCCACTCGGAATTCTCTCTTCATGTCTGCCATATTGGAATTCAAAATGGCCGCCATTTGAAATCTACATTTTCGATTATCTTTGGGTCTAATGCTGCTATTGACTCGATTTTGGTGTCTAAATGTATGTTTTTTTTTTTTTTTTTGGGGGGGGGGGGGCAAGGAATCTAATGGTAACAATCTGCATCGCATATTTTGTACCACTGAGCCGCCATATTGAATTTCAAAATGGCCGCCATTTGAAATCTACATTTTCGATTATCTTTGGGTCTAATGCTGCTATTAACTCGATTCTGGTGTCCAAATGTATGTTTAGGGAGGAAAGGAATCCGATGGTTACAATCTGCATTGTGTATCTTTATAAATTAGCCAACATATTGGTTTTTAAAATAGCCGCCACTTGAATTCTACATGTGCGATTACCTCTGGGTCAAATATTTTTACAGTACATGACAATATCCATTTTTCAAAATGACATACTTTATTACAGTACTCCACTTAATTCATGAGAGATGAATATTCATCATCATGTTTTTTTGACAAGACAACATTTTACTCAAAGTCTGAGAAGTAAAAATTGTTTGAGTTATTGATTAGATTCTGTGCTGTTCTAGGTTTGATATGGCACCTTTCATATATGATTAGTTTTCCCCATTCCTTCAATCAATATCACAAAATGATCAATTCGGGGTTACGTCTGAATATCCACAAAATAGTGTGAACATTAACACAAAACAACGTAAACTTCTCAAAACTAGCTTTCCCTGTAAAACTTTAAATAAATATCGACTTACTTCAACTACTAATTTTGAGTTTTATAATTTTGATACATGTCTTAGGTCATGTCTTAAATATCTTAGTTAAAATTCTGACATGCTATGGTGTAATATATAAGGTTGGGTGTGTACTGACATTCTACAATGGTCTTGTATATGAGGCTAGGTATACATCGGTACTGGAGATATGTGTACATAAACCATCTCATGTTAACCAGTTCAGCACTTCCACAAGTAAATGAATGTTGTGGACTCATCTTCATGTGCAGTCCCCTTCACACACACAGAGGGCTGTGCACTTAAGGGCAGCCTTCTTGCACTTGCAGCGTCTCACACACCCTTTCTGACACTTGCAAGAAACCAGCTTAATGCAGGTGTGAGCTGCCTCAGGTAGCCTGGTCCAGTATGGTGTGTATTGTCCTCCATTCATTGACCAACCCCAGTTTGTTGGTGGTGGGAGTTTTGGTGCTGGCAGCAGTATCTGACCCCACACATGTCCACCTTGATATACTGCTCTCTTGACATGTTCCTCTAAAGCTACCTTCGTTGGAGGGATCAGCTGCACATTGTTCTTCCTTGCGAAGAGTTTCCTTCTGGCCTTGTCAATGTCCGTGCATTTGCTGGTTCGATCATACAACAGGATCACGAACCTCTCGATGATGCACATTGCATCATTTGGTATGTCACTTGGTGCGGAAGACAGCTGCATCAGCGCCTCAATTAACTCTGGCAGTACTGTCCATACTGCCCATGCGGTCTTCTTGCCATGTCTAGCAAAGCTTGACACAGTATCGCATCCAGTTAGAACGTGGAACATTGGCAGTGCACGAGCCTTCTCTGGTCCCAGTCCAGCTGCTATTTCATGTGCTACTAGGTATCGGAAACTTCGGCCTGTTCCGAATGCCAGCCATAGTTTGTCTTCTGGTTGCAATTCCTGTACCACAGACACTGCCAGCACCACAACATCGGTGTCTACAGTCCGGATGACTATTGAATGGTGGCCGTGCTTAGCTGCGTGAGGTGCATGCAGCGACATCCAACTGTCAGCCTCTTCATGGTAGTAGTGTCTTGCTGAGCACTGCCTCTCCATCAGTAATGACGAGTTGCTTGTCCTCCTGGTCAAACCATTCCAAGAGAGCTGTTGAGATAAACTTAAACAGCTCGGTCTTGTTGCTGTCCACTCGTAGGAAGTTCTGCCAGTTTTCTGGTATGGATGCGGCGGCCGCCACACGTCTCCGCACGCCCTGTCCCCGCTTTGCACGTGTACTACCTTTCAGTGAATCAGCAAGGTAAGTATCCCAGATCAGATCCAGGCGTGACACTGTTTGCAGCTTAGTAGATATATATGGAATGAAGATCTGATGTGCGTACTCTTCAAAGGTCTTTGATGCAGCCGGCTTCAGCATCTGGACGATAGCTGCTCCATCAAGCACTATACAGGTAGTGACAAGAGTATCTGTCTTAGCGTCGGAGATTTCTTCCAAACATGTGATGAGATCACTCTTGGTACCAGTGAAGAGGTTTCCACCATCGGATAGTGCAGGAGGACATGTCTGGTTCTCATGACGAAAGAACTCCTCAAGGTTTCCATCCCTCGTCTGGCAGCCAATGTACAGGCGTGCGAAGAGTTCACGGTCATTTTTGACGGAGGTGAGCTGTTGCTGACCTTTGCTCTGGCTTCTTGGAGTTGAAGGGCTGAATACCTTCAGCTTGTTACGAGGTATGGGGTCGTCCACTGCCTTTGTTCTGTCCAACAAACACTCTCTGGTGAAAACCTCGAACTGCCCTTGGCCAATCTTCTTGGCATTCATCACGGTCTCCATAGCAGCAGGACCTGCAATGTCCTTTGAATCCAGTATGACTAAATCCTGGCTCTCCTCCTCGAATGGGTTACCCATCTCCTCTATTACACCAACGAGAGAGCAAACATATCTCACAAATAAGGCCTGTACATTTGGAGTCTGGTCATGATGGCGTGTGTCTGTTGTTTTCCGTCTACAGTATTGGTTCCCGTCTTGGAATTCTTCGATCACCCTAGCAACTTCTGGTCCTGCAACCATCCAGCGACGAAGGGCACTATGGTTGTCAGGAAGCCCAAGTGCGCCACAGTCTCCTTTGATGCAGGCATTATTCTGCTCCTGTATCTGGTCAGGCGGGATTGAAGAGAACACCCTCTGCGTTTTTTTAACTGTGAAGTGACCTTCGCTGAATTTTCTGGCTACGTTTGGGTGTTTGGTAGTTAGCTCGGCCATGTCCTTCAGGTGCACTGGTATCCACCTAGCATAGTGGGTATGATCTAGTACAGTTAGACACCAGAATCGAGTCAAAAGCAGCATTAGACCCACTGATAATCAAAAATGAAGATTTCAAATGGCGGCCATTTTGAAATCCAATATGGCGGCTCAGTGGTAAAAAAATACGCAATGCAGATTGTAACCATTGGATTCCTTGCCCCCCCCCCCCCCCCAACCTACATTTAGGCACCAGAATCGAGTCAATAGCAATTTTAGATCCACAGATAAGTGGAAATGTAGATTTCAAATGGCGGCCATTTTGAATTCCAATATGGCAGACATGAATAGAGAATTCCGAGTGGCTCAATATCTGAAAATGTTCGCAATATGTCAATGTACATTTGTGCCAAATTTGGTGCTTATATCACAAAATGCACAATAGGTTTGCTATGCTGCCCCACTAATAGCCCAGACATTCCTTTTTATGATCATGCGTGGGGGCAGGGGGGGGGGCGCTGATGGTTTCGGGGGCAGTGTCAATAACTCCTATACCAATAAATATATACAAACTAAATTTTAAGGGATGATTTAGATGTATATAAGCTATGTTTCTGCCAATTTTCATGTTCATAACTGCTATGGGTATGCCCTGGCTGTCACTTATGTTCGTATGTGACTATTTATAGCTAAAAAATCAGTGAGGAGGAACTAACTACTCCTAGAGTTTCACAGATATTAAAATGATTTTCACAGTTTCATGGGCGTTATGTGACATACATTCATACAAATTTTCGTATCGATAGTTGCCATAGAAAACTCAAAGTAACCATTTTTCGATCGCCATAGATTTTGAAGCTGGATGGGGGATGGGGGAGAAGCTGATATTTTCGGCGGCTGTGTCTATAACTACTATGCTCATAAATATATTCAAATGGAATTTTAAAGGATTATTCATATATATATATATATATATATATATATATATATATATATATATATATATATATATATATATATATATATATATATATATATATATATATATATATATATATATATATATATACATATATATATATATATATATATATATATATATATATATATATATATATATATATATATATATATATATAAGCTTCGTTTCTGTCAATTTTCATGTACATACCTGCTATAGGCATGCTCTGGCTGTCACTTTTATTCGTAAGTGACTACTGTTAGCTGAAAAATCAGTGAGGAGCCGCAAAATCCTCCTATAATTTTACAGGTTTCGAAATTTCAGTGTTTGGTGGGTGTTATATGAACTACATTCATACCAATTTTCGTATTTATACTTGCCATAGAAAAGTCACAGTAGCCCTTTTTCGTTATCTGCAGGAGG
The DNA here is from genome assembly GCF_036898095.1 of Palaemon carinicauda. Taxonomy (NCBI): domain Eukaryota; kingdom Metazoa; phylum Arthropoda; class Malacostraca; order Decapoda; family Palaemonidae; genus Palaemon; species Palaemon carinicauda. Next base: position 88,408,031 of record NC_090743.1, on the reverse strand, counting down.
TCGATTTTCAGCAGTGCCGTAAATTACTCGTAGAATATTTCACACATGTAAATGTAATTTTCAGGGATTAATGGGATGGATATTTAAATTGTCTATACCAATTTTCATGTTGATATCTACCAGAGAAAGGCCAGAGCAAATGTTTATTTCGGTATGGGTTGAATGGTTATTTTTCGCGGTGGAGTAAATTGTTCCTAGAATAATTCACATATCCAAATGAAAATTTCAGGGATTGATGTGAAACATAGTTTCTCTGCGCCTGCCAAATTTCATAGTACTATCTACAATTGAAAAGACACAGGTATCACGTAGCCTTTTTAAATATGCTGTTAAATCTAGAAACATTACAGTGAACTGCGTGATACTGAGCAACATCAACGAGGGACAATGTCGATCTCATAATCAATAATCCGTCCCGAGTTGCATCTTCTAGTAGCATTTACTATTTTCGACATTATGTCCGTATGACTTGAAATATTTTTTACTTCAGACATTGGCATCCGATCATCTGCACAATTTTTTGCTCTCCCTAATGATCCTGATAACATCTTCATTTGCTACATTGTTAAATCTCGTGAATCCTACTGTGCATGTAATTCACTACCGATCCAATTATGAGTTTGCACGAAAGATATAGTTTTATGTTCTGATCTTTATAATGAATTCTCAACTAATTCGTGGTCGCTTCAACCTCCTAAGAGATTTTTATTTTTCATTAACATTCCCTATTCCCAATTCTTAATACAATTTAACCAGTTCAGATCTGCTGCCGCATCCTGGAGTTATTACTTATAGTATCAAGTTCTCTTACTCTTTAATGTGCGACATAATATTTTTTCCAGGCAATTTTGATTGTTAATCGACGCCACTTTCCATATTCATCTTTTTTTCTCTTTTTTTCTCAAAATCCACTCCATTGACCATGGATGTATGCCCTTTGCATTTATAGTCTATTCCAAAAATTTGCACATGCTATCATATTCTTTTCTATCCACCCTACTGTATACAGTTGTAAAGTAGTCAACATCTGGAGCAACTTTCAATCGTAATAAACCATGGCCGCAGGGAGTATTAATATCATCATTTAATTTCTTAGTAACGTCATCAATGAACAAAATAAAGTATTCAGTTCATCGCTTCAAACTAAATTTATAGAAGAAGAAGAAGAAGAAGCGAGAGAGAGAGAGAGAGAGAGAGAGAGAGAGAGAGAGAGAGAGAGAGAGAGAGAGAGAGAGAGAGAGAGAGAGAGAGACGGGGGGGGGGTCTTTAGTAAAGTAACCTATTTCAATAGCAATCCGTCGTTTTTGTTGCTTACTTTTCAGAACAGACTTTGTTTATAAATCTGATGAATCACAAATACACTGAGATAAGATACAGAAAACTATCAGAGTCCATATCTACATAAGTAGCACTTTTTTTATTCATCTTTTGCATTTGCATTATTGAATTAAGACTAAAAATTTGGAAACCTATTTGGAAACGACTTCTAAAGAGGTCAAACACAAATGAGGTTATGGAACGATATTTCCTGACACTTCACGATCAAACTCGAATTTCCAGTCTGAAGTATTGTTGTTGATATACGAGATACCACAGAACTTTGGTCTGTTGATGTTGTTTGAAGTTGAGGACCAGAATGATGTAGTGATAAAGCATTACTGCCGAAGTTGACTATGCAAATGATAGCCTGGCATGGAGTTCCTCTCACTGAAATATACTATACCATAATGCAATTGAATTTATTTGACAGTCCTTACTTTTCTTTTAAAACACAGTAGGTAGAACCCAACCAAAGCCGCTTTATTAGTGTAACATAGCCCATCAGGATCAGGACGGACAGGGTATACAAGCACACGCACAAGACTTGACTCTGGTCGACAAGACAAAGAAGGACGTATCACCTATAGATGTATCAGTATCGTAGGACTCGAGAGTGGAAAATAACAGGTGAAAGAATGTCGACATGTAGCAAGACATAAAATGAAGTCAGAAGAAACTCGGGCCCAGACCTGAAATAATGAAAACTAGGGGATCTTGAGTAGGTAGGAACCAATGTAGCCCGAAGACTGGTGCCGAAATATGGCAGATCCTGGAGTTATTACTTATAGTATCAAGTTCTCTTACTCTTTAATGTGCGACATAATATTTTTTCCAGGCAATTTTGATTGTTAATCGACGCCACTTTCCATATTCATCTTTTTTTCTCTTTTTTTCTCAAAATCCACTCCATTGACCATGGATGTATGCCCTTTGCATTTATAGTCTATTCCAAAAATTTGCACATGCTATCATATTCTTTTCTATCCACCCTACTGTATACAGTTGTAAAGTAGTCAACATCTGGAGCAACTTTCAATCGTAATAAACCATGGCCGCAGGGAGTATTAATATCATCATTTAATTTCTTAGTAACGTCATCAATGAACAAAATAAAGTATTCAGTTCATCGCTTCAAACTAAATTTATAGAAGAAGAAGAAGAAGAAGCGAGAGAGAGAGAGAGAGAGAGAGAGAGAGAGAGAGAGAGAGAGAGAGAGAGAGAGAGAGAGAGAGAGAGAGACGGGGGGGGGGGGTCTTTAGTAAAGTAACCTATTTCAATAGCAATCCGTCGTTTTTGTTGCTTACTTTTCAGAACAGACTTTGTTTATAAATCTGATGAATCACAAATACACTGAGATAAGATACAGAAAACTATCAGAGTCCATATCTACATAAGTAGCACTTTTTTTATTCATCTTTTGCATTTGCATTATTGAATTAAGACTAAAAATTTGGAAACCTATTTGGAAACGACTTCTAAAGAGGTCAAACACAAATGAGGTTATGGAACGATATTTCCTGACACTTCACGATCAAACTCGAATTTCCAGTCTGAAGTATTGTTGTTGATATACGAGATACCACAGAACTTTGGTCTGTTGATGTTGTTTGAAGTTGAGGACCAGAATGATGTAGTGATAAAGCATTACTGCCGAAGTTGACTATGCAAATGATAGCCTGGCATGGAGTTCCTCTCACTGAAATATACTATACCATAATGCAATTGAATTTATTTGACAGTCCTTACTTTTCTTTTAAAACACAGTAGGTAGAACCCAACCAAAGCCGCTTTATTAGTGTAACATAGCCCATCAGGATCAGGACGGACAGGGTATACAAGCACACGCACAAGACTTGACTCTGGTCGACAAGACAAAGAAGGACATATCACCTATAGATGTATCAGTATCGTGGGACTCGAGAGTGGAAAATAACAGGTGAAAGAATGTCGACATGTAGCAAGACATAAAATGAAGTCAGAAGAAACTCGGGCCCAGACCTGAAATAATGAAAACTAGGGGATCTTGAGTAGGTAGGAACCAATGTAGCCCGAAGACTGGTGCCGAAATATGGGGTACGGGAAACTCCACATAAAGACGGAATAACATAAGGTGTGTTCACCAAGGGATCCAATCGCTAATTTCCCTTTCTCTGTGACGTCACAGGGAAACAACGACTGGGCATTCCACTTGTCACCTGTGAGATCGTTTTATTTGTGTTTGTGTTTTTCTCTAAAAACGTGGTCAAATGGTGATATCTGGCCTCTCTCTGTTGCCTAAACACCGACTAGATCATTAAAATCAGGAGGAGAGTGTTGTATAGGTTCGGGCCTCGATTTTTTTTTTTTCAGTAATTTAAAAGAATGGAAGAACTCTTCAAATCTTTTTATGAGGAACAGTTGAAACCAGGTGTTGATGGGTGTTACGTTTAACTATTGTATACGACGTAGCTTATGCAAATTCTACTCATAAAGCTTACTAAACAATAGCAAAACATTAATAGCAAGTTGAAAATAATAGCCAGCAAACAGAAAATAAAACTATATTTAACATTTATTATAAATATTTACAGCATTACACAAGATTCACCGAATACCCGAGGCATATCAAAACTATTGAGTAAATATACAAAGTTGTTACGAAGTAGGACGAATTGACTTTCCATACTTCTATACAGCTAGAGACAGATGACGTTGAATAGTTTCAGTTATAAAATGTTGACACGAAGAATCAGTGCTTCTGTCTGATGATGAATGTTGCTTTAATCTTCTTTGTCTTCACAAACTTCCAGAGTCACAGAGGGTGTAGCTGAAGAATGTCTCCAAAGAAGAGCAGTGTTCAGTCAGGTCTCTCTCGTTTTTCTCCCGCTCGTCACCTATCAAAGGATAGGTGACGAGTGGGAGAACCAATAGTGAAGAGACTAGTGGAGATGGGTTGATTCCAATTCAAAGTACGAAAAACCTCAATTTGATATGTATAAGTATGGAAGGATTGTCATAAACTTTTATATCTCGTTGTGGCTGAGTTGCTAAGTCAATGGAACCTGTTTCTTGGTCCAGGGCTCAATTCCCCGGCTGACCAGAAGCTATTATCTTTCAGTTGATTCGCCCTTAGGTCTCTGATCCAGAGGTAGAGAGAATCCAGATTTTAAAGTATAATATATAGTTTATTTGAATATATATAAAAAACACGTCTAGATGCGTAAAATTATTAATAACCAAATCTAAGTACAAACTTAATAGCATGTTACAATGGTGGAGATGGGTTGGTTTTAATTTTATGTAAAAAAAACTTGAATTCGACAGTTATAAGAATGGGAAAATTGTCATCAACTTTTATCCCTCTTTAAGGCTGAGTTGCCAAGTCAATGGAACCTCAGATGTTTGGGCTTCGATTTGATTTTCCGCCTGACGAAAACCTATTATCTTTTAGCTAATTCCCCCTTGGGTATATGATCCTCAGGTAGAGAGATTCCAGATACTAGGAGTATAAAATATGGTTTATTTGAATAAAAAAAAGAACAAGTCTAAAAGTGCAAAATTACTATTAATCATAGCCAAGTACAAACACTACAACAAGGTACAATGGTGAGAATTCATTGATCTCTATGTTGCTAAGTTGCTAAGTCAATGGAACCTTAGATTCTTGGGCCCAAGTTCGATTTCGCGGTCGACCAGAAGCTATTATCTTTGGGCTGATTACCCCTTAGGTCACTGTACCCGAAGGAGAGAGAATCCAGATATCAGGAGGAGTATAATATATTGCTTATTTGAGTACGCATAACTCATCTAAATGGAAAAAAAAAATATCATTAATCTTAGCTGATTATAATCTTAACAAGAAGCTACATTGATGGAAATGGCTTTATTTAAAGAAAAACTTAATTCGACAGGTATACAAAGTATGGGAGAATTGTTATCAACATTTATCTCTTTTTGAGGCTGAGTTACTAATTCTCTGACCTGATTCCCCCCTTCAGTCTCTCTGATCCCGAGGTAGAGAGGATCCAGATATGAGGAGGAGTTTAATATATAGCTTATTTGAATAAAAAAAAAAACTTCTAAATGAGCAAAATTATCATTATTCATTGGTAAATACGAACTTAACAACAACCTACAATGGTGGAGAAGGTTTGATTTCAACTGTAAGTACAAGAAACATGAATTAGATTGTTATAAGTATAGGAGAAATGTCCTCAACTTTTATAGCTCTTTGATGCTGAGTTGCAAAGTCAATAGAACTTTAGTTTCCTGGAACAAGGTTTGATTCCCAGGCAGACCAGAAGCTATTATCTTTGAGTTAATTCCCCCTTTGGTCTTTGATCCTGGGTAGAGATAATCTAGAAAATAATATATGGCTTATTTTAATGAATATATATATATATATATATATATATATATATATATATATATATATATATATATATATATATATATATATATATATATATATACATATATAACTAAATAAGCAATATATATTTTACTCCTCTTTAAATATATATATTATATATATACATACATTTATATATATATATATATATATATATATATATATATATATATATATATATATATATATATATATTTATATATATATATATATATATATATATATATATATATATATATATATATATATATATATATATATATATATATATATCATCTTCATCTCCTCCTACACCTGTTGACGCAAAGGGCCTGAGTTAGATTTTGCCAGTCGTGTCTATTTTGAGCTTTTAACTCATTACTTCTTCATTCATCATCTACTTCGCACTTCACAGTCCTCAGCCATGTAGGCCTTGACCTTCCAACTTATCTAGTCCCTTGTGGAACCCAGCTGAACGTTTGGTGAACTATTCTCGTTTGGGGAGTGCAAAGAGCATGCCCAAACCATCTCCATCTACCCCTCATCATGATCTCATCCACATATGACACTCGAGTAATCTTTCTTATAGTTTCATTTCGAATCCTATCCTGCCATTCAACTCCCAATATCCTTCTGAGGGCTTTGTTCTCAAATCTACTAAATCCATTGGAGATTGTTTCATTGTCATATCTCGACCCATGTTCATACAGTAACACCAATCTCACCAAACAGATATTTAGACAGATTTTTATATGTAATTTCAGGCAATTTCCTTTCCAAATTTTACTTAACCTAGCCAATGTCTTATTTGCTTTTTCAATCTTTCACTAAGCTCTAATTCTAAAGACCCTTTATTGGAGATCATAGTTCCTAAATACTTAAAATGATTCTACCTCAGTAGTCTTTTCTCCTTCCAATGACATTTCATCTTCCATTGCACACTCCGTTCTCATCTCTGTCTTTATTTTATTGATCTTCAGCCCAACCTCGTATGATATTTCATGCATTCTGCTAAGCGAGCATTGCAAATTCTGTGATGTTCTACTAACAAAGACAGCATCATCAGCATACTCTAGGTCTGTCAGGTTCAATCCTTCTCCACCATCTCTGACTGTTTTACGCATTACAAGATCCATGAGGAGGATAAACAAGTTAGGTGACAACACATTTCCTTGGAATACTCCGCTGTTCACTGGAAATTCATTTGATAGGACTCCATTGACATTAAATTTGCACTTCTCTGCTCATGAACAGACTTAATCAAATTTACATATTTAAAAGCAATTCCATAATAATGCAGAACTCTCCACAAAATTGTATGGTGCACACCATCAAAAGCTTTTTCATAGTCCACAAATGCCATCAAAAAGGGATTTCTATATTCTACCCAATGCTGTACAACATGTCTCAAAATGAAAATTTGATCATTACAACTTCTAGGTTCTCTAAATCCTGCTTGTTCATCTCTCAGTTTTTCATCAACCTTTCTCTCAGGTCCCTTAAGAATAAGCATACTACTGTATATATTTTCATAACAACTGACGTAAGTGTTATGTCTCTGTAATTATTGAAATCAATCAGATATTTTTTTGCTACTTTCACCAATACTCCTAACTTGTGCTCTTCGGGTTTTGCCTCTTCATGCCACATTCTATAAAATAATCTTGTAAGTAGTTCGGAAGTCTTTTCATTTTCGGCCAGTATCATCTAGGCAGTTATTCCATCGTATCCCGAGGCTTCCCATCTCTTTAGTTTTTAGAGGATAGCTTCGACTTCAAAGACACTGAATTCAATCACGGGAACATCAAGGTCTTCCTTAGCTTCAGGTATATCAATCAAATTATTCCCTTCATATCTCCTGATCATAGCCTCACTAAAATGTTCCATCCAACGTTGTCTCTCTTCATCTTCTGTTGCTATAACAGAAGCCATCTCTTTACTTGGCGGGTATATGCTTCTTCTTCTTTGCCCCAGTCGAGATTTCAATAATAATTCTATGAGCAATTCTTACACCATAGCCACTTCCTGAATTCATAGCTTTGTCAGCCTCATCTGCTTTACTGTCTAAATATTCTCTCAAGTCATTCTTGGCTTTTCTTTTGACCTCACTATCAATATTGGAATACATAGCATGCTCTATCTTGTAATTTTCAATATCTCCTCGAAAATTTTCAACAATTAGTTTCTGTCTTTGTCTCCTCTTGATCGTATCCCAAGTATCATTATAGTCCAGTCAAATTAGGAAAAATAAAATGAAAAAATCCATAACAAGCTGAAAATTGCAAAATGTTTTCTACAGACAATTAGAAATAACATATCAAAAGTCCCCATTCGTCCACCCTGAGCTTCGTCCGCCATCTTGGAAAATGGCCGCCAGATTCCAGTTTTTCGCTATTTCCATGGCAACCAATGATCTTAGGAAAATAACTGCCTTATACATTATTGTTCACCATAATATTTTCTACAAAAGATGTTCAGAGCATATTTTTTCTATGAATGATAGTTTTAATGATATTCTTGGTTTTGTAACCATATAAAATTGTGTGAGCATGCCCATGTGAATTTATTCACTTGTTTTTGATCTGATACTTGGCTAATTTTTTTTTTTTTTTTGCACTATAATATTTTCTAAATGGTTATCCTTTTTGTTTTGTTTTCATTTCAGAATATACTTTAAAAATGGAAGGAACCAAAGATCAAAGTGAATTATGTGTACTTTGCAAAAAACGCTTAATAGAAAGTGAAAATGTTTGTGTTAAGAAAGGTATGTCGACACTTGTTGAAGCAAGTAAGAAAAGAGGAGATGATAAGTGGCAAAAGTGGGTTGATTTATCAACTATTTAAGTACACATAAATGCAGAAAAGACTATACTAGAGAAAAGAGTATAAAAGCAGCTTATAAAAAAGATACAACTGACCAGGAGGAAACAGGGTCACCCATTAAACAGAAAATTAGATCAAAAGAAACTGTGTTAGATTTCAAGAAAAAGTGTATATTTTGTTCTCAAGAGTGCTGTGAAAAAGAGGAAAAGAAAAAACCTCTCCATAGACGGCAAGTAGTTAGTAGAGTAATGACCTTAGACTGGATAAAATATGCTGGATAAATGCATCAATCGTAATGATGACTGGGGCAAAAAAAGTAAAAGCAATTATAGTTGGTGTTCATTTTTTGGTTGCAGAAGATGCAAGATTCCATTGGTCATGTAGCTCCAAGTTTTTTTCGAAGCAACACTTAAATCCGTCAGATAAACGTGGACGACCCGATGATGAAGATATAGAAACTGGCTTAGAGAAAGTTTGTTCATATATGGAAGACAGTGATGATTGTCAATTTACTTTGCAGGAATTGTTAGATGTGATGCATTAGAACCAATCTTGCAGGATAAGTGGAAGCTATCTGAAAGCCAAATTACAAGAAAAGTATGGAAATGATGTTATCATAACTACCCTCCAAAGAAAGATTCCCATTGTATATTTCCGCAAATCAGGAGATAAATTGCTATGTAATTCTTGGTATAATGAAAAACTCCATAGTGAGAAAGAAGAGCGAATGAGGATTGTTAAAACTGCAGCAGCTATTATTAAAGAGGACATCAAGTCAAAGGTGTACGACTCCAGCAACTATCCTTCTCCTAAGGGACTCTTTAATAATGTTGAAAACAACATACATGATTCTCTTCAAGTTTTATTACATGAAATAATTGAAAAAGGAGGAAAGGGAGATACAGACAACAAACACAGGGTATACTCTGCTATAGCTCATCCAATCCTACAAGCAGTCCGTCCAAGAACATTTGCCTCTCCAATCCTACTCGGAGTAGCTGTTTACGTACACAGGAAATTTGGATCAAGACTCCTGCTACATATTTTACTTAAACTGGATTCTTTACTGGATATAATGAAGCACAACTCTTTGAAGCATCTTGTATGAAAACTAACCCTCCTAATATTTTGCCTGATAGTTTCATACAGTTTGTTTTTGATAATGCTGATTTTGATGTGCACACAATAGATGGGTTTCACACATATCACTGCATGGGAGGCATTGGATGTGTAACACCAGCAGGCTCACTGATCAAACCAGAAGCAATTGAAAGACTGAAAAAATGCCATATGCTAGAGAAATTTCTTCGTGTTCATCTATAACAGTGAAACACTTCAAAAGTTATAGTGAAAGTGGACTGAAAAGGATTGAAATTGAGGATCTAAAGAAACTTACATCAAATCCTAGTGAAAAAATTACAACGTCATCTTGTCATTTGCTATGGTTGAATGGGAAGTGGATGAAATTTAAGGATATTCCACACTGGAATGGATTTATGGATGCTATCAATAATAGCGAGGACTTTGATACGACGTCCATTCACTTCTTGCCTTTCCTTGATTTAAAGGCTACCTTTTCTGATGCAATAAACAGCGTGTTACATTTTGCATCTGATTCATGTAGAAAAGCGAGTATGAGTGTGTCTTGTGTTACTTTTGACCAGCCACTATATTGGAAGGCAAAAGAGATTGTGTCCTCTACTGAAAACAGTTTAAATTTAGGTAATGTTTTCATGCGACTAGGTGGTTTTCAACTCTTAATGTCATTTATGGGTTCTATTGGGTATATCATGGCCGGTAGTGGATTAAAAGAAGTGTGGGAGACAGTTTATGCACCTAAATCTACAGACAAAATGATGACAGGACACAGCTTTGCCAGAGCCCTTCGAGCACATCTGTTGACATATGCTGCATTGGGCCAGCTTCTTTAAGATGGTGCAACCATTTCTGATGAGGATAAACAAGATGTTCAGTCCATGCTTCAGCAGTATGATAACAAAACATTGTCTGCAACATCAGTAAAGGAATCGGCTATCATAAATAGTATTGTAAAGAAATTTAACACTCATGTGCAAGAAGTTGCCTTAAGGGGCAAAACAGCAATGGTTTGGATACAATATTTCCAGATGGTGACTGTGATGCTACACTATATAGAGCCTGAAAGACTAGGAAACTGGGAATTACACCTACTATGTGTTCAAGAGTTTATACCTTACTTTCATGCAGCTGGTCACTTAGTTTATGCAAAATCGTGCCACCTATACTTGCAAGATATGCATGACTTACACCAGCATATGCCTGATGAAGATTTTGTCAAGTTTACAAAGAAAGGATTTTTTACAATCAGGCGCTCAAACAAGAATTGGGCTGGTCTATAGTCAGATCTTACTGTTGAACAAACGCTAATGAGGACCATGAAGACCTCAGGAGGGCTGACACATGGGCGAGGGATAACCGATAGTGTATTGAGTCGGTGGATTCTTGGCACGCCAGATACATGTGAAATGTGCACCAAAGTTGAGGAGTTTTGTGGATTGAGAAGTTCGTATAGTGAACAGCACATTGAACAACGACCTTCAAGGATTGTGAGAGATAATGAAGATACAGAAAAGATTTTGCAGTGGTTTCTGTCTCATCCACCCTTTTCAGACAATAAGGAGATTATATATGTCACTTGCAACTGGGATAACTGGTGATAATAAAATAAACTGCTACAAAAGCTATGAAATTGGATTGGAGTCTATGAATGCCATAACTGGACAAGCTTTCGGTGAGGTAAAATTGAAGCGCAAGAACCGTGTGTTACCTCTGGCAACAATAAACTCAAGTGTCACAATATGAGAAGATATTGTTCCTGTTGATACAACTCTTCTGTTTCAAAGAATAATACATACATTAGACACTAGTACTGCTGATCTGCAAGATTATTTTCAGTACGAGCTTGCCCTAATGCCACCTGCATTATTTACTGAACAGGGCATGAGAAAGACCAACAAAGCTGCAATGTATAGTGTGTTCAATGATAAGAGTACTGGTACATTTTAGTATCTGGATGAAGCAGTTTTCATTGTAGATGGAGGTTTTCTACTTCATCGTGTTGTGTGGCCATCACACATTCAAGGACTCACTTATGATGAGGTCTATGAGGCATACATCTCATACATCAAACAGTATTACCACACAAAGGCGGTCATTGTGTTTGATGGATACGGTGACTCAAAATCTAGTACAAAGTATGCAGAGAGACAACGCAGATCATGCACATTGCAAACTACTGATACGATTTTTTACCCTAACACCAAAGTAAGCATTAGTCAAGAAAAAATCCTATCAAATGAGCATAACAAATCACGATTTATCAACCAGTTGTCCAGAAAACTAGCTGAAAATGGTATCTCGGTGAAAGAAGCACCTGATGATGCAGATTTATTAATTATACAGACAGCTATACGAGAGTGTTTGAACTCTGAGAGCACCATCGCTGTTGTTGGAGAAGATGTTGACCTTCTTATATTTCTGACTGCACTGACACCAGAAAGCAGAAATATTACTTTCTTGAAACCTGGTCGTGGAAAAGTGCCCGCTGACACTACAATTCTTCTTATCTACAAGCTTCACTTGGTTCACTAAAGGATTACATTCTTTTCATTCTTGCTGCCAGTGGGTATGACACAGTTTAGTCTCTCTTCGGACAAGGGAAGCTTAAACTATTCAGACTTTTACAGAATGGGGACTTTTAATATGTTATTTCTAAGTGTCTAAAGAAGTCATGAGCAAAATTTTAGCTTGTTATGATTTTTTTCATTTATTTCACTAAAATATGACTAAAATGACTGGACTAATTAGATAGCCATGGGTTTTTCCTTGTAACTGCGTGTTCCAAAACCTCACATCCAAATGACTGATATATGTTCCCAATATCACACCATTCTTCATTAATTGCCTGTTCTTCGTCTTTTAAAGTCTCTAAGACTACAAATCGATTCCCTACATTCAATTGCAAATGTTTCTCTCTTCTCTTTTTCTAAAAGCTTAGTAGTATCAAACTTAGTTATTCTATCCATCTTTCTGTTGGATAATTTCAGTTTTAAATTTAGTGTGGCAATGAAGGGCTGGAGATCACTACCAATAGCTTCTTATATTTCTTAAAGTCCTCCTTCTCTCTTTATTAATGGCAATGTGATCTATCTGATATTTGTAATTGCCTCATGGTGAAGTTCATGTATACTTGTTGATGTTCTTGGGTTGAAAAATTGTACCTTCAATGACAAGATTGTTTGCTGAAGAGAAACTTATGAAATGTGTTCCAATTTCATTTGCAACTTCGCCAAGACCCTCGACACCCATCACATTTTTTATCCCTTGATTATTTATTCCAACTTTAGCATTGAAGTCGCTAATCTCAATTTTCATATCTCTTTCAGAGATTTCATCTATTACCCTCTGCAGTTCTTCATAGTATTCATCTTTCGTTTCTTCAGAGGAAACATTTGTTGAGGCATAGCAAACTATAATACTCATATTGCACTTATTTGATTTGAACTTTGCTAGTAACAATCAACTATTTACAGCTCTCCACTCGGTTAATGCCCTTTTCTGCTCTTGGTGTCATCATCATTCCGACCCCTTCTTTTCCAACTCCATCTCATGTTCCTGAGTAGATATATATATATATATATATATATATATATATATATATATATATATATATATATATATATATATATATATATATATATATATATATATATATATATATATATATATATATATATACACACAGAAACACACACACACACACACACACACACACATATATATATATATATATATATATAT
>NC_090743.1:88379680-88384680 GCF_036898095.1 Palaemon carinicauda | reverse complement strand
AAAAGAGTTATAAGTTTCTTGCTGGCTCTTAAATGATTTCATCAGTCAAATACAATGGAATTTACCTTTAACTGATGCAATAATATACTCGGGGAGAGCGGACGGGGAGACATTTAAAGTAAAAGAAACTATTGGACGTCGTATGGCATATGGACATCCGCCATGGCTATGGTAGGGCTTACCATGGCCGGTTGGCCTAGTGAGGGTTGCCAACTCGCGAGTAGGACTCAAGCTTAGCTATCTTAACTCACATAGTTTTTGCGTTCTTATTTCCCCTACATTGCTGGCGGTGGAGGGCTTATTTCGCCTATGGGTAGCAGTAGCAGATGATGTAACCGCACCATACTGATTCTCACTCTGCGTTCCCTCTTCCCGGTTTACAAAATACAAACTTAGGCTTGGACGGCGGAAGGATCTACAGCAAAAGACTTATAAATTTACATGATAAAAATAAATGGGTCTTATCTTTAAAGGGCACCAAAGGGAATGGACGTTAGCCGTTAGTCGTGAATATCTTCAAAACTGCACCAAGGCGGAGTCATCTTGGGCGTTGTCGTTCATGGGCGCCTTAGGGGGTCGATCCCATCTTGCCTGTGGGGTCCTAGGTATGGGTATGCCCCTCAGATCTATGCCAATGTCCTCTCTTTGCTGCTTCCTCCACCTTCCTTGCCTGTAACGAAGAATTTGAAAACAACTAAAGGGTCTAATCATCATTTGTCAAGCGCCATGCCACCTGACTTTGCATCTGATAGACTAAGCAAAATAGTGACAGAGTTCAATGACCATCATTCCCATATCGAGGTATTTCAACATCTTTTTTACTTGTGACAGAGCATGATCATCCCCGTACGATGTAAGGGGAGGCAAATGACATACAGGCAGCGAGACACCTTTCGGTACCACTAACCTCACCCCTGTGGCACTAGAGACGGCAATGACAAGCGGCCGTATTGCAAGCAAGGTCGTTAGCCGGAAAACAAAGTGGCAGTTTGCAGCCCCAGAGATTAGGATATCTTTGCCAGATAAGTTGTATCGAGCCTTGTTCGACACAGGAGCCAGCGTTTGGCTCCATAAAAAGAAGTTCCTCGAGTCCATTATATGCAGCAAGACCATCTTCAACACATAGGGAGGAAATAAACTACAAGCAATACATACAACAACAGTCAACTTTAGAGAGGCATCTGTGAAATTGGGTCATCATTTATTTTAAATTACCTCCTTGGGTATTGCAGGTATCCAGGGTATACTGGGTTTGATTCATTATGAATAAACAAATGTAGATTTCCAGGGAAGTATACAGAGTAGAATTTATGCTAAGAGGGTACATTCTCCCGATAGAAGGCTGTGAAAGAGTAAGTACGTATGCTGGAGGGAAGAAACAAGCGGGGAAGGTAACGGCAGTACCTGAAAAAGGGGAAATGGTGGGCCCCCAAATGCTTATATGTATAACAGTGACCCTGTCTCGGGTTCCCAAATAGGGTACCAGGATTGTTGTTAAATTGTTTGAAAAGAGTACGCACATAGTTTCAAAGAGCATGGCAGAAAAATAAAAAGGAACACAGCAGAAATTACGGTATTTAACTTTGCATATACAAGAGTGTTTTAGGAAGTGATTTTGTACTTGAATTGCAGGTATGTGAAATTACTGATGAACAGATCTTGGGACCTGCAACTCCAACCCGCAGAGAGGAACACCCTAAAAACTGGATTATCCAAGTCCAAAAGTGATGTACTTCAGTTATCTTGATTGCAATTGTAATTGGAGACAAACAACTGTGGAGGATTGATCGATTTTCCTTTAGCTTTAAAGTGGTGCAGGCAAAGCTGATCAGGTTAAGGCTTTATAGAATACCCATTCACTTCCAAGGAGACATAGAAAATGATATTAGTAAATTGAGGGAACAAGGGATTATCGAGGAAAGCAAATACCACTGGGCATCTTCATTTGAAGAAGTTAGGAAAAAGGATAACTCAATAAGATTGTGTTGATTATCTGAAGTTAAGTGTAGTCACTAAGGACAATGCATTTCTATTTACCTAGATTGAAGAATTGCTCGTAAGGGTATGGAATAGTAAATACTTTCCAAAATCAATTTCAAATTTGGATGCTATCAAATACCCATTCAGGAAGATAGCAAATATAAAATGGTCTTCATAGGTAAAGACCATTTATTTCTGTTTCATTTTCTTAATTTTTGCATTAGAAATGGTTCTATAAATTTTTTCTAGAGTAATGATAACAATGTTATCTCCCTCACTTGGCCATAGTTTTCTTATTCATCTAGACGATATCATGATTAAAAAGCAGAAGAAAATAGCAATATTCATAAAGTCGTAGAAAATTGCTCTGTTATGGTATAAAACTAAATTTATCAAAGTGGAAATTTTTCTGTAAGCAGGTCGAATTTTTAGGCCATGTAATAACCCTCAAAATTATCCAACCCTGCCCCCAATAAAGTACAGTAGTAGCAATTAAAGATTTCCCTAGTCCGCATACCCCTATGGCCATGTAATAACCCTCAAAATTATCCAACCCTGTCCCCAATAAAGTACAGTAGTAGCAATTAAAGATTTCCCTAGTCCGCATACCCCTATGGCCATGTAATAACCCTCAAAATTATCCAACCCTGTCCCCAATAAAGTACAGTAGTAGCAATTAAAGATTTCCCTAGTCCGCATACCCCTATGGAAGTAGTTGGACTCCTTGGCCTCAGAGGGTATTATTGTAAATTCAAAAGAGGTTTTGAAGAAATAATGAGACTCATAGATTCTTTAAAGAAAAAAAAAGTAATAAATTGGGAAGTAGGAGAACAAAGAGCCTTCAACCAATTGAAAGCTGCCTTAACTGCCTATGAGTTAATTGCATATCCTAGATTTGATCGTCTGTTTTAGGTGACAACAGATACGTGTTGTGTCGGTATCGGTGGCATGATCGGTGACAATGAGCGTAGGGAGTGTCCTGTTTGTTTTTCTTCTAGGGTGGTAGAAGTGGCAAAAAAGAATTATAATACCTTCCATCGAGAGTCAAGGGACATTATCTGGGTTCTGGAGAGGCATCGGTTCTTTTTATTAAGTCAGCCGATTTTGTTGTAAACTGATCACCGTCCCTTACGGGATTTATTTTACAAGGGAGACTTGACATCAAGACAATTGAGGTGGATTGAAAGATAAAGTTTAGCGTAAAATGTTTTGGCCACATAGATTGTAAAGCTAATAAAGTAGCTGATTCCCTCTTTAGATGTGCAGTCATAGGAGTACTAGGGCACGAAAGTAGAATGAAGAACAGTCCCAAAATGTTGAAATAGTCAATAAAATAATAATATTTAACCATAGAAAAAGCAAGGAACAACATAAAATGGGAGCCACGAGAGAGAGAGAGAGAGAGAGAGAGAGAGAGAGAGAGAGAGAGAGAGAGAGAGAGAGAGAGAGAGAGATGATCAAGGCCAATGGATGTGAGTAAAAGAAGACATGGTCTGAGGGTGTCCAGAATGATTGCCGCGATGATGCAGGCGTGATTACCGAGGAGGCTGGGACATAAAGAAAGACCGAGAAGGATAGAAAAAAGAGGAACGGATGGAAAGATTGTGAGCAGTGATTAAAGGAGAATCAGACAGTTACCCATCCTTCCTGAATGTGCCCTGTGAGATTTTTTTCTTCTGGAAGGAATGATATTTATATTGTGTTTATAAGAAGAGGGAGGGTGAATTTTGTGCATGGGTAGTTCCTCCTCCTCCTTTGATTAATAGAGCATTCCACATTGTAAATGCAAGTCTGTATGAAAGGCATTTGGGGATAGATAGAACAATAAGGAGAGAGAGTATATAAAATTTTGTCATTGTTGTAACTGTGAGAAATAATATAAAAATACTGTATAGGAAACCAGAAAGTGGGTTGTGATTCCTGTTAAATATTATAGGATACACATGGAGGTGGTATAACACAACTTAAGTATATAATTATTGATGCATTTACTCGCTACACTTATACTATTTTAGTGTTCGATAAATTAGAAAAAAAGAGCCTAGGCAATGTGCTCTTCCATTAATAGTTTTGGCTGTCCAAAACTTTTGATAAGTGATAATGGCATCGAGTTTATGAATAAGGTGGTGAAATCGGTCACGGACTTGATGAAAATAGAAGACTTTCCAATTACCGAATATAGGCCTTCAGCAAATTAGTTAGTGGAATCTCATAACAGGGAAGTGGTACGAGTTTTACTCTTCTTAGTGGCTGATGACCCAGGTCATTGGCATGCCATACATCCCACGGCTGAGGTAGCCTTTAACATAACATATATTGCAACACTCAGAGGCACACAATTCTTTTCAGTGTTTGGACTGGACCCTGTGTTACCGTATACAGTCATGATAAATTCAGCATAAAATTGAATAATAGCGAGTCCATTTACTAAGTCTATTATGGGGAGTAATGAACACCACTGAAATATTTTTGAAAAGAGCTCATTAAAAACACGAATCAAAGTAGGAGGGACAGCTCAAAACTGCCTCGGTCAACGTATTTGATAGCAATTGTGTGTATTTGAAGCAAATACGGCGTAGGAAACGCAAACTAGAGCCATCGTATTTGGGTTCATACCGAATAAAGATGGTTAAACCTAGCTAAGTAGTAATACAAAACATTATTAGTGGGACAGTATCCGAACATCATCAGCCACTCATACATGTGGTCCAAAAAGATATCGTTTTAAAGTGTCAAACAGAGTGTAGCCCCTTACCACTGCATAACAACATTACTAGAGTTGATGAGTATGAAATTTTTGTTGTTGTTTGAACAGACCTCATTTCTTAATTTGACATATGTTATAGAGGAATTTAATGATAAACAAAGTTTTCTTATGTGTGTTCAGTGTACTGAAGTAAGTGCTGTGACAGCATTGCTGAGTCTAGCAATGCATGAGACATACTGCTCAGTGAACCTGATACACAGAAAAACAGGTCATGTGTGATGCGCCAGGCCAATACAGAATAAATTAGATATTT
>NC_090743.1:88357180-88374680 GCF_036898095.1 Palaemon carinicauda | reverse complement strand
AAAAGCAGAAAAAAAACAACATGGATACGAAAGAAAATTAAAGTAGAGGATCTTCTGATAACATGCAAAGAAAAGAAATGGACATTAGCAGGACATATAATAAGAACAAAAATTAGACAGACATTATTAATAACAGAATGGGTCTCTTGCGATTACAAAAGAAATACAAGTAAGAAGATGATGGATTGGTGAGCAAAGAAAATTTACAGGTATAGACTGTCATATAAAGATCATAAGTAGGTGCGGCAGGAGAAAATGTCTGAGGCCTTTGTCCATCAGTGGACTAGTAATGGTTGATGAGGATATACAGGTACAAACACACACACACACACACACACACACACACATATATATATATATATATATATATATATATATATATATATATATATATATATATATATATATATATATATATATACATATATATATATATATATATATATATATATATATATATATATATATATATATATATATATATATGTATATATTCAGTATATATGCAAACACACACACACACACACACACACACACACACATATATATATATATATATATATATATATATATATATATATATATATATATATATATATATATATATATATATATCAAAATAAAAAGATGGCTCCCGGGTCTGGGCACTAAAAATATATTGTGCTATGGTCCCGTGTCTGGGAACCAAACATAAATGGTATATATATTACTGCTGGGAAGCTAAACAACCTCTCGAATTCCAAACTTACCTGTTTGCTGTTACATTAAATCTGTTACACTTTGAAATACTAATACCCGAACTCCAAGACAGTTATATAACTCCCAGACAGCAATATATAAAACATTGAGTATCCAAAGGTCTCTTCAGTACGCTCAAAACAAAACTACTATCGTTTCCAGAGGCCGTGTAATAGTGTTTTTCCCAAATATCTAACAAACCAGCTTATGAATTTCCATGAAAATACAGCAATGAATGTTTCAAACATTGGCCTAATTTTTGGTGGTACAATGAATTGACAGATGTGCTTAATTAACCCGTTTACTCTTAGAAAAAAGAGGAACTTCTTTCCTTCCTTCAGAGCGTTTCGAAGAAGTGTTACTTAATCACGTAACTGTGACACAGAGGTTCCCCCAACCCTCCTTCGGTGTTTACACCTATGGCTATCCTAGTACTCCCCCCCCCCTTCCTTCTTACCTTCTTTCCTTCATTCCCATTGTTATTAGGCTACCGAGTAAATCCCTGTTAGGAAAGACTGTGTACTGCCCATATAAAATGAGCTGGAAGAGCAATAAAAATTTTTATTGTGGTAGATAATGATTAGATGGTTAACACAAATTATCAAACATAATAGAAGAGGTTTAAAACAGGAGTGTGGAATCGCACTGAGAGATATTTGCGACTAAAAAAAAAAAATAAAAAAAAAAATAAAATAAAAACATTAGTTGAAATAGAAAACAATTTTTTCCCTTAAGAGTGATGATGAGTAAAATGGATAAGTGTCCATTTCTTGTTTTTTTTTTTTTTTTTTCATCCCTCATAAATCTATGGTTTCCAGCAATTGGTAATAACATTATTTTGGAAAAGCAAAGCTAACGAATACTTTGATACGAGTATATCAGCTTGGCATGTAGACAATGTCAATGAATTTCTCAAAGTAAGGTTGATTGGTTCATTAATTGAAGTCTGGTATAACTCCAGTGACAAAGTCGCAATGATATTTGTCACATACCTTTTAAGTAACAAAAATAGGTACTGGTACTTAAAACGTAAATAAATATATGAAACTATAGGTTGAAATATGATGAATCTTATGTATGTATGAACACACACACACACACACACACACACACATATATATATATATATATATATATATATATATATATATATATATATATATATATATATATATATATATATATATATATATATATATATATATATACATATATATATATATATATATATATATATATATATATATATATATATATATATATATATATATATATATATATATATATGTGTGTGTTCAAAATTTATCAAATGGCATATGTCAATGCCCTTATATGAAACATCTTTTAGAAGTATCCCTTCTAAGGAATTCAAGCTACTCTCTCTGGTGAAATTGATATGATAAATTATATCAAACAATGCTCTCTGTCATTTTCTTCCTGGCAATTGATGTATTGAGTAACCTGTGTTGTATGGAAGAATGAGTCCTACGGTTTAACCTAAAGAAAACTATATTTCTATTGCTTTACCAACACTCGCTTGAAGTGCGAAGTGCAGGGTTAACATGGCTTCTTTCGTCTCCTGTCATAAGTCTCATTCTTGATCTTCAGTGTAAGTGAGTGGGTAAGATATAAAACGTTGGTCTTGTGTTTAGGTAAAGTCTAAAGTCACGAATCACCTTACCAGGTATGCTGAACTTTTACTGTCAAAGAATTTCGTATTGCTTGGGGTAGGTCATATGACAGTTATCTATGGAGTTAAACAGGCGTTTAACAATTCGGGGGATGGGAGGTACGGGGGAAGAAACGTTATAACAACGTCACTGAGGGACGTCATCACTTTTGCGAATGTATGGGTGGCTAAGACTGGCTTTAGCCTCATTTTATTAAGTAAAAATGTTAATGAAACGTAATTGGCAATGCACAGTATTTCCCCAAATTAGGCCATTGTATGAAGCGCTCCCTGCTTTGATATCATGGAAATCCATCAGTTATTCTAGGAGTTGTTAAAAAAAAACACTATTACACGGCCTCTGGAAACGATAGTAGGTTATTATTCTTAAGACTTATTCAAACGACTTACTTCGATTCTTTAACAGGATACGAGGGAATACTAATGTAAACACTGGTGATTGGAATAATACACTTTTTACAAAAATAAATATATTCATATAAATTACAACACTTTGGAAGAATTTACATAAAATTAATAAATCACTAGAAATATTGAGTCTGAACAAAACTTAGATAGAGACAAAAATGTTACGATCTGAAAATTATATAATCACTTGATTTGAACTATTATATCTGAATAAACCTTAGCCTAAGACAAAAGAAATAATACTTATGGAAATTATAAAATCACCTGTTTCACTTGAAATAAAATTTTACACGCTATTTAATCACTCTTAACATTCAATGAAAATAGTCAACCACATAACGATACGAATACCTTTCACTTTACTACAGGGCCAGTTAAAAAAACTATAAGAGAATTTTTATAAGTACTCACTGTGTTTAAAAAAAAAAACCTGTCACACCAAAATGCTGATATTTACCAAAACAATTTTAAAACAATTCACTGAGCTGCATATGGGAGAGAGAGAGGGGGAGATGACTATGTCTTTAGGCTGAAGTTTTATATCTGATCTATGCAACCCTGGGGTCACCTTTATATGAAACTTAGCTACTTCCAGAAGATTCCAAAAGATCTGGGATGCGTGGGGGCTGGCCTAACAGCGACGGCAGAGTTTCCAACTATCATGTATTGAACAGAAAAGCCAACCTCGCTCACGGCAACCCTCCCCAGCCCGCTCCGCCCACCCACCGTTCTCGGAAATAATAAAAAAGATAACGTTATAATACTAGGAATTTTGGGAAAATTCCAAAGCACATGGCATAATGTAAGAATTGCGTATTTTCTCTCAAACATGATGCGATACCTCATAAAAATATAAAAGAACCTTACTTAAGCCCTTGTTCACATCTCGGGAGAATCACATAACCACTCTCAAACATTAAGTAAGACTTTGAAACCAAAATATGTGAAATAAAAAGCTGATTTCTAAAAATAACGTAAATTTATATATACTGACTTGAATGAAGAATAAAATGAAGTTAACAACAAAAGTCTTACATAATTTACATAATAAACTTATACCTACACGAGAGGAACACATCTTAAGAGCTGGCTATTCACTTCTTCAATCCACAAATGAAAACATAAATAAAAAACATGTATAAACTACTGTATTTACTCTACACTAGATCACCTTCATAAGAATGTATATATATATATATATATATATATATATATATATATATATATATATATATATATATATATATATATATATATATATATATATATATATATATATATATATGCACACACATACACACACACACACACATATATATATATATATATATATATATATATATATATATATATATATATATATATATATATATATATATACATATATATATATATATATATATATATATATATATATATATATATATATATATATATATATATATATATATATATGTGTGTGTGTGTGTGTGTGTGTGTGTGTATGTGTGTGTGTATTCTTACAAAGCTGGTCTAGAGTAGAGTAAATACTGTGCAGTAGTTTATTAATGATTTTTAAGATGAGCTCTTATCGTGTAGTTCAAGTATATTATGTAAACTACGTAAGACCTTCGCTGTTAAGTTAGTATATGTAAATATAATCTCTCACAAACATGATACAATACCATAAAAAAATTAAATAAGCCCTCGTTCATACCTCGTATAGTTCGTATAGCACACTTAATTGAGATTAATCAAGACTTCATAGCAAAATGCGTGACATAAAAAGTTAATTCTTGAAAATAACGTAAATTTACATATACTGACTTGAATGCAAAATACCATGAAATGAACGACGAAAGACTGACTCACTTTTCATACAATTACTTAAACCTAAAAGAGTGGAACTTCCCTTGTGTGCTGATTATACACCTCTTGAATACACAAATGAAATACATGAATAAAATATTTAATATACACTAGACCAGCTTCGTAAGAATGTATATACACACACACACACACACACACACACACACACACACACATATATATATATATATATATATATATATATATATATATATATATATATATATATATATATATATATATATATATGTATATATATATATATATATATATATATATATATATATATATATATATATATATATATATATATATATATATGTGTGTGTGTGTGTGTGTGTGTATGTAAATATATGTATTCTGTATATTTATGTATATACATACATATATATATATATATATATATATATATATATATATATATATATATATATATGTGTGTGTGTGTGTGTGTGTGTGTGTGTGTTTGTGTGTGTGTGTGTGTATTTATGAAGAAATGTTTACAGGTCTGGAAAATGTTAGGCAGAACAGTGTGTAAAGTATCCATATTGGATATTCTAATCTATTACACCAACAAAAAAGAACTTAATTATAATTCCAATATGAATAACATTAATTTAGTTTTATATACACTCTGACTCTGACCTCTATCCATGGGTTCATGAATATTCTAGGTAGGTGTAAGTTAATTGCTTCCTGAGTTCGTGTAATCCATGATGCTATTAGGTATTCAGGGTTTTCTACAGAGTTCCCACCAACAAAAGCACAGAATTTAGTTCGTAATGGCTACTAAGTGAAATTATTCTATTTTCTTTACCCAAGATAAATATTTTGGTTGTTTTTTTAAAGCCAAGACCCATTGTATTGAGAGCTACATGCAATACTTCGAGTCAAGGAATCCCACGATTATAGTTGATTACATGAAAATATTTCTGCTGATATAAATTTGAGGAAAAATAGTGGAAAGAAAGAGAAAATGAGAGAACAAATGAATTACAACAAAATAGACAATAAATATGATCTTGCCAGATTAATAAAAGTTTACCAAAACAGTCAATTAAAATTATGGAAACATAAACAGTTTAAAGTTTTTTTAAATTCTTTTCTTATGGTATGACCGACATAATTCTCATTTGATCGTAACATTGTTACTTATTTTAATTTATTCTATATTATCATTGAGTAATCATAGATTTTTTTTTATATTCCCTTATTTTTTTCTTCACTCGGCTACTTTCCTTGTGGTATTACTCGTACCATTCCTCTTTTCCAGTCAGGGTTGTAGCTTGGATAATAATAATAATAATAATAATAATAATAAAGAACAATCCTTATCCCTCCCCTTATAATGTGTTTCAATTAGAGCCAATATAGCCAAACTATATTTCATAAATTCATTCTCCACTTACTGTAACTTCCCAATCTGATTAGTGGTTCTAACCTTTCATTTACCAATTTGGAATTTGTCTTTATTGTTTAAAAACCGGGAGATTCTTAGCACACAGCTTAGTCAGGGACTTGGGTCCATTTTGTCATATTTGCTTTATCTTGCAAGACTAAATCCATTGAAGATTCATTGGCTAGATCCATCAAAGAAAAGCTAGTTCCTTGTGATGCTCAGCACGTATCTAACTAAGGGGAGTGATCCCTGCCGGTCCAAACTGATTCTAGTAAAATCATCCGCCAATAATCAGAAGTAGAAGCCGAAGAGACCGTTTGCCTATCGTCTTAAACCCAAGAAGGGTGTCCTATAATTTAGTGGAAAATGCCTAATATGCTATTCTACATCAGAAGAAAGAGGAACATACCAAATAACTAGCAAAGTATCTGAAGATGGTCTTTTTATCCTATTGTAATTAGGGAGGGATAAATCAATCATATATAATCACACATACACACAGACGTACACACACCCACACATACGCACGCACACACACGCACATACATATATATTTATACACACACACACATATATATATGTGTGTTTGTGTGGGTATATATATATATATATATATATATATATATATATATATATATATATATATGTATATATATATATATATATATATATGTATATATATAAATATATATATATATATATATATATATATATATATATATATATATATATATATATATATTTACTCTTTTTTTCTATGTTAGGCTTAATTCTCTAAGTCCTTCGAGTAGTAGGCATAGGGAGTAGTCATAACCGGTTAAGGTGGAGATACTTGTGCATGTGTGCATATCTATCTGAATGTTTATCAGTCCTTCTTGACGGGTTGTGTGCAATATGTGTATATGTAAACAGTGTTTATATATATATATATATATATATATATATATATATATATATATATATATATATATATATATATATATATATATATATATATATCATTAGCCGTTATTAGTCAACTGAAAAACAAATCTTTCAGGCATGTCTTCCCACTTATGTAGGTTTAGGTTCTTTATATGCAATTCTACGCCTTCAAACTTTCTTAGCTAGTTAATCCATCGTCATCTCTTCTTTCCCTGGTTTCTAAAAGCTATTTCTAGGGACCCATTTCTTTTTATATGTAAGTCCATTCTGTCATTTTCATTATATGTTATTCTTATGTCTATTTTTTCATTCATACATGTCGTTTGCTCTAGAATCTGTGTTTTTCTTTTTTCTGTCTCTTGGTGTTATTCACGTCATTATTCTTTCCATTTGTTCCTTGAGTTGTAACTAGTTTAAGTTCTGATATTTTATTGAGGCTCCAAGTTTTTAATGCATAAGTTAAATCTGGTAGTAATATGTGATTAAATACTTTTCTTTTTAGAGTAAGTAGTTTTACTTTTCATAATCTCATAATATTTACCAAAATCACTTCATCCCGTGTTTATCCTAATTTCAATTTCAGTCTCGCGTCTTTCGGAGACTTCCTGTCGATCCTAAGTAATTTTAGTCATTAACAATCTCATGATAACTTGATTTTTTTCATTAGCTGATTAATTACAAGGATCTGGTCAGTGGAATCCCCACTTCTAAAGCCTGCCTGCTCTATTTGGAGATCAAAGACTAGCTGTCTCTCTACTCGGCCTGATATGATCTTTGTCATTATGTTATATATGCATCATCATCATCCTCATCATCTCCTCCTACACCTATTGATGCAAAGGGCCTCGGTTAGATTTCGCCAGTCGTCTCTATCTTGAGCTTTTAATTCAATACTTCTCCATTCATCATCTCCTACTTCGCGGTTCATAGTCCTCACCAACCTCCTGTGATAATTCACGCATTTTGGTAAGCAAGCATTGCAAATCTGTGGTGTTCTGCTAACAAGGACCACACCATTAGCATACTGTAGGTCTGCTAAATTCCTATCAACAGTCCAGTCCAATCCTTCTCCACCATCTCTTACTGTTCTATGCATTACAAAATCCATGAGGAGGATAAACAGCATAGGTGACAACACATTCCCTTGGAGTACTCCGCTGTTAACTGGAAATTACTTTGATAAGACTCTAATCCATTAACTTTGCACTTGTTATGCTCATGAAGAGATTTAATCAAATTTACATATTTAAGAGGAATTCCATAATAACATAGAATTCTCCACAAAATTGGCCGGTGTACACTATCAAAGGTCCACACTATCAAATACCATCAAAACGGGATTTCTATATTCTATGCATTGCTGTACAACTTGTCTCAAAATGAGACTTTGGTCAGTGGAAATTCTTCCTTTTCTAAATCCTGCTTGTTCATCTCAGCTTTTCATAAATTTTTTTTCTCCAGTCTCTTTAGAATAAGCATACTATATATTTTCATAACAACTGACGTAAGGGTTATGCCTCTGTAATTATTACAATCAGTCAAGTCTCATTGTTTTGAGTTTTTCACCAACACTTCTAACTCCCATTCATCAGGTTTTACCTCTTCAAGCCACATTCTACAAAATAATCTTATAAGTAGTCTGGGAGTCACTTTATTTTCGGCCAGAGTTATCTCAGCAGTTATTCCATCGTATTCTGGCGCTTTCTATCTCTTTAGATTTTTTAGGATAGCTTCGACTTCAAGCACACCAAATTCATTCATGGGCACATCAAGGTCTTCATCAGCTTCAGGAATATCAATCAAATTATTCCTTTCATATCTCCTATTCAAAACCTCACTGATGTGTTTCATCCAACGTTGTCTATAACAGAGCCATCTCTCTTTTTGAAGGATATATGCTTCTGCTTCTTTGCTCCAGTCGAGCTTTCATCAATAACTTTATTTGCAATTCTTTCACCATAGCTACTTCGTGGATTCATAGGTTTGTCAGCCTCCTCTTCTTTACTGTCTAAATATTCTCTCCATACATTCCTGGCTTTTGTTTTGACCTCCTTGTAAATACTGGAATACTTAGCATTCTCTACCTTGTAATTTTCATTACTTCCTCTAAAATTTTCAACAATCAATTTTTGTTTTTGTCTCCTTTTTATAGTATCCCAATTATCATTTGACATCCATGGTTTTCTCCTCGTAACTGGGTGTCCCAAGACTTCACTACCAACTAACTGATATATGTTCTTAATATCACACCATTCTTCATAAATCGTCTGTTCTTCATCTCTTAAAGTCTCTAAGACTGAAAATCGATGCCTACATTCAATTGCAAATGTTTCTCTGTGCTCTTCTTCTTAAAGCTTGATTGTATCAGACCTAGGTATTCTATCCATCGTTCTATTAGGTGCTTTGAGTTTTAATTTCAGTGTGGCAATGAGGAGTTGGTTATCACTACCAATATCTGCAACTCTATAGCTTCTTACTTTTCTCAGAGTTCTCCTTCTCTCTTTATTAATGGCAATGTGATTAGTATGATTTTTGTAAATGCCACATGTTGAAGTCGATGTATACTTGTGGATGTTGTTGTGTCGAAAAAGAGTACCTTCAATAACAAGATTGTTTGCTGAACAGAAACTTATTAAATTTGCCTTATTTTCATATGCAACTTCGCCAAGACCCTCGACACCCATCACATTCTCCATCCCTTTATTATTTCTTCCAACTTTAGCATTGAAGTCGCCAATCACAATTTTCATATCTTTCTCAGAGATCTTATCAATTATCCTCTGTAGTTCTTCAGGGTAATCATTTTTTGGAGCATAGCAAACTATAATACTCATATTGCACTGCTTTGATTTGAACCTTGCTAGTAACAATTTACTATTCACAGTTCTCCACTCGGTTAATGACTTTTCTAGTCATGGTGACATCATTCCTACCCCTTCTCTTCCAACTCCATCAGATCTTATTGAGTAGTTATATATATTGCCTTGGTCTAAAGTTTCCTTACCAATCCCTTTACAACGTGT
The DNA here is from genome assembly GCF_036898095.1 of Palaemon carinicauda. NCBI lineage: Eukaryota > Metazoa > Arthropoda > Malacostraca > Decapoda > Palaemonidae > Palaemon > Palaemon carinicauda. Next base: position 88,364,650 of record NC_090743.1, on the reverse strand, counting down.
TTCACTTAAGGCCAAGATGTCCAAACTATATTTCATAGATTCATTCTTCACTTGCTGTAACTTTCTAATTTGATTGATAGTTCTAACATTACAATTACCTATTTTCAATTCTTCTTTAGTATTTGTGAACCGAGAGATTCTTAGCACCCCGCTACGCCCGGGACTGGGTGCCATTCTGTCATCTTCTCTATCTATGAGTGATTAAATTCACAGAGAATTCATTGTCTAGATACATCAAAGGATAGCCAGCTCCTTGTCATGCGCAGTGCATATCTAACTAAGTAACCCCTGCCGGTCCATACTAATTCTAGTAAGATCAGTTGCCAGGCATCAGGAGTAAAAGCCAAAGAGACAGTTTGTCCATGGCCTTGAATCCAATCCGTCACCCTGCTGATAGTAACTTCATCAAGATTTATGTGGGTCATTTCCTCCACACCTAAAGCTTTCATTACTCCACCAAGTTGCTCATCCACTTATATGAGTATAACTGTTTGCAAACATGGATTGCTAAGATATACCGTCTAGCACGGTTATGTTATATATTAGTGCGAATAAATTTAATGTACGCTAGTTCTTCAGCTGTTTTGTTACTCCGTTTTTGTGATATAGTATGATGATTAGGTTTTTTAAAGATTTATATGTAAGGCATTCTTTATATATATATATATATATATATATATATATATATATATATATTTATATATATATATATATATATACATTTATATATACACAGTATATATATATATATATATATATATATATATATATATATATATATATATATATATATATGTATATATATATATATATATATATATATATATATATATATATATATATATATATATATATATATACATATATACATTTATATATACACAGTATATATATATATATATATATATATATATATATATATATATATATATATATATATATACTGTATATATATATATATATATATATATATATATATATATATATATATATATATATATATATATGTATATATATACTGTATATATATATATATATATATATATATATATATATATATATATATATATATATATATATATATATATATATATACATATATATATACAGTATATATATATACTGTATATATATACATATATATATATATATATATATATATATATATATATATATATATATATATGTGTGTGTGTGTGTGTGTGTGGCGTGTGTGTGTATGTGGTATATATGTGTGTTTGTGTTTATGTATGTGTATGTGTGTGCGTTTGTGTTTAGAAATCACGAACGCTGACAAGTGATGAGTATAAATTGTATTATAGCCATGAAAGAAAAAAATTAAAAGACTTCATTGGAATAAGTACTTTCGTCCATTAGGGCCATCGTATCTATACAAGAGAAGGAGATCACACAGCTGTCAGTTTCTTCATAATTCCAGAAAAACCAGATTTTATATAAAAAAAAAATTCCGGATTAACGGAAAAAAAGATCAGGCCTTAGGTTAAAATTTTGACAATTTTTACAGGAGATTTAAAATGATTTAACAACATTTCTTTATATATAATACTTTACATGGATTATTTTACTCATTTCTGTACAGCCAATACTATGACTTTATCATAACCAGCTGGAGGCCAAGGCATTATTAAGAAAGCACCAAGAGACAGCCACCCTACGCTGTTTTATTCTGACTGAAACAACTTTGGATAATCTATGTCGGGCAAACTTGCAAAGGTATTTGTAACTTCAATTTCTCTCTCTCTCTCTCTCTCTCTCTCTCTCTCTCTCTCTCTCTCTCTCTCTCTCTCTCTCTCTCTCTCTCTCTCTTTGATCATCATCGGCATGTGCCACTGCGCTTAATGTTCTATTAAATTGCATTCCAGTGTCATATCCAATGCTTACTCATTATCTACAAGCGTTCAACATCCATTGTTAATATAGATATGAACGAGGATTATGAAAAGATATTAGAAATCTGCCACTGAAGAGGTTAGGGCTTGATAGAATGGAAAGCAAAGACTCAGTAATCCCCCAAAAGCTGAAAAATATAATCCGAGTTAGAGAAGATGGGAAAATTGAGACAAAAACAATCATATACAAAGGACATAATTTGATTGGTTCATATGAAATACCTTTTTTACCAAATCCTTGATTCCCTCAACCCCCTACCCCCATTTCTGCTCCTTAAAAATGCAGCCGTTCGTCAAATCGGTCTGTATCGGTATATTAATGCCGGATTCAAGATCATATGTATCCTCTGGTAGCAACGGTTTCGGCCTTACAAATTAACAGTATTACGGAGAAAGTTACCAAAAATTGCATCGAATATCTTTGTTTTTACTTGTTGTTCCACCTCTCTCTCCTTTACTGCTAGAATAAAAGAAGTTAAGGACCTTGACTACTGGGAAAGACTGCAATTTTTAAAAGTATACAGTCTAGAAAGGAGAAGAGAACTCTACATGATAATACAAGCAGGGAAACAAATCGAAGGATTTACTGAAAACATCATGGAACTAAAAATATCAGAAAGAGCAAGCCGAGGTAGATTAATAGTGCCCAAAACTATGCCAGGAAAACCAAGGAAGGGACACAGGACATTAATCCACTACGCACCAGCATCGATAATGCCGCGACTATTTAATGCGCTGCTAGCTCATCTAAGAAACATATCAGGAGTGAGTGTAGATGTGTTTAAGAATAAGCTCGATAAACACCTAAGATGCATCCCAGACCATCCAAGACTGGAGGATGCAAAATACACCGGAAGATGCATAAGCAACTCTGGTGGATATACGAGGTGCCTCACACTGAGGGACCTGGGGGAACCCAAACATAGAATAAGTTAAGGTAATAAGTCTCTCTCTCTCTCTCTCTCTCTCTCTCTCTCTCTCTCTCACTCTCTCTCTCTCTCTCTCTCTCTCTCTCTCATACACTTTCTTATTCTTCTTAATAAATGAATCTTATATCCCCTCATGGTTTTTGAAATCAGGTGAGAAATATGAAAAAGATCAGATACATTCTATCTGTAATTTGATGAATACCTTCTAATACGCACTTACCCATTTATATAGCAATATAATGGAGGCTATATCTTGAAGCTGTATCGAACTAATTAAATTATATTTTAATTAAATCAGGTTAAAGAAAACTGCCCAAGAAAGCTATGATGATAAATCAGCCATGAGAAAAAGATTTCTCTTTTGTGGAATATTTAAAATTACGGTTTAAAGGTTAAAATGTCATTCATGAACGACAAAGGCAAGGGACTGATTAGCACCAAAGCCCCTCTCAATCAGGCAATGGCTGATGATAGCTCGATAGTTAGACCTATTAGTCCACGAGCCAAGAGGGGTTCCCCTGCAACCCAATTCCTTATGGCAAAACGATACTGATTTTTAAAGCCTTGACATGTCTATTATGCAATTGTAAGTGGGAACAGTATATAAAATGGGAAGTAATTTGTCATTTTTACTTATTTTCATAGGTACCCTCATCTACGACAACAGTAAAGAAACAACACAATGTTTGTATCTAAATGTATGTGTTTTAGATCAAGGAATCCTTTGTTGAACATTTTATTCACCAATCACTAACCAATATAACACCCATTATCATCACTATCGTAGTATTGTGAGAAGGAAATATCTTGGTCATCATCATCATCATCATCATCATCGTCATCATCTTCTTCGTCCTCATCATCATTAACATTGCTGTTACATGGCTGATACTGTATGTTGATCAATTCTTTAGATAGAGCTACCGTCAAACCACAACATCTCCAGCTACCTATCAACAAGAGTTTAACTATGACTCTTGTTGACGATAGGAACATCAGGCTTTGTTACATGAGACTACTTCCATATAGCCGTCTGTTAATCATTACGCCATTTATGTTGGTAAAAGCTATTTTGGCATGGTGGAACCTTGCTCCTCATGTCAATTTTCCATGGTTTGCTGATTTCTTAGCAGCCACATTCATTCAGTTACAGGTATTTAAGTTCATCAACGTGTTTGATACCTGGTCCTCCATAGAGAGCCTACGTAAAGGCATCCATCTCATCAATTGAATCCGATGGCACATTCAGGGAGTCAAGTTATCTGGAAAGGGAAACTTCAATGTGGACCATTTTCTGAAGGACTTTCCGATTCCCTTGAAGCAGCTAGTAAAATTATACCCTGTGAATACATGTGACGACAACAATGATTCCTTGTGCATGTGAGACTTGCATAGCCAGTTCAGATACAATCCTTGGCCATCTCTTGTTTCCCAAACCAAGTCAAGCAAAATACTAACATCTTACAGCTTTGATGCATAGTAATACAGCAGCAAGAAGACATCACTGTCTCGGCTCTTGGCCGTAACTGTATGCTAACTTCACCTCTTGCTTTGCAAGCAGTATAGGATGATCTTGGAAAGGTAAAGAGATGTTTTTAATAGGCTGTTTAGTTATCAAAGTATGTATAGTTAACAAAAATTCAAATATCTATAAGTGCCAGAAATTAATACTCAATATTATCTCCGTAGATGACCACAGTGAATTAAACTCTTTTTTGATAATCGTGTGGTCATCATCTCTCTTAGCAGGTGGGCATTTCCATCACACACTCTTGTAACTTCATTGCGGCAGAGTCTATGAGCATAAATAGAGCTTGATGTTTTATTATTTGCACCTCTTAGCTGCTTCATAAGATGTATTGTCTAAATAAACAGCTGTTTGTTGGAATCATTGCTCAGGAAGACCTTCCAATTCCCATGTTGTTTAGTCCTTGGAATAAAGATAGGAAAGGAGATGGCTTGGGTCAAGATTTGCGAAGCCAAGCCATGTCCTGCTATCAGGGCAAGCAAAACATGGACTGAGACTCAGTCTGAGAGATGATGTCTTGTCACCGGTGATACACAGATACTTTGTTGTTTTACGGAAACAAACTTTTAAGCAAATAGTTTGCTTTTGCTTATGTTATTACGTCACAATAAATATGTCTTAGGTATGAACCACCTAATTATTGTATTTTTAGCATAGAACAACGAACCATTCAACAGGCAACTAAAACTTATGATTCACAATGTCTTACTGCAAGGTATGACAGTGTTTTAATCTATTTAAATCGGCTCCTTAAAGATTAGGAACAACATAAATAAAGATCGAGTTAGATCTAGAAATCACAGGAGGTATATAACACCGATTATCGGATGTTAAAAGGATGAAAACAAGGTGTCTACCTTGGAGGGAAAATATTCCCACCAAGACCTGGCCTAAGAACTTTCAAGGGATCTGATTAACCAGAGGAGGGTTCAAATGTTTAAGGGTCACTCATGAATGGCAGAGGCAAGGGCCAGTGACATTGCCCTATCAAGCCTGACCATATATACATATGATCAGTGCCCGAGCACCCTCTCCACCCAGGCTACATCCTGAAAGTTGATTTCACGCTCTAAAAGACTCATAAACATCCAATTGGCTGAATGGGAACACCCAGCAAATGCTATACGGCTATCCATCCCACCACAGAATTATTCATATGATCAAGTTCATCGTTTGTTCTTGCAATATATTCCAAAGATGTAGGCTAGTTGTGGGTTCAAGGCGTCCTCGTCGACATGGCCTGGAAATATAGTGAACTTTAAAGTAATCTAAAATTGGGAAACTCTTTTCTGGCATAATATCACAGAGCTCTCCAAACCTATCATGAATAGGTTCAGGGGGAATAATAGCAAAGTCTGTTATCCTCCTCATTTTATATTCTTGATACCGTTTTTGAAAACCATATTCGTGTATTTTTGTGTAAACATCTTGGCACAAATAAAAAAGAAAACAACCTTTAATATCAGCATCAGGAAAGTGAACTATCAAAGTATTCAGTATTGCTCTTTCATTCTTCGACGACTTCATCTAGCCGCACTATGATTTTTGCTTTACATGAGGCTTTAGATCTCCTCCTTTCACATTCGTATGATAACTCACTGTTTACCAGTTAATTTTGTTTCACGTAAATATATCCTTTGTGAAGCAATTTCACCTTTCCTTTATTGGTTTTCCCAAACTCCATATTCTATGGCTGAGAGTTAAGGGATTTATAAGAACGTTATATAAGAAACTTTAGTTAAACTAACATAAAAGAGGAAACGTCTATAAGACTATTTAGTCAAACTACCTGTCAGTAAAAGAAAATGCCTTGTTAGAAAAACTGTACTGGCAGTGAAAGAGACAACTAATTACCGACATAATTATTCTTGAGCGACCCAAACTAGGTAATATAGGTATAAAATAACTTAGATCAATCATGAGATTGGTGATGAAATATTGGAGAAAAACGAGTAAGTAACTTTACTGCTATTTTTGTAAGACATTTTACACAGGAAAGAGGATTTTGTCCTGGGAGATTTTGTTCCCGTGGGATTTTGTCCTACTCGGAATTTTGTCCTCAAGGGGATTTTGTCCAGACACCAGCCTAGACAACTCTATCAATCAAGACACCACCGACCAAGACATCTCTGATCAGCGACAGTACCGCCTGCCTAGTCTGCATACCCTATCGGTGAGCACTTCAACCAATTAGAGCCCAGCTCACAAAAGACAAAATGGGTACTCATCACTCACAAATGAGAGGGAAGGCAGTCTGACTAAACTACTGCTGCTCTCAGCGAGAAACTTAGTCTCTGAAAATCCGCCACCCCATCAACGTAGCTATTCACTCCGCCCAAGACACCCGAGATGGCCAATGTAAATCTGTCGCCTTTCTGACTAAGCCAGAATTGCCATAATTATTGAATTAGCTAGCATCATTTCCACCACTCAAGTCTGAGGAAGGGAGACGACACTCCCGAAACCTATGGCTTGTTTACTGCATTCTTTTACCCGACTTATTAATTTTACCTAACTTGTAAACTTTACATTAAAACCTTAATTCGTCAACTACTCCTGAACTTGACAACCCTCCATGAAAGAGGGCTTTTGCTCAATTATTGGCTGTATGCAGTAATTCTGAAAAGAAGATAATAAGAGCCTCTGAGAAGATCAGTGCAACTGAGCCAGCCATTATTATTATTATTATTATTATTATTATTATTATCATTATTAGTCCTGGCATTCATAACTTGTGTAGCACCTAGATCTAAGATTATTTCTTAAAATAATTTTTAGTTTTTAAATATATATACTGTATGTATATATATATATATATATATATATATATATATATATATATATATATATATATATATATATATATATATATATATATATATATATATATATATACAGTGGAACCTCTACATCCGATCGTATCTACATCCGAATTTTCCAACATCCGAAGTAAAATTCGAGCAAATTTTTGACTCTACACCCGAATTTTATTTCGACACACGAAGTAGCAATTTTCGTCGTACCGGTTGTATCCGAATTTTTCGACACGCGAAGTACAATTCGAACACGTTCCGACTCTACACCCGAATGTTTTTTTCGACAC
>NC_090743.1:88287180-88352180 GCF_036898095.1 Palaemon carinicauda | reverse complement strand
CAAATATATATATATATATATATATATATATATATATATATATATATATATATATATATATATATATATATACATATATATATATATATATATATATATATATGAATATATATATATATATATATATATATATATATATATATATATATATATATATATATATATATATATATATATATATATATATATATAGAAATAAACTCAAATATATTTTTCATATTTGGAAAATCGCGAAGAATGTATGCGATATTAAAAAGATTTCATATTTTCAACAAAACTTACAGGACCAAATCACTGATTTCAATAGGAAATCACTTTTAATGTATTGTAAGATTTTGTAACAATGAAACAATGATAGAGAAAATAACAGATAAATGTATAGTTAGTACTATTCATGTTTTTATATTTTTTAGGCATATGATGCAACTAAATTAAACCAAACATAACCTCTGTCTTTACTGTAAAATAGGTTTTAGTAATCAAATTTAATTCCTCAAAGGAAAGACGTAGATAGAAATATACTTTTTTTTTTTTTTTTTTTTTTTTTTCTTGCAAGCCTCACTTAATTAGATTAGGTTTCGACCCACATTTTGAACAGATATAATTTCGAGTTGAAAAACTGGATGGAATGAAAAGTGGGAAAAAGACCATCAATGAACTGATATATGCTTATTCTATTCCTGGTGCCTAAAGTGGATCTAATTGACGTATGCAGTTATGCTAATTGTAATGAATATAGATATTGACCCCTTTAGAGCTGTGACTCAAATTATAGATATATCATTATTATGCTAAAATGCATTTGAAATTATGTTATTTTCATATAATCCTAAACGCAGTGCTATTTAACCAATCTTATTTATATCTCGTTTGCTTGTTTGTATGACTTTCTTTGATTTACCGATGTAATAATTGTTTTTTTTATATGTTTCTTCATTGAGTTTATCATTACTACTGATGCTGATTATCGAAATACTAGACACGTTGGTCACTAAGGATCTTTTAAATTCTACCCAGTACTCTCTCTCTCTCTCTCTCTCTCTCTCTCTCTCTCTCTCTCTCTCTCTCTCTCTCTCTCTCTCTCTCTCTCTTTAGGAAAATTTTCATTTATATTGCTCCTATAACAATCTAACATATCCTACTTTCAGAGATATATTATTATTCATGTATCATGAATATTTAGACAGTAATTCTTCTCCTAACATATTTGGTAAATATATATATATATATATATATATATATATATATATATATATATATATATATATATATATATATATATATATATATATATATACATATACATATATATATATATATATATATATATATATATATATATATATATATATATATATATATATATATATATATATATATATATATATATATATATATATATATACGTTATAGATGTCTTAGATTGTGACGGAAAATTAGCTGTTTATTATCTTTTTAACAATTTCCTATTCACCCATGAGGATACTTTCCGTAATTTTAGGTATAAATTAAGAGTAAGCTGCAAGTTAAAGTAGCAACATTGGGCTTAGTTGTTGATTTTGCATTCGCTGTTCTTTCGAATCTTAGTTATTATTACTAAACTATCGTTTCAAAGAAAACTAAAATGACATTTCCCTGCTAAGCAATCTTCACCTGAAAAAGAGTTTTCCTGCCTGAAAAACACAAGGTGTAGGAAATAGTCTTTCTGGGTTATTCTTGCCTTTAAAACCGAGTGTTTGTTGCCAAGTAATTCTTTCCGTAATCATAGGTCTCAAGAAAATACGACAGATTGTGTAACTTTTTGAGTCAAGTTTATTTTCCTTTGAATTAAATTTACTCATTCTAAGCTACTTGACTTTTTCTTAAAGCTCTGCTCGGTATAATGTTTATTTTTCTGTTATTCTATTTCTATGCATCTTTGCTCCATCAAGTTTTCTAGGCCATTCTCATTATAATCAACTGGATGTTGGAAGTGAATATAAAAACACAAAATACAACCAGTAAAAAATTATATTTTCTTTAGTTGCATTCTTAGAGAACTTTATCTGTAAGAGTAAATTTATTGTTTTTGCACCTAATTTGCCCTTCGCACGTTTCTTCTTTGAAAGGAATATGTAAAGTGGTTGATAAAGAACAATGTGAAAACTAATAGGAGCTTATTAGCGATGTGGAAAACTCTTTAATAGTTGTTGTGGTCGTATTCACACTTAGTATAATCCAAGTGAGCCAGTTTTACTCTCTATTGTTGATACTAATTTACTTGATGAAGGAATAGTTAATAGATTACAGATTGATGATTAAATTTCACATAATATTTAGATCACTTGTTACTCAAATTATATAATATCAGAAATAAGAATAGAAATTCCAAGTGAATTCTGACTGGCATCGTCTTTTATTTAATACTCCAATTTTAGGATTGATGCATGCATAGGAATTTCAAAATGTAATTGCCACTTGTTACACCAACAGTAAAAAATGCAAAAAATCCTTTGTAGAAAAAGAAACCAGAAAAAATGGCCACATTTGTATACAGAAAACTTGCCAACCTATAGGGCAGGAGCTCATATCTCGCTAGGTTGTAGGTTGGCCAGGGCACCAGTCACCCGTTGAGTTACTACCCCTAGAGAGTCATTGGGTCCTTTGACTGGCCAGACAGTACTACATTGGATCCATCTCTCTGGTTACAGCCAATTTTCCCTTTGCCTACTTATGCACCGAATAGGTTGACCTATTCTTTACATATTCTCCTCTTTCCTTATACACCTGACAACACTGAGATTACCAAACAGTTCTTCTTCGCCCAGGGGGTTAAGTACTGTACTGTAATTGGTTAGTAGCTGCTTTCTTCTTGGTAAGGGTAGAAGAGACTCTTTAGCTATGGTAAACAGTTCTTCTAGGAGAAGAACATTCCAAAATCAAACCATTGTTCTTTAGTCTTGGGTAGTGCCATAGCCTCTATACCAATGGTCATTCATTGTCTTGGGTTAGAGTTCTCTTGCTTGAGAGTACACTCGGGCCTATTATTCTGTTATTTATTTTCCTTTTGTTTTTTTGAAGTTTTACTAGTTTACATATGAAAATGTTTTTTTTTAATGTTGTTACTATTCTTAAAATATTTTATTTTATTTTCATTGTTAATTACTTCACCTGTAGTTTATTTATTTCCTTATTTCCTTTCCTCACTGGGCTACTTTCCGTGTTGGAACCCTTTGGCTTATAGCATCTTGCTTTTCCAACTAGGAATGTAGATCAGTAAGTAAGTAATAATAATAATAATAATAATAATAATAATAATAATAATAATAATAATAATAATAATAATAATAGTAGTAGCATAGATGAGGTAGGTTTTGAGCGAAAAGTATAACATGCATTTTGTCCGGAGTCCCTTTCCATAAATAATACAATGGTTTTAATAATGTCATTCTAGTAATGTGCACTACAGTTTTTTTCTATTTCATCATATAAATGTGAACAAAAGATTGATATTTCATCACTCAAGTTTTATTTTACATAAATGATAATAAAAATTTCCTTGAAACGCTGAAAAAACTTGACATTTGTATAGGCTATTTTCATCAATGGACGTAATTTTCAAATAGTTTTAATGTTCAGACTTTCAATTAATACGCTCAATATACACGCCTTAGAAACGCCTTGGAAATGGCTGGGAATTACCATTTCCCAATCACATACAGCCGGGTATGTGATTGGGAGTTTTATATTGACATCAGTCTGCCTTAACGACGCTATTTTCAACCTAAAAGAGGAAAGAAGAATGAGTAAATCTTACGGTTTCTATTGCTCAAAAATAACACTGATTCTATAGTGACTTACTTCAAACTCTTTAAAAATAGACATTCTCATTAGTAACTTTTGATTTGTGTCAAGGTCTGCTTTTAGTCTGTAGAACTCACTGCAGCTAGTGAAACAAGTAAATGCAGCACGCGAGCTGGAATAATTTCCTTTTTAGAATATTTCTTAAAGTTTTGTTTTGTTTTTTATAAAAGAAATTGATTTTATTTATTAATGACAAAAATAATTTTGAATAATGCCACGAATAGCAGTTAAAAAAGCAAATATTATGATGGAACATGGAAAAATACTTGGGGGTTTTAGGTTCATATCGCTAAAGCCAAATGATGACCACGGAAAAGGAAACAAATGTCCTTATCCCTCGGAAATATGATAAATACTGTAGTTTGTGGTAATTAAATCTATAATTAGAATATAATATAAGTAAAATATGAATGAGGAATTACGTAAGATATAGGAAGTGTTTGAGAAATATAGTTGTAATTTGGATAACATGAAAAAAAATTATGATGGTATTATTATTAATATTATTATTATTTGCTAAGGTACAATAAATAAACAAGCAAACTAATGGAAAGCATAAATATGTACTTCATACAATAGGAGACAAACAAAATAAAAATCCTTCACAAGGAAAATCATTAGGAAATCATCATCGTCCGACCAGTTTACCTTTAAAAGAACCCCTGTCGGTTAAATATGAAGGCATTAGTGGCGGAGCCTTTTCTTTAGTGAAAAGAAAAAGATGGACATATTCACGGAGGTTGTGTTTAATTCTTTGTCTATATTTTATTCTATTTTTTTTTCAAGGATAACGTGGTACGAGAAATATACTACAATATATTGGCGTTATTTATATGAAGTTATTGGAGTTTTTGGGACAGGTGAGAAAGTAATGTTTCGATTACCCCTAGCATATGAGATTGAGGTATAAATTCCCTAGCTTGATAATCATCTGTAGAAAAAACTTAAGTCTTGAGTCTCTTTCTATTGTCTCCAATATTGTTTTCATCGCTGTTTTTATTCGTCGAAATGTGAACTCTTAGAATGAGGCACTGGAATAGATGTAAGAATTTTTTAATAATTGTTCATCGCAGAATTAGAAGACAGGTTTTAATACACTACCAGCCGCCACCACATAGTGCATCAGTTCATGGACCTGCTTAGCATAGTGTTTGTAGAACGCCCTGGGTGATTTCCATCTAGTATATGAATGCAGACGCTCAAAGTCCATATACTGAAAAAAGTTCAGTGATGAAGCAATTTTTCTCAGATCATGACCTACGGGAGTACTGTCAGGATCCGCTCTACGAATAAAGTAGGTGAGCTTCGCCCTCAGTTGTTTCAGTGACAACTTTGATCCAGAGGTTTCTCCTTTAAAGAGCTGTCCTCCCCTGAAGTCTGAAGTTCTACGAAGATAGACCTTTAGACACTCTACAGGACATATAGAGACATCTTCCTTCAGAGGGCAGATTCTCCAGGGAACCCACCTCTTAGTGGGTAGCTCGTTCTTAGCGAGAAAGGATGGATCAGGAAAGAGATTCAGTTCTCCCGCTTCTGTGAACTGAATGTGGCCCTCATCTCTGGATAGGGCCACTATTTCAATAACTTTAGCCCCAGAGGTTATAGCAAACAGAAAAATAACCTTTTTGGTTAGATCCTTAAGGGAACAATCTTCATTGTTCACAGATGAGGCATAATGTAGGACCTTGTCCAAAGACCATGAAATGGGTTTTGGCAGTGCTGCAGGCCTAAGCCTTGCACATGCCTTCGGAATCTTATTAAAGATTTCATCCGCCAGATCCACTTGAAAGGCATATAGAAGAGGTCTAGTCAAGGCTGACTTGCACATAGTTATCATGTTGGCTGCCAGACCTTGATTATGGAGGTGGACAAAGAAGGACAGACAGAAGTTCATTGAAATTTCTTTTGGTCCTTTTGCTTTTACAAAGCTAACCCACTTCTTCCAAGATGACTCACATTGTCTTCTAGTTGACTTGGACTTGTATTCTTCTAAGAATTCTATATTGCCTTCTGAGATCCCAAATCCTTTCCTAACTGCTAGGGCAAGAAAATCATAAAATGAAGGGTTTGGGCTCTGTGATAAATGGAAGGCAATTAACTTCTGAACCTTCTGAGATAGCCGTGGTTTCAGAACTAGGGCTGCCTCAGCTTCCGTTCCTTCACCGAAGGAACAGATTGCTCTTGGGCTACTTGGGAGTCCACAGAGCCACTCCTCCCTGGAAGGATCTCAGTGTGTTGAGGACCTTCAGCAGGATATTGGATGGGATGAACAGGAATTCCTAAGTCCATCCCTTCTATACTAGAGACATGATGTCTGTTATCTCCACGAGAGGATCCTCGTATGGGGCTACTTATCGAGGTAGTTTTTTGATGACGCTAATGACGAAGAGGTCGTTCTGCAGTTCTGGGACTTGTTCCCATCTGGGAAAGAATAGGTCTGCGTCTGTGGACCGTTCCAATTCTATCGGCTTGAGCCCGAGTAAAACATCTGCTGTCACATTGCGGATCGATTGTACATGAACTGCTGATAGGTGCCATCCCTTTAGGTTAGGGATGGTTATCGTCACCTAGACTGTATGAGACGTTCTCTAGCCTTGTCAGTTCTGACGTCTCATTCTCGCTTCGATGTCCCAGATCAACCTGAGGAGGTCTGATCTGTGTGGAGAGAGTTTCTCCATTCATGACAGGACCAACATGGTCTTCAATAGGCCTTTGGCCTTTGTAAGGGAAGCGATTAAGGAAAGACCAATATTGGTCCTTATAGATCTCTTCGAGCGTTTGATGCATATCTTCTCCAGACTCTTAATGCATCTATCAGCTGTGCTCTTAGCACTGGGTCTGTCAGTATTGCAAACTGGAGAGAGTTCTGAACTTCTCCCTGTTAGCGTCTTAGAATCCTGACTGATTACCATAGTCTCTTGACCGACACTGCGATCTCCTTTTACATTCCCAAGGGAAAGGAGAGTTGGTGTGACCACAGGTTTCAATGGTTTTTTAGCCATTGAAGCCCTTGAGCTGGAGAGAATTGAGACTTCTTGAAGCTTATCTTGCATTCCTGATATTCCGGGAACCGGATCACTTCCTTGGATGATCATAGACCAGCCACTTCGGGTGCTGCCCACCCCAGCGTTTCGTCTAGGTACATTGTTGCCTAAACCACTCTTAGGCTTGGTTTTGCGTGACTGTGTCCGCTAATCCCGTGAAGATGCTTGAGACTATGTTTAGTCCGACAAGTATCTTTCCTAGGACATACGTTATCCTCTGTAACTTGAGTCCTAGGTAGGAGGGGAGGGGGTGACTGACTGGAAGTTGTCAATGGACATCTTTCAGGTCTGACAAGACTGCAAACACCCCTTCTTGAAATAAGGTCCCTATGTTCAGAAGGGTTAACATTCTGAACTTGCTGTTTTATTTGAATTTGTTGAGTGGCGACAAGTCCAGAATGACTCTGAGTTTTCTTGAGTCCTCGTGAACACCAAACAGCCTTCCCTGGAATTCGATGGACTCTACTTTCCTTATCACCTCTATGCTCTAGAGCTCTATGGTATACTCTTCCAGAAGGGTTTTGGAGTGTAGGAAGAGTTGAGGAAATGATGGTGGAGGCATGTCTACTTCCCATCCTAGTCCCATCTTGATTAGGCCTTGGACCCAAGGATCGAAGGTCTAGCAATCCTGAAGGAATCTCCCTCCTACCAGAAGCGTCTGTTTGCTTCGCTTGATCTGAAGGTTTACATATTCGACCGCTTGCCTGTGGCCCCACGGTCATTGTGACTGTTGGATGTTGTTGAGCATCCCGAGGAAAACCACTAGACTTTTCCGTCTTCCTTTTAGGTTGGGGACCCACAACCGCGGAAGGCTCTCTTTAAAAGGATGTCCAACTTTTGGAAAAGCCCTATGTTCTCCGTGGTGGCCTCCTTAATCGCCTTTTTAACTATCTCATTTGGAAAGAGGTCTCTACCCCAGATGTTGGAAGATATCAGCTTCCTGGTTTCGTGTTTCACTGTCGCGGCAGCAAACACAAACTCTCTACAGGCTCTCCTAGCCTTCGTAAAGGCATAAAGGTCTTTTACAAAAGGTGCCCATATGCATTTTGGCCAAGACCATGGGCATATCTGGGGTAGTTTGGTGGGTTGAACACAACTCTATGCAGTTCTGTAGGGAAAGGGAAGCTGCAAGTCTCTCCTTTGTCTCTTGTTCGTTATACAAAAGAAACTCTGATAGTTTAGGGAGATTTTCACTAAACTGTCGTCTAGTGACATCCGCGTCTAGGCTTCCTACGGAAAAGGTTAAGTGGACATCCTTCCAATCCTTCTCCTGCCTGGGAAAGGCTAGTGACAGAGGCTTGCACTCCTCAAGTGCAGGACAAGGTCTACCTGCTCCCACTGCCTTAGCAACAGATTTAAATGCTTTTCACGTAAAGGGGAATGATATTGAAGCAGGAGCAAGAAAGGAAGGGTGTTTTTTACCTAGTGTGACTACTTTCGACACCGAGTAACCCGCCTTTCTCAGGCTCCTTGACAAGATAGCCTTTGCCTTATCATGGTCGAGAACCATGACCTCCTTCTGTTCCCTATCTTTTCTTGACGTTGGTTCATGTCTCAAACGAATGAAGCAATTAGGGAAAGCGTCAAAGCTTGGCCGAGATGTAGAGTTTACTGTTTAAAATCGGTATAAGCTCCGCAAACCTCCAGGGATTGGTTTTGGAGCATGACGGAAGATCTTGGTCTCTGGGTCGTTTGTATGACCCCTTTTCATCTTGTTTGCGAAGGTTTACTATTAGACCTTTCATTTGGGTCCATAATTGGTCCATTCCATCTAATAGAGGGATAGGGGTTGAAGATGTCGATGTCAATGGCTCTAGAGCCGGCACAGACGGAAACGATTCTGACACGACATTCTCCCCCTCTTCCCATGGGGGCTTGCTGCCCTCCGTTCCAAAGGCTATCTGGCCGCAGGGAGGTGTGAATCGTGATTGGGGCACCACTATTTCCTTACATGCTTTCCGGAATAGTAGGTTACGCATCCTATCATTAGGTAGGTATGGTCCTGGAGAGATTTTCTGTAAGCCTCTCACCCAGTTGCGTAGTTTGTTACGAGCTGCATCCCTAGACTCTCTCGACTTGGGATTCTCGAAACCCTCGGACATTAAGGTCCGACATACATTGCAAAGTTGCGGGTTCCAATAATGCAGGGATTCGGAAATAATATTTCAGGGGGCATGAAACCTGCATGTATTATGACCGTAAAAACACTTACTCCTGATTTTGCAGAAGACTGCAACACATGTCATCTGAGGTTCCTCCTGTGAATAAAGGAAAGCAGAATGAGTATACAATTGATTATCTCACTGATAAGCAATATATAAAAGTCATTTTCTAACAAAATAGCTTAGGATAGTAACCTAGAAAGTGATAGTGGGAGACACATACTTGTGTATCCCTTGCAAGCAAATGCTGTTACCTCCCCTCAGTATTAACAATAAGGAGATTCCTCTATCAAAGGAACTCCAACTAAAGGGTTCTAACCCCTAGGGGTAGAGAAGTGTACAAGTCACTGCCCCTTTTTATTCTTAACACTCTTGTGAAAGGATAGCTAATTTTTAATCAGAGTATTGAAGGAATTCTATTCTTTCAATATAGGAACGGTACCAGCGGAAGCCCACACAAGGGTACCCAAGATATGATAGAAATAACTATTGTATAATCATACTATAGTTTTCTGTGTGCAGTATATACTATATTGCAAATTACTGGCTACTGTATAATTATATATAATGTAGTTCAGCCAGTGTGCTGCCTTTGTGGCAAGCATCTGACGGCACGGTCCAGCCTGCATGACGATAACTGGACTAGGAAATTTAAAAGACATATATTTGTGTATCCTACCCTGCTTATTTGCTGTGACCTCCCTTACAATATTAGATCATAGAGTTTCCTGATCAGGGAGACTCAAGGATAAGGGTTCTACCCTTTAAGGGTTAGAAGTGTAATACCACCAGCCCTTTAAAATATTTAAAATTATAGGGTAATATGAAAACTGATTTCTAATCAGAATATTGAAGAAATTCTATTCTTTCAATATAGGATTGGTCTCAGTAAACACCCGGGCAAGGATACCCAAGATATATTGGAAAATAACTACTAGTATATCATATAGAGTAGTTTTTCTATCCGCAGTATATCCTATACTGCAAATATACTGACTACCTGTATTAACATATACTGTAATTCAGCCGGCATATAGCCGGCATAGCTAGTTCCTGCCGGCACAGCTAGCATGTTAGCTAAAAGAGAGAGAGACAGCATGATGTGAAGGCTACCTTATTACTGTGTATGTATACAGTAATTAAGGATGTAAAAGTCTAATTTACTGCCTTTCTCCAGAAAGAGGGTTCAAATGGAAGGGGAGAATGTAACATTCAGGCTTCCATCCAGCCACAGTACTATCGCCGGAAAGGTCCAGCCGGCAAACAGCCGGCAGGCTAGCATCCGGCAGCACTGGTACAGTCGGCATGCTGCTGGCTGAGTCAGCACCTATCTGTGCCGGCCTGGCCGCCGGTAGCAATACCCCAACAATAGAACTTGTGGCCAGCAGTCCAAGGGAGAACTGAAGAACCTTGGTGACAGAAGGGACTTCCCACCCACAGCCATCATGGCTTCCGACAGATGATATGGCTACCAGAGGCTTTCATAGCTGCCAGCAGCCATCATAGCCGCCAACGGTTCGTAAAACACATGGTTGCCGGCAGTCAACATGGCCGCTGGCAGTTGTCATGGCTGTCTGCAGCTGGCATAGCCGCAGGCAGCCGGACAACGGCTGCAGAGAGGGAGTCTGGCCGGCCCACGCAACCCACCGGCAATGGTGAGGTTGCAGGACGACGACTCAAAGAAAGAAAATGGCTCGGCCATCATAAAAGAATAGAGGGGGAGGGAAAAGGGTCCTGTATGAGGTGTGGAAGGAGCCGGCAAGGTTGCCGGTCCTACATACCCTTAAGAAACTCTGTTCAAGCATTGGCGCCATCCTAGGCAACAGGAGAATCTTCTAATCTCCAGCCTAGGGTCTGCCAATACAGTTAAGGGGATGGCAGCAGTGCCGCCTCCTCTCAACAAGGTACAAACAGAGTTCCAGTGCCACGCCATCCTAGGCCTCAGAAGTGTACTACTCTTCAGCCTAGGGTCTGCGAGCACAGGACTATTCTACTAGGCCACAGGGAGAAGGTGGTGGCATCATACAACCACTTCAGGTGTAGCCTAGGGAGGGCTAGCCTCCTATGTCGGCAGCCTAGCCGGCAGGGAAATGACTATTCACCCTGCCGGACGACTGTCGGCACAAGACTAATTACTCTGAGGTTCTGACCGAATCCCAAAACCTGCCATCTGCGGTTAAGGGACGAGACAGAAAACCCTAGGCTAGTCATGCCTGAAAGAAAACTCGAGTCACGACCCACTAGGGTTGTAGCCTACGGGTTCACTCAGAGGGAAGAGAGATTACCCTTAAATCTCTATTAGAGACGGGTATCGGTTATATATTTCTAGGAAATAACAATCTCCGATGAATTGATAACCAATACACGAGGGTAACTGGGGATATGTCGAAAGTATACTATGTTGCCTAGGTTAGGTTACCTAGGCAAAATGAGATCTCGGTTACCTATATCACTGAAACTCTGACATATACGATCGACACAGAAAAGGAAAATTATTCATATAGATATCTTTACAAGTATAAAATGCCTAAATAGCTTCTATAATTAAATTATTAATGCTATTTAATCCGGGAATGTCGTTCTACTAAGTAAATAACATATGCCTAACGAGCGACAGCGCCCATGGCGCTTCCGGTAACAGGCCTAGCTCCTAATCACAATAAATTACTCTAATTTCACTGTGAGACAGGATCTAATATACACATATTGTAAATATTCAATACTCAGCTTTCCAGAGGCGAAAAAAGCTGGAGATTGCATAATATTAATCCTTGAAAATCGATCGAAAATGTCAGATCAACAGGGAACACCACTGTGCGAAATCGCTATAGAATTAGGAATGTCCGCCATATTGGATATGGAGCTGTTGTGATACTCAATCGTAGTATGGGAACTAGGGTAACCTTGATACGGCTCCCCTTCTAATTTTGCCACTTTCCCCCTCGAAGCGTAAACGCTATTGGGGATGCAGATTGCTCTGTGGCGTGTCAAGAATACGTCCACTGATATTATGCGATATCTTTGAGAGAAATTTAAGGATATTCGCGCCAGGAGTTAGAATTCTGGAGACTTAAAGGTAAATTTTCTGGGAATATCACTGTAGTCAAATATCCCTTAGGAAGCTACTCTTAGGAACCTTGCATCAGGACGACATGGCTTGAGTCCAAAAACCAAACATATACCGCACAATATCTGAGGTACATGATTCCTAAGAAAGAAACCAGATGTCACTATATTCGACAGGCACGAAACTAGTACTTTTTTTCCCATAAAACTTTTGAAGCTTGAAAATACATGGAGTTTGTATATTGTATATTATTACATTATAATTTATATCAATACTTTTCTACGATTGATTTGGATTTTGATCTCTAGCATGAAAAAAAAACTATTCGTTGATAGCTGGATCATATCTTATAATTTGCTCTGATTAAATTTCTTGTTTGGAGTTTTAATTATTTGGCCGATAAATAATTTTTCACATGAATTAAATGAAATATGTGTGCAGCCTTTGCTAATTAAGGATAATTCTTAATGAAAACTATCTTTTTTTATTATTGATATTAAATGGTATATCATTTTTTTTTTCAATTTGTGAATACTTTGAAAATCTTTAGCGTGGCAATATAAGTAAGCTTTTGGTATCAATATTTTCTCCATGGTTTTATTTAAGAGAGTCTATTTGCACTATTCCTAATGCGTCATCTAATACAGTTTCAAGATATTCTCATCTCTTTCCTGCAGTCCTAATCTAATTTACTCCATAATCAATATATCCAGAGTTGCAAACTCTCGAAATTATTTAAGTGAATCCTAATCTCGTAATTTAAATACTATAACCAAGATAGAAATGCAGACATTTTGTTTATTTTTCCAAGTTTAATAAACATGAATATATCATTATATATGTTTATATGGCAGTCCAAAATAGGGTAAGGAATAATTCTACTCCAACCCTATACTAATATCTACTGACAGAACCTAGCCCTGTCCACTCATATTTTTTAATTAATATAGCGAAACTACTTTACACTTATGTAATTCAATGCATACAGATTATTTAACAGTATGAAAGGATTTTAGGGTGAATAGATTATCATTGAAGGTATCCCTTCTTTTTCCATCGTGGTCTCTATAATTATGGCGAGTAAGACTTGGTTCGGAAGGGACGGTATGTAATTTTCGTTGGGCATTGGACTTTCGTATCTACATTAAGGTTACAATAATATATAAATATAATTTCATATTATACTCATGAAACTGTTATTTCATTATATCATTGTCTTAGAGTTTTTATATGTCTAAAGTGAATAAAGAATATAAACTGTTGGATTTCGTGGTATTTATCACGTATATATAGGTCTCAATATACATAACCTTCTTAAAGGAAGCAATAATTCAAGGATGGTAATAAAAGCCAGGAAAAAATATAAGGGCCACGATCTTTGCATGTTTACCAAGAGAAAAGCAGAAATATTTATCATCATCCGGTGTGCCAGAGGAGATGGGCTTGTTTACCAGTATTGGAAGGACCATTGAGATGTTTACATAGAGAGAAGTTTATATACAAAGGAAGATATTGAACCATTTAATTTTTGGAGAATATCCTATTTTGAAAAGCAGATTATAATTCCACTCAATTTTTGACCTCTTGTTTTTGTAACGTTATTTTTTTATTTAACAAATTTCAATTCCACAGTTTGAAAATTCTAGTAAAGGAGAAGTATAGCAGGGAAACTAACTTTATATAGTTAACATTGATAGTTTCTCAATGGAAAGGACAATTAATAGCCTTTTTGTATGGATCCTCAATATATATATATATATATATATATATATATATATATATATATATATATATATATATATATATATATATATATATATATATGTGTGTGTGTGTGTGTTTGTGTGTGTGTGTATGTATGTATTTATGTATGTATATATGTATATATAGATATATATATATATATATATATATATATATATATATATATATATATATATATATATATATAGATAGATAGATAGATAGATAGATAGATATATATATATATATATATATATATATATATATATATATATATATATATACATATATATATATATATATGTGTGTATGTATATATATATATATATATATATATATATATATATATATATTTATGTATGTATATATATATATATATATATATATATATATATATATATATATATATATATATATATATATATATATATATATCAGTAAAACCTTATTGTAAGTGAATATTTTGTTAAGAAATAGAATTTTCATTTATTTTTTAGATTTTTACGAATGAGACATAAAAAGATATTGCTTAGTGTTTCATGCACTTTACAATATTTTCCGAGAAATTCCAATTAATCAGTTTTAGAAAGACTAGAAACTCTGTAAAAAAATTGGTTAATTGCGTGATGAGATGAATATGTACATACCTCATTGCTAACAGTTATGGAGGATATCTGTCAACTCAACTTTTGGTTACTTATATAAGTACTAAATACTAAACTGAATAAAAGTGGTTGATGTTTGATCAATCAACTTCCCACTGAATAACTTACAGTACTCCATGATTTGTTGATATCAGGACACGAGGCCTCTGTTCATAAACACTAAGGAGAGAAGGCGAGATTCTGTTCATAATATCGAGGTTGGATTTGTTGTTTGAATCCCATAGATGGATTGAATGTTTGAATTCTGCCCTAACTCTGGATCCTGATTCGCTATTCAGCACAAAGGTAAAACTAGTTGAAATAACAAATGTTACACCAGGGAGGGATTGTTAAAAGGATATTTGACATTGAAAAAAAAAAAGGGGGAGGGAATGGAAATAAAGTAACAAAATAAAACGGTGTGACGTGTGGCAAAAGGAGTGTTACAAATGTTTTAAGTAATGAATGCGGTTCACAGTTCCTCGATTAAGAATCGCTATATGAACTAGGTTGCTGGATTTTTCTAAAGCGTTTTAGTGGTTACTTTGTTTTATCTATTGGAACTACTCTATTTGCTATGATTCCTATGTTGTCTAAACATACGTGATTCACAATACTAGTGTAGCCAGCCACGACATCATTATCTCTTTATAGGGGAACATTGTTCACAATGAACCCACCTTGGTTGGGATTAATATTCTCGTTCTACTGGATATTATTTACATTTATACATAAGAAACAAGAGGTGGCTAAACTATTAACACTTTTGCTTATTCTAAGAAGTATCTGTTATCGAGATGGGAGTGTCATTCATCCCACCATCAGAATCAGATGTGAAGAAATAACTTTCTGCAACTCCATTAAGTAAAGTTGGTGAATTGAAAGATATATCTGTACTCTATTCCTGACATAGAAAGGATGCAGATAAACTTTCTACGCAATCAAGTACAGCCGGAAACTTCTACCTTATCTTTTCAATGCTGCCAAACAAAAAGCTAATGAGTATGGTAGGTCTGTACTTACAGATGTGATTACAAAAGAACACCGTCAAAGGAGCCGTTAACAAAAACAAGTATTAGAGCTGCCAAAAACATATATTTGAGGTTTGTAAAGAATGCAGTGAAGGGAAAATTGACCTGGAGTTGGCATAAAATGATAATAAATATTGGATGAAGATTACCCTTAATAATCATTTTCAGGTTTTCTTCGTTCATATGGAAAGTTCCCTATTTCGGGATTTACGAAACCAGAATACAAAGCAACTGGATTCATCATATAAATGTGGAATATAGTGGTTATTAACTGCTCATAAGATCGGTCACCAAGTTTATACTCAGAAAGAATTTTTATTGAGGATGAAAGAATTCTTTTCCGAATGGCATTTCAATGAGAATGACAGATTGGTTACTTGATGTTTTTTAAGTTATCTAAAGAGAATGAAGTTTTCAGATTTTATATCGGAAAATAAAATAGCTGTAACGTACAACGGATGTTTAAAGATGAATAGTAGTCTTAAATAAGTGTAATTGGCGAGAAAGAAAAAAAAAGACTAAATATCCTTATAGCAACTCGGTTTTGAAAGATATAATCTTGAAACAAGTTTCAACAATTATAGACATATTGTATGTGTTCATCCACCTGCTACAGTCATGTTATAACAGATTTATGCAAAACTTAGAGCTTAGATTAGGTTCGAATCAAGTGGATGGCAAAGGAAGCTGAATCCAGGCGAGTGGATTTTACTGAAATAATCGATTTATATGAAAATACGAGGATGGTTATTGAAGATGTTCCTTCTTCCTTGGCCGCCTCAAAGGATGAAGATCTTAAAACGATGGCTATGATCACTGTCTAATATTGAAATAAATAATCGTTGTCAATATTCCATATTTATTGTTGATAAAAACATAACAATAATTTATATCCAGTGTATGGTATATTGTGTATTTTCATTTCATGTGTATGACAAGAGTGAAATATATACGAGACAGAAAGCAGAGACAAACTAGTGATGAAGTGCGAATGTCTACTCAAAGCAGAGTGTATGGGGAAGAGAATCTAAAGGAAACAAGAAAGCCAGAAACTCAGCAGAAGAAGAGAAATGTATTGGAAAACTCTTCAAGACAATATCAGGCGGAAGATAGCGACTGTCGGCAGATATCAAAAAACGTTAAGGGGATTTCTCTTGCATATGCTAATAAGCCTAATCATTCCTCTCATAGTTTTATATATATATATATATATATATATATATATATATATATATATATATATATATATATATGTATATATATATATATATATATATATATATATATATATATATATATATATATATATATATACGTATATATATATATATATATATATATATATATATATATATATATATATATATATGTATATATATGTACATATATATATATATATATATATATATATATATATATATATATATATATATATATATGTATATATAAATATATGTATATATATATATATATATATATATATATATATATATATATATATATATATATATATATATATATATATATATATATATATATATATATATATATATATATATATATATATATATATATATATATATATATATATATATATATATATGCATATAATAAGGAGAGAACCAGAGAAACAAAATTTGAGAAAGAAAATAAGTACTCTTGTAAAAGGAAAATAAAAAAATAGATACTCCCAGTTACATGAAATATTGGTAAGTAAAGAAAAAAGGAACAGTAGTGATAAATGCATATTTGAATCAGTAGACAGGTGGAAAATTTCCTAAACAAGATCAATGAAAGTTATCAGAAAACATGATAGCCCCAATAAAGAAAAGATTTGGAATTAATGTAAAATCCAAGAGAGATGAAACAGAATTAGCAGAACTATCCAAAACAATAAACAAACTAAAATCGCAAGAAATTGGTAAATGCAATTAGACCAAAATTGAGGACTCATTAAAGAAGGGAAGAAGCATAAAATTGATGTCGTTAAGACTTTGAGAATAGGTCACTGGCAGACAAATGCTTCAAATGATAAAAATTTTATCAACAAAGGAGATGGAGTGATACAAATTGCAGAAGATTTCAATATAATGCTATACAATAGAAAATACCCCTTCGATAGCAATAATAAAACACCTGACCAACTACAAAAAGTAACAGTTAGGGAAGTAAAGAAATCGTTAAGAGGAATGAACAAAGGCAAAGCAACATCAGAAGATGGCCTCATAATTAATTCGATAATAAAAGGAAATCTTTTTAAATTATATATATATATATATATATATATATATATATATATATATATATATATATATATATATATATATTTACACACACACACACACACACATATATATATATATATATATATATATATATATATATATATATATATATATATATATATTTATATATATATATATATATATATATATATATATATATATATATATATATATATATATATATATATATATATATATATATGTATATGTATATATATATATATATGCACACACATACATATATATATATATATATATATATTTATATATATATATATATATATATGTATATGTATATGTGTTTGTGCATATATATATATATATATATATATATATATATATATATATATATATATATATATGTATATATATGTGTGTGTGCATATATATATATATATATATATATATATATATATACACACATATATATATATTTATATTTATATATATATATATAAATATACATATATATATATATATATATATATATATATATATATATATATATATATATATATATATATATATATATATATATATATATATATATATATATATTATCTTATGAAGTTGGTCTAGTGTAGAGTAAATACAATCGTTTATTCATGTATTTTATTTATAATTTATTACTCAATGCTCTTTTCTAGCACTTTACCCAGGACCTACAGAAAGAGTAGGTCTTTAGGTGGGTAGCATGTGCCACCTTACTTTTTATTCTGAGAAAAAACATATCAATGCCCACCCCCATACTTTTTCCTTCAAGTTTTATATAAGAAATTTTGGAATGAGACTACTAATAATGACGTATAAAATATACTTAACAATTGGTAATTAGAAAGTCTGCAAACGTCAACTCCTTCACCAGTTGCCTGTGAGTTATTATCCTTTTTTCCTGCATCTAAAACTTTGATTTTCCTATTACATATTATGTTTCTCCAAATCTATTATGCTTTAAAGTTAAACTAGCAAAGGGCATGCTTAAGATGGAGAATGCCCTTTTTATGTGGGTCGAGGACCAGCATCGCAAGGGCATCGCCATTAACTCGCTCATCCTCCGGGAGAAAACCAAATCTCTTGTCCATCATTTCACAGATTATGGTTCCCAGCTGTCCAGCAGCCAAGATGCCACGACCCGGCAGGAGCTTTTCCAAGCCAGCAAACATTGGTTTGATAGATTTTAGCAGTGTTTAGGGATGAAAAACCTGAAGATTATTGGTAAGTTAGCTTCTGTTGACCAGGCCGTGGCATGTTTCCAAGACGAGCTTCAAAAGCTCTTCGTGGAGAATGTGAACAAGTCAGAACAAGTGTGGAATACGGATAAAACTGATAAGTTTATAGACATTTTACATTTAACATTCTTACATTCTGTAGTTACTGTTAGTTTATATAGTTAAGTTGGTAAAATCTTGTTTAATTTTTCCTTAAAATTTGACTTAGCATAGAGACATGTGTTTGCATTAGATATCGTCCAAAACTGTAGTTTTGGTCGTTTTAATAATTTTATGGTCCTTCCTTACTTGTACAATTATACATACTGAACTGTGTTTGATTTATTATTTAAATGTTTGCTCTTTGAGTGTATGTATACTTAAATGGTGTTTAAATCTTGTTTAATATTCTTAACGTAGAGACATGTTTCTGACTTAAATGCGTTCAGTATGGTTATATGAATCTATAGTTTTCATAATTTGAATGATTTTTTGGTACCTTCAGTTCCTCTACATACTGAAGTGTGTTTAATCTATTATTTGAATGTTTGCATTTTGGGGGTATGTTTACATAATTAATCTTCAAAATTGTTTTATTTCCTTAACATAGAGACACGTGTCTGCCATAAATGCATACAGTGCAATTTTATGAATCTATAGTTTTGTCCATTGGAATTAAAGGTATTTTAATTTGAAACATTTAAATTTTTTTCTAAGATTTATTTTGGAAGATGCCTCAGAAAACATTCATTGCCAAGGAGGAATGCCGCTCTCTCTGTTTTAAGGCAGCAAAGGACAGGTAGACTAATGTTGCCTATTTTTCTTGTTTCTCAAATTTAAGTATGTATGAAAATTAACTTTATATTATTTTATCATTCGAATATACCGACTGTAGATTAAATTGTACTACGGTACTTATTAATCATGTACAGTATATTGTAATAAATGTAGCTCTTTCTGTGTTGGCTTTATTTATAAGACAGCAAGGCCCCATGCACTTTAGCATCAGAACATACATTTGCAGCCTCAGTATTTGATGAACAGCAAGAAGGTATGGGATATGAAGGAGCTTTTCCAAAGCTGGTTCCAGCACTGTTTCTTGCCAAAGGTGAAGGAATAGCCTGAGAGGAGCATCATGAAGTTTAAGGTCTTTCACACGCTTGACAACGCTCCCAGACATCCATCCTCCATCGGGAGGACGATCCCTAACATTCAAATGTTGTTCTTTCATCTGAACACCGCTGCCCTCATCCAGCCTATGGACCAGGGGTTTATGAATAGCTTTAAGGCCCTCTACAGCCGACTTGTAAGGGATCAACTCCAAGATTCCAGCAACAATGACTCTGGGCTCAACATGGTGTTCTACTGGAAAAAGTTCCCAATATCCGACTGTCTGTTTGTTGTTAAGCATTTCCACCATGATGTCAACTCAAAGACAGTTAATGACTGCTGGAAACAAATGTAGCCAGGGTGCGTTAAGGACTTTGGCGGCTTCAGTCCTGACGAAGCCTTCAAACAGACTCTCCAGAAAATCATGACTGTGGCAAAGGTAGTGGCTTCAAGGAAGTGGATGAGGATTACATCTAGGAGTTACTAGATGGTTGTGACTAGGAGCTGACTGAGGAGGACCTAGCTGAATTAGTTTAAATGAGGAAGAAGAGGAGGCCAATAAAGCGGACAAGGAGGAGGAAGTCATCACGCTCAAAAAGTTGGGAGAGGTATCATGGTTGGTCGGAGAGGCGGAGCAGAAAATTTACAGCAATCATTCCTTGGTGCAGACACTGAAAATCATGTGTGTGATAGATGATGCTTTCGCTGGCTACAAAAGTATCTTGAATGAGATGAAAAAGTCGACAAAGCTGCTTCCCATTGTAATGTACTTCCACTGTCGCGAGAAACAGCCTCTCCCACCCGCCGAGCCCAAGCCCAACCGTGACCCAGTGCGTCAAACATCACCACCTCCTCTTCAAGCGACAGAACCTCCTGTGCCTGAAACCACTCCAGCAACCCTTCCTCCAGAATCCACAATGCAACTGAGTTATGATGATTGCATAGATGTTCCTCCTCCACTGTCAGAATGATAAGATTTTTTTCTACGAATACATTTTCCATTTGTACTGTTAATGTTTAGTACAGTACAAGATTTATAATGGTCACTTGTAGGTTAGCACATTGCACAAAGACAATGAGCAGTGAGTTGGTAGGATTAGGAGTTATCCCACCCTAGGTCATGTTCTTCGCACCAAGCTACGTTACTAAACCCCAGCAAATAATGAGGGCTGACTCTACATCTTCTTTAGGTAAATCTACAAGTGAGTTCTGTTTCAGAAAAATCAACTACATATCATTTACATTTTGCGATACAACAATAGTCTCTCTCTCTCTCTCTCTCTCTCTCTCTCTCTCTCTCTCTCTCTCTCTCTCTCTCTCTCTCTCTCTCTCTCTCTCTCAATATATCTTGTTCTTTCTTCTTAATAATATTTTTCAACTAGAAAGCAAGATACAAATGTGTTGATAAAAATTATTTGTTCATAAAATTACATTAAAGAACGTTGCAAAATAAAGAAACAAATTGTCCAATTTCTCAAAGCCATTATGGAAATACAAATAAAAGTGACATTAATGCAAATAAATGTAATTGCTTATGATAGCCAGATCATTCCAAGGATTAATAGTTTAAAAGAGAGAGAGAGAGAGAGAGAGAGAGAGAGAGAGAGAGAGAGAGAGAGAGAGAGAGAGAGAGAGAGAGAGAGATTGAGTAACCTTTAGTGTGAAAAGTTTTCCAACCATTGTTATTGTTTCTCATTACCGAAAACAAACTTTAA
The DNA here is from genome assembly GCF_036898095.1 of Palaemon carinicauda. NCBI lineage: Eukaryota > Metazoa > Arthropoda > Malacostraca > Decapoda > Palaemonidae > Palaemon > Palaemon carinicauda. The sequence continues at coordinate 88,330,328 of NC_090743.1, read as the reverse complement.
ACGATTTAAAAGAAATTAGAAATTTCCTGTTGCTGATCATATCTCAACTTTGAAAGAAAAACTTTGCACATTGAGCAACTTCTCTTGCAAAATAGCAATATGAAATCTCACCTCTTGAAATCGATCCTGTGAGCGTTCTTGGTTGTCTGTCTGAAGGACACAATGGGGACAAAGACATTTCTAATTCTGTCTTCAGACTGGTCCTACTGTGCTTGGCAAATCGTTGCTTTCTGAGGACCCTACCTAATATACAATATAGATTTTAATGTTTTATAGTACGCAAAACTAGAGGTGAGTATTACAAAGGTCACCGTTGAACCAATTTTAAAAAATTGACGACACAATTTGCGCAAAACCGCATATTTACATTTCGTTAGGATGAATTAATCAGCACAAAAGCGTTCACATAAAGCTTCGCTTTGGTCGTTTTGTGCAATGTTAATTGTGAGGATGCTGAAGCAGTATCACATTCATAGCCTCAAGTGAACTTTTAACATATTGAAGCTAAGCTGGCATGAACTTAGTAACGTTGAAATATAATTCATTGCAATGCAATAAGGTTCCAAACTCCAAAATCTAATCTAACGTCCCTAAAGTCATCTGAAACGAACTAATTAAAACCTCGTTCAGCTTGCTTGATTCATTTCGTGTTTCAGAGCTAATTTACTTCTGTGAAATGCAATGGTTTTGGATATCTTGTCTTACAATGGTGGTTATAATACTTTTATACTCAATTCACTCTCTCTCTCTATCTCAAAATTCTTTGCATTTTAACGAAAAAGTATTGGCAAATCAGCAAGGACTAAATATAAATCTTTCCTTTTATAATTTCCTGTTTTCAGTATTGCTTTATTTTGTATAAAAGAAAAATTCTTATGCATTTAAGCCAATTATTATCATTATATGAAAAGCTTACAATCATTCATTATATCTTTCTATCTCTCTCATCGTGGCACTGGAAAACCCACTCAGCTGACAGGCCTGAGGAACCAAGTTTAACCATCAGACCGGACGATGGGTAACAGATGAGTGCATTTCTAGCCATTCATTAAGCCTCTGATAGCCTAAGATGCAAATTAGGTATGTAAATGTTGCGCGTTGCAACTCTGGTGGATAAAGACAGACGTGGAGAGAAGAAAATAAACGCCATTGTCTATCTTCGTCGTATCATTTTTATTCTTATCATACAGAGGATAAAACCAATCAAAATTTATTCAACAAAAATGTCAATTCTATGCCATCATACCTATTCACAGAAGAATGAACTTCTTTTTGAAATCATTTATGGCAGTAGTCCTGATATTATGATCTTGGAGCTAAGTGAATTTTAAATAACATGATATGTGCAAGCGATTTGAGGTGCTTGTGGTGAAGTGGTACCCAGCCTTTAAACAGAATAGACCTTTTAACGTTCCGTAGGTGGTGGGTGTGATAGGGGACGCCACCCGAAAACCCTCCAAAATAAGATTCAATTAACACGAATGTACAATTAGAATAAAAAGAACGCACACACTCAGGGGAAATCTTTCGTCAGATATCTCTAGTGTCCCCATGACAAATTAGTCATAGTGTTACTCTTCTTACTACTTCTACGAAATGTGCGGACACTACTCCAACCTTAGCAAATCGAAGACAAATCGAATTGCCATATTTCATTCACTGTTATCATATGACGTCTCGAATTCCCACTACAAATACTGAATACACAAACACACACACACACACACACACACACACACACACATATATATATATATATATATATATATATATATATATATATATATATATATATATATATATATATATATATATATATATATATATATATATATATATATATATATATATATATATATATATATATATATATATATATATATATATCTATATCTATATATCATGAATATGCAAAATCTTCAGAATTTATTGGAGTGTCGTAGATAAACAATTCCTTCCGTTAACAGGTACATTAGATTAATTCGACATTAGTTTTGTTCAAGTCATGGATGAACGAAAAAGTAGTTTCAATTAAGGTTTGATATAAAATATTAATTAAAAAAAAACACCATTCATGAGTTATACCATCTAAAGGACATTCAGACCATGGATTTGAGGCCTTTAGGCAAAGGCCCATTTTTTCCATAGGATCAAGTGCCAGATGCCAGAATCTGCTGAACAGTGGGGGCCCTATAGTCTTGATATGGTGATAAATACCATGTTCTTAGGGAACAGTTGGCATTTAGCGAAGTTCTGGACGGAAAACTTCCGGGTACAACGTGAGAAGGTGGCCGTAGGCATCCGTGAGTGCGTTGATATGGAGAGCGAGGTCAAAGTAGGCATGTTGGAGAGGGGTATAGGAGGACAAACCCGAGATGACTAACCGACCGTGAGCTGCATCAACCAGAAGATGGAAATTTGAGAGGAAATCCACATTGAGGACTGGCAATGTAACATCAGCAACGAAAAACTTCCAATTATATTTGGTGCTTCCAAACGATAATGTGAGGGTTTTCATAACTATGGGTGGGTATCGCAGGTACAATGGCCGCTACCAGGCAGATATTAGCAGATTTAGACAGACTATGTCGTGTCCTGGAGAGTGGCCTAGGCAGAAAAGAATGTCATGCCCCCGTGTGTACCAAAAATAGCACACACGTACTTGCATCATGTAAATAGAAAAGATTAGTTACAGGGGAGGCCACCACCACAAGTGACTGGCTACTTGAACAGTTTTTGGTCACACACCCATTTGAGCATTCTTCACAGCAGCCATGAATCTGAAGTGGTATTAGCCAAACTGTGGCTGATGGGCGGCAGTAAGTGGCTGGAGAGGTTTTTGGTTGAGGCATAAACGAGGGGTGGTATTTGTGGGAGTTGGGTGGCCTTGTCACCACTCCGGCACTTCATGGGGTGGGCGTTTATGTCCTACCGCATTCATGTTAAATTCCGTCGATGTAAAATAGCTGTCCTCTTCGTCAGGAGTGGAGGCATTGATGGAGGTCCTTAAGGTGGTGAAGTGGCTGTCCATAAGGGCGTCTACTTTGGTCATCAGGTCCTTCATGGGCAAAATATTGACACTGGGGATGGCAACATGTACAGGTTTGAGTAAGCACATAGTAGATTCACTTCATGAAAAGTAGGTTGCATATGAGCAATACTAGTCCTTTCCTCAACAGCGAGCACAGCCTTTTTAGTCTCCCAGCAATTGTTTAGAGAGCTGCAAAAGTTTGGCTAGATGGTCAGCTGGCAATGGTGTGTACTGCTCCAGTAGGTACATTTCAAGGGCAACGTACACTATTTGGGTGTCCCCTTGGTCGCAAAGTCAATCTAATATTGCTGATATGAGAAGTTTCCGACAATGCAATTGTGCTGCTCTTTTGCTTCTTCATCTGGTAAGGTTATCTGTCCCACTTGTATACAGTATCAGATAGAGTCTTAGGAACTGTCATTTGTTTTGAAATGCGGCTTTCCTTTATCCATAATAAAATCTATACTTGCAAACCACGTTGGTTCCCTCTCCAAATCTCATAGGGCAATCGTCTTTTGTGTTTGCGACTGGTAATCCCATGACTCCCTTAATCTCCATTGAAGGAAATAGTTTTCCATCCCCCGGGGATCCCGGCCACTTCACTACAATTGCACACTTCATTGAAGTGTGCGATTCAGTAGTAGTGATGGGTTTGATGTCCTATCTTAAGCCCTCCCATAATCATTAAGTATCAAATAGTAAAAGGAGAGTGGCAGTTTTTCTCAAGATTCAACAGATATATCTCAAATCAAGATTTATATGGATTATCAGCACCATATAAACATAATTCTATACAAACAGACGCCAACAACCAAACGAGAATTTTTTGTTTAGAAGTAGAATTAATTCTGGAATATAAGAGACAACTACTATAGCAATTACATCTCCTTCCCTACTTTCTATCTTTGTCTCTTTAAATGTAATGAAATTCAGTAAACAAGTTTAAGGAAACAATATTCAGATAGTTAATATACTCTTTTTCCCATTACAGAATTTCTTGCTAATATATTTCTGAGATTTAAATTCTAGCAATAATGGCTTTTTTATGCTTTGTTACTTAAATGCAAAACTCTTTTGTAGTTATCAAAAAAAGCGATGCCTGTCAGCAGGTGAATATTAGAGACTTACGCTTAAGAAAGATTTTAGGGAAGGAGATTGATTGATTGATTTGAAGTTCTCTGGCATCCTGACATCGATTAGGGAAGGAGAGAGATGGATGATAAGATCTTCGAAAAAAAACTCTGGATAAAAGAAAAGATCAACGCCTATCTTTATCTTTTCTTTGTTTGAATACCTCTACAAAAGTTTTGTACGTTTTTATCTCCTACATTATTAAATCGTTAATTAAAAATTATATGAAATTTGAAATGAAAGAACATCTAATGTCTGCTAGATCTTTTTTTTCCCACATCTATTACTAATTCCATTTAAATAATTATTTCACAACTGATTCTGTGACTACTTTTACAACTATACTTTATAATAATAATAAAAATAATAATAATAATAATAATAATAATAATAATAATAATAATAATAATAATAATAATAATTATAATAATAATAATATTAAGAAGAAGAAGAAGAAGAAGAAGAAGAAGAAGAAGAAGAAGAAGAAGAAGAAGATCTGAATGTAAAGAATGGTCGGAATTATGATAAGTCTTATAGCAATATGCATAAAGATCTATTGGAACGAAGGTGCCAGAGATTAATATTTAGATCAGGAATAAGAAATATAATATATCCCAACTTCCAGTCAAACAAATTTAAATGAAGACCAGACCAGAGCACTATACTTGAAACGAGGTAAAATTAATAAATTAAAACACTCTTCAGAATAGACTGATTACCGGAAATCTTAAAAGATATTCTTGTTCGAAATGTATGTATCAGTTAGTCCTATACACTTATGGAGGCTTCCACGCTATCTTCTTCCGTTTGAAATAAATTGTAGAACAGACAATCATAATTTCAGGTAGAGGTCCATAATTAGAGCCTTCCGTATATATAAATTCTTTCACCATTTACAGTATTGGTCTATATGCTGATCAAGAAACTTCATTAAAATACTTTGTTAATATCAAGCCAATATATGATTTTTACTTGATTATTGATTTTTCCCTTCAGATTTCACATCACTAAAATATTTATGTATTTTGGAGCCCCATTAGGTCGTAGGTTTGGCATGGCACTAGCCACTCGTTGAAATACTACCGCTAGAGAGTTATTTGACTGGCCAGACAGTACTGAATTGGATCCCTCTCACTGGTTACGGCTAATTTACTATTCCCTAGACATACACAGATTAGTCTGGTGTATTCTCTACACATTCGCCGCTGTTTTCATTCACCTGACAACACTGAGATTACTAAACAATTCTTCTTCAATGAAGGGGTTAACTTCTGCACCGTAATTTTTCAGTGGCTGCTTTCCTCTTGGGAAGGATAGAAGAGACTCTATGGTGAGCAGCTTTTCTAGGATAAAAAAAAAAAAAAAAAAAAAAAAAAACTTCAAAATCAAACCACTATTCTCTAGTCTTGGAGAGGGCCATATCCTCTGTACCATGGTCATCCACTCTTGTACGCTCTTGCTTGAGGGTACACTCATGTACAGTATTCTATCATATTTCCTTTCCTTTATCTTTTATTGGTATAGTTTATATATGAAGTATTTATATAAAGGCTAAATTGTTCTTGAAATATTTTATTTTAATTATTCATTACTTCTCTTGTAGTTTGTTTATTTCCTTAAATCCCTTTCCTCACTGGGCCATTTTTTCTTGTTGTAGCCATGGGACTTATGGCTTCATGCTTTTTAACTAGGATTGTAGCGTAGCTAGTGAAAATAATAATAATAATAATAATAATAATAATAATAATAATAATAATAATAATAATAAAGCAAAGTCTAAGGAAAATAAGGAATTTTATGAGGCTGCAATGGAAGATTTAAATTCCTAATTAGATATTTACGCCAATTCTAAATCATGTAAGCAAATGTGAATATTGAGATTATATGGATGATATTAAGGACATTTCCAGGTGACTAATTATTATTTGCATAATTGTCGGAGAGTATCAGAGAAGTTGGTTGGAATGGTGTATAAAAGAACAAAAACAAGAGTAAAAACAGCAGTTGGGAAACAGAAACCATTGAAGTTAGTGTTGGATTACACCAGGGGTCAGCATTAAGCCCGGTTTTATTTGTGCTGGTCATGGATGTGTGAAGTAAAGATACCAGAAAGGATGAGTTGTGGTAGTTGCTATGTGCAGGGGATTTAGTGATAACTGCTAAAAGTGAGCAAGACTTACAGAAAAGGAATGTAGAGTGTCAGGAAACTTTGGTGATGGTTGGCTTGGGGATAAATGTGGATAAGTGTAAGGATATGGTGAGCAGTAAACATGATAGATACAGGATAGCCATTTGTGAAAATAGAGGTTCTCACTATATATATATATATATATATATATATATATATATATATATATATATATATATATATATATATATATATATATATATATATATATATATATATATATATATATATATATATATATATATATATATATATATATATATATCATTATACGATTATGGCTCCCGGGTCTGGGCACCAAAAATATATTATGCTATGGCTCAGGACTGGGAACCAAACATATAATATAATATATACTACGACTGGCAAGTTAATCAACCTTTCGAATTCCAAACTCACTTTTTTGCCTTTACATGAAGACTGTTACACTTTCAAATATTAATACACAAATTCTGGGACAGTTTAATAACTCCCAGACAGCAATATATAATACACTGAATATCCAAAGGTCTCTTAAGTACACTCAAAACCAAACTTGGTAAATATTCTTAAGAATTATTTAAAGCTTACTGTGATTCTTAACAGAATTTGAGCGAATATGATTCTAAACAATGGTGATTGGAATAATACACTCTTTACAAAAAGAAAATATATATCATATAAATTACAACACTTTGATAGAATTTACATAATAGCAATATAAATCACTCGAAAAAATTAAGACTGAACAAAACTTAGATTAAGACAAAAATGTTACGATCTGAGATTATATAATTATTTTACTTTAAATCTTAAATCTAAATAAACCTTTGACTAAGAAAAGAAATATCACTTATGAAAATTATACACTCACTTGTTTCACTTGAAATTAAAGTTGAACACAAAATTTAAGTTTGACAATTAATGAAAAATAGATAACCAGATCACAATACAAATACCTAATCTTCCTACAGGGCATTTACAAAAACTTGATAAAGTGCCAACATTCACCCTAATACAATGAATTCAAACTCACCATTTCCTCCTAAGTATCTTCTCGACACACAATTTACTTTGGTGCATAGGATACACTATATGAAGTGAACACTTTTAAAGCAATACGCTGAGCTGTATGCAAGAGGGAGAGAGGGGAAGTTGACTGTCTTAAGGCTGTTATTCTCTATCTGTCTATGTAAACCGGGTCGCGCCTTTTATATTAAATCTAATTACTTCCAGAAAATTCCAAAAGATTTGGGAAGCGTGGGGGCCTTGGCCTAAGGGCGTCAGAGTTTCCAACTAGATAAAAATGTCAATAGGCAAATCAGGAATTTTCAGGCAACTCTCAGATATACACCAACGCACCCGCGAGATGATTCTCCCAGCTAGCTCCGCTCACCATTTGTCCCCAAAATAAAAAATAAATAACATCCTATGACAAGGTCCTTCACGAAATTTTCAAAGCACGTGGATCCCTAAAACAATTGCATATCCTCTCTTGAACATGACGCAATATAAAAGAACATTACATAAGCCCTTGTTCATATCTCGCACAAATCCCACAGCACTCTCAAATAGTTTACGTAAGACTTCGTAACAAAATTACGTGAAATAAAAAGTTAATTCTTAAAAATCCCGTAAATTTAGATATACTAACTTGAATAAAGAATACAATGAAATTAATGACGAAAGTCTGGTGTTATTTACATAATATACTTACATCTACATGAGGAGAACTCACCTTAAGAGCTGGGTAACCTCTCTTCAATGCACAAATAAAAAATAAATGAATTCATTAATAAACTAGTGTATTTACTCTACACTAGATCAGCTTCGTAAGATAGCTCCCCCCAAAAATGATTTCTTATTCAGGGCCTGAATTCATCGATTCAGCCCAAGATAAATAATCTACTACCATGTTATCTTCACCTGATATAGGCTTTACATTAATATAATAACCACCTAGTTAACCTTTGATTATTATTTTTCATCTTATTAACAAAAATTAAAGGATTATGATCCGGATACACTGTAATCTATTAATTTTTTGGTCGATTCACACAGACCTCAAACTTGTTTATCACTGTGACTAACGCTATTAGTTCCTTTTCAACTGTCAAGTAGGCTCGCTGATGTTTCTTCAACTTTGACGACATGAAACAAACAGGGTGAAGAATTCCTTCCTCGTCTTCTTGCAATTATACAGCTCCAATCCCGTTATCTGGTGCATCCACTTGGATAAGGAATTTCTCGTTGAAATCCAGTGCTTGAAGTATTGGTTTCAAGGCTGATATGGTCTTCCTTAGATTTTTCGTTTTTCCTTGTATCTCGATAATTAGGTCTGGTCACTGCCCTTCTCAAAAATCTGGAATGGTTCTGGGAACTCGTTGGCGATAGGGGATCTCCTTTCCGATGCGTAGACCAACACCTGCCGTCCTACCGTACACTGTTTGTTCATACTCTTCATAACAAACCTTTTCTTCATCCATCCTTGACTCGTTTTCACGTCTTCTAGGGAAAATTTCCTTAACTCGCCGATTCCTTTCCTCATTCCTTGACATTTCCTTCGTCTGTTTCCTCTCGATCCTTCCTGCAAATTGTCTGTTCGTACTCTTCTTACCAAACCTTGTCTTTGTTCGTCCTTGACTTGTCGTCTTCATGCCTTCTAGGGAAAATTCCCTTATCTCACCAATCCTTTTCCTCTTGACATCTTTTCCTTCCGCTTCCTCTCGATCCTTCCATTTTTCTGCTGACATTTTAATCGGTCATCGTATTTTCGTTCAAAAACCATTTCATTCGGGCTACATCCCATGCATTCCCTGTTTCGTTGCAGAACTTCGTTAACATGCTTTTAAAAATTTGATGAAACCTCTCCAAAAGGCACCTTGGGTCTCCAGATGATAAGCAGTTGATAGTTGTTGTTTTACATCCAACAGTTTCATTACATCGTGGAATAGTTTTTACGTGAAATTCATTCCTTGGTCACTTTGAACAATATCCGGTATACTCAGTAATAAAATCTAGTAACTTCTCGGCGATTATTTCGACACTGATGTCCCTGATGGGTATGGCTTCTTCGTATCTCGTTACTGGACACATCAAGGTTAACATATATTCGTGACCTTTTTTCTTCCTTGGTAAAGATCCCACAATTTCGATCATTACCTTACTGAAGGGGTCTCCTCGCATCTCTGATATACGTGAAATGCACGGCAAAACTGGCTCACGTCCTTATGCATGTCAGGCTAAAAAAATGTTTTTCATAATCTTCTCCGTCATCTTCCTTAATCACCTGTCTGTTCAACGGTGCAGGAATTAGTATCTGATGATATATCCCCCATTCGGCATTTCCAGGGATATCGGCCGGCCTATGCTTCCTCATAAGCAACCCATCCTTAGAATAATAACAGGTCAAAGACTGCTCTGCCTCCGTCTCATACTCCTAGTCGTACCACAACAAGGAAACAAATACAGGTAGTCCTTCTCAAGTTCAGAGAAGATAGAAAGCCACTGAGCTTTAGTTATATTAGTTTCTGACAATTCCTGAACATTTAGATTATTCAAAAACTCTTAGATATTAAACTGTGCCATCTTGTAATTTAACAATTTTCAATATTTCAAAAAAAAAAACAAAATATATATTCTAACAATATACAAAATACTATTAACACTGTATTGTTCAAAAACCTTTAATCAAAACACAGCCCTGTTATCACCAATATTTGAAACAAAGTTGTTCGATCACAATGGTCTGGGCATCAAAAATATATTATACTATGGCTCGTGTCTATAGAAGAGGTGAATCGCTAGCTCTTAAGATAAGTTCCTCTCGTGTAGACAAGTTTATTATGTTAATTATGTAAGAATTTCATCGTTAATTTCAGTATATGTAAATTTACGTAATTTTTAAGAATTAACTTTTTATTTCACGTAATTATGTTACGAAGTCTTACGTAATGTGTTTGAGAGTGTTATGTGACCCTAAAAGATAGGAACAATATCATATGTAATTTTCTTTTATCTTTTTATGAGGTATTGCATCATGTTTGTGAAGGGATAAGCAATATACCTCGTGCTTTGGAAAATTTGCGAAAAATCTAGTGAAAGGATGTTATCTTTTCTTATTTTGGGGACAAAGGGTATGTGGAGCTAGCTGACTGAGAGAGCCGTCTGGCGCTCTGTGAGTACACGATCGAGAGAGCAATACTTCGTAACTCTGACACCCTTAGCCCAACCTCTACACTACCAGACCTCGGTCTTGGAACATTCTGGAAGTAGCTAAGTCTCATATAATAGCGTCTCGAGGGTTGCATATATACACATATAAAGAATTCCAGCCTTAAGACAACCCTCTCTCCCACTCTTGTGCACAGCTCAGTGTATTGTTTTAAAAGTATTCAGTGAAATATCGAAGATTTTGTGTGACAAGTTTTTGTAATCATAGGGAGTACTTGAAAAAATTCTCTTAGAGTTTTTGTGAACGGCCCTGTAGGAAGGTGATAGATTCATGTATTGTGATCTGGTTATCTATTTTCATTAAGAGTCAAACTTAAATATTGTATTCAGATTTAATTTCAAGTGAAAGAAGTGATTGTATAATTTTCATAGGTGTTATTTCTTTTTCTTAGTCTAAGGTTTATTCAGATATAATAATTCAAGTCAAGTTACTATATAAATTTCAGATTGTAACATTTTTGTCATTATCTAAGTTTTTATTTTGTTTTTATGTAAATCCTTTCAAGGTGTTGTAATCTATATAGAATATGTTTATTTTTTTAGAGAGTGCATTATTTCAATCATCAGTGTTTAATGCATATTCGCTCCTATCCTGTTAGTGAACCGAAGTTAGAGTTATTTGAATATTCATAATAATAATTACCCAGTTTTGTTTATAATGTACTTAGGAGACCTTTGGATATTCAGTGTTTTATATATTGCTGTCTGGAAATTATTTAACTGTCTCAGAGTTCATGTATTAATATTTTCAAGTGTAACAGATTTAATGTAAAAGCAAACAGGTGAGTTTGGAACTAGAAAGGTTGTTTAGATTGCCAGCGGTAATATCTATAATTATTATATTTTTAGTGCCCAGACCAGGGAGCCATCATAGTGTAATAATAATAATATATATATATATATATATATATATATATATATATATATATATATATATATATATATATATATATATATATATATATATATATAGTGCTTGTGAAACATAATTCGTTTTATTTAATGTTAAAAAGACTGCTTTACATTCATGACCACCATTACCCTCAAATAGAACACTTGATAGGAGGGAGACTTTGAGATCAAAGGAATCTCTCCTCAGTCACAATTATTGACACACTAGCACTTCAAAGTATTTCTCTCTCTCTCTCTCTCTCTCTCTCTCTCTCTCTCTCTCTCTCTCTCTCTCTCTCTCTCTCTCTCTCCTCCAATCGAGGACATACAGATTCTAGAATAAGGAAGAAAATATCATTCAAGGATGTATTGACCGGAGATGGGGATTAGAAGACCCCTAGGTAGAAGGTTGGCCTGGGTACCATCCATCCGTTGAGATACTACGGCCTTTACATATTTTCCTCTGTCCAGTGGCTACTTTCTTCTTGGTATGAGTAGAAGAGACTCTTTAGCAATGGTAAGAAGCTCTTCTAGGAGAAGGACACTCCAAACCATAGCATTTTTCTTTAGTCTTGTGTAGTGCCATAGCCAGGGCACGATTAAGCCCTTTTCAGGCCGTAAGTACTCAAGACTTTGATGCCCCACACATACAGTATACCGTTTGTGTAATTCAAAATATAAACATAATGAACGACACAGAATTCTACCCATCGGGAAAAAAAACGCGTAGAAAGAAGGGAAACAATATTTATTATTGTATACTCTCACTTACATGTGAAAAGAGTTCTGCTTTTTTTAAATGCAAAGTCTTTGATCAGATCCTCAAAATGGATCTTATGTAACATACTGTATATGCTTTCTATACTTAATAGAGGTAAGGCTTCCAGCCTGCCTTGTTGCATAGTTGTTCTGGTGGCACTTTTAATATGCTTCCACTGAGAAAATGAACATTCAGCTGAACAATTTGTGACCATTAATGTTTAGAATATACGAAAGCCAATGTCTGCATTTGGAAAGGCCCACTCAATGTCATCATCTATAAGTATTCTATAAAGTTTATCATCATTATCATCATCTCCTGCCACGCTTATTGACGCAAAAGGCCTCGGTTAGATTACGCCAGCTGCGTCTCATTCATCATCTACTTTACGTTTCTTAGTCTTCAGCCATGTATGCCTGGGACTTCCAACTCTTTGCGTGTCTTGTGGAGCCCAGTTGAACGTTTGGTGAACTAACCTCTCTATGCGAGTGTGGAGAGCATGCCCAAACTATCTCCGTCTACCCCTCACCATGATCTCATCCATATATGTCACTGGAGTAATCTCTCTTTTTATTAATTTTTTTTCTTTCACTAAACTTATAACGCTCAAATCAATGAAGTGCTGATGCTCGGCTTAGAACTTACTGTTGGAATCTTCTGAATAAGCTTCAATATGCTCTTGACAGCACTGAAAATACCTTTCAGTGTTAAGACGAAGGGACATATGTGGTTTTGGTACATCACTACGAAATGTATATCTCGTGGCTGTTTCTTCAAGTATTTTTTTTTTATCTAAGTTTCAAGTATATGTCAACAATTATATATAACATGGTGATCCGAAATTTATATCTGGTATTGAAATATACATCTGGTGCAATTCCGTCATTGGCTACCTTCTTTCTAATACGTTTGCGAGTTATAGCTACCTTGTTTCTAAGGGTTCCAGTTGTAGAATTTATTTTCAATGATTATTTTTTCCCCCTTTTATGTAAAAAGTATCTTGTATTTTCCATTATGAACCAGCCCCGTCGCTAGCCGGCCCTTTGTGTCAATGGGCGTAGGAGGAGATGATGATGATGATGATAATGATGATGATGATGATGATGATAATGTAAAAACTAACAAAAGATATATCAATGCAAAGTCTTCTATAAAAAAAAATATGAAAATATCTTCAATATTTAATATGTCAAAATATTTCCATTCAATGTCGTTTAGGAAACCTTAAACTGAATTTTTAGAGAAAAATATTTCCTAAAAATACCTAGAAGCCCCACTCTGTGTTTGAAAACCCCGGAGAAACGCTGAAAATTAAGTTAGGTATGGCATAGCTAAACTCAGCATAAAATTGTAAAATCATTGCCACGTCATTATAAGATATGTTATATTTGAATAAGGCATAACAAAACTATGTTTTTATAGGTATAACCTCACCCTAACAACCTAGGAAGCAGCCAAGTTTCAACTGGCCTGCAGAACAAGCTGGGAGGGCAATTGAATGCAGCCATTTTAAATTAGTTAACAACAGTAACACATAAAATGGTACGAAGTGGAACTCGATCACTTTCGAAGGTGCCAACGTCAGCATTTGCTTTATGTAAGTTTCCAACCACCTTTACTACCGTGTCGGCATATACTGTATACTGGATTTTGCTTCGTCCTGGCCACAAATTTAACGATAACCCTAGCAGGGCATGAATGATATATATATATATATGTATATATATATATATATATATATATATATATATATATATATATATACATATATATATATATATATATATATATATATATATATATATATATATATATATATATATATATATATATATATATATATATATATATATATATATATATATATATATGTATATGTATATATATATATATATATATATATATATATATATATATATATATATATATATATATATATATAGTTTTACTACCGAGAGCAATATACAGTAAACAGACAAAAACCCAAGACATTCGTAAACATAGTTAGATCAAAATTAAGGAAAATCTAAAGAAAGGAAGAAACATCAAGTTGATAAAAAAAAAAAAAAAAAAAAAAAAAAAAAAAAAAAAAACGAACAGTATGCCAACAGATATTTGCCTTAATGGATTCAAAAGGGAAATATTACTAACAAAAGATATGTTGTGTTAAAATTCGCAGAAGATATCCATACAATGGTATGTAATAGTAATACAAGAAATACCTTTCCATTGGAAATAATTAAACTTTTGCGCCAGTAGTAAGAGTAACAGTAGGAGAAGTAAAGAAAGCATTAAGAGGCACAAATACGACAAAACACAAGAAGGTATTCTAACTGTTGATTTGATAATAGATGAAGAAGATTTCATAGAGTAAAACTCGCTGGACTTTACGCAAAATGTCTGTAAGAATGTTTAATACCCAGAGCTTGGAAGAACTTTATAATTATACTAATTCACAAAATAATAATAATGATAATAATAATAATAATAATGATAATAATAATAATAATAATAATAATAATAATAATAATATTATTATTATTATTATTATCATTATCATTATCATTATCATTATCATTATCATTACTATTACTGTTACTATTATTATTATTATTATTATTATTATTATTATCACCCTCGTAAAGATAAAAATATTGATCAATTTAATGAAAATTGTACACTTGAGGAATTATTGAAGCTTCGAATATAAAAAGATCATGGAAACACAGGATTAGATGAACAAAGAGACAATAGGAAGTGATACTTCAGTCTCAAACCAACAAGCATTTCATCAGTGGTAAACTGTTTGCATAAATCATTGTAATCGATTTACGAGAGGCTGATATTGTGTATATGAAAAACGTTTATTGACTTAACCAAAAGGAAATAACTTTGGTGTAAAACAAATCTTTAAATGATTAAAACTCGTGAAATTTCATCCTCTTTCATAGATTAGTTTACTGAATTTTTTTATTATATTGAAAAATTAATAAATAATAACATGAAAAGCCCAGAAAATATTTCTAGCAATTGTGTCACATAAGTTTTGGAATGAAGATGGCTGACTGCCACGTCCTTATATTCATATGCAAATGAAAGGTTTCCCAAGAAAATATGCTTCTCTTTCGTGGAATCTTCCTTTAGGTAATAAAGAGGAATTGTGATCCAACATCAGCGAGGAAAATCACATCCGTAAAATATTTTGATACTTTTCTAAAACCTCTTTTATTTGAATTCAAGCAGAGCTCATTACTATGGAAGGTCGTGTTATGTGAATTTTCATTAGACCAAAAAAAATTAAACTTATATATTCTAGATATTACCTGCAAAAGAATATTAGATTTCATTATTCTAAAAGTTTTTGAAACACTAAAAATATTCATGTAATAGCTGGTCACATTTCCTTTATATTGGCAAATATACATCTGGCAGAAGAGAACGTCTGAATTGAAAAAAGAACGCAAATGAAATTTATATTCTGCCAATTACTTATTATGTCAGAACTTTAAAACTTTATTCAAAGAAAAAAAAATCCTTTCTCTAGTTTAGACCAATAAATCTGTAATTTTACTCTCATTATTAGCCTATCTATGCCAGTCTATACATGAAGATTTACTTAGTTCGTCCATCCATCATCTCTTTCTTCCTTTATTTAGTTTGCAATTTCTAGGGACCTATTCTGTTATTTTTAATGCCCAGTTATTTTTTGCTATTCTCATTATGTATTTTTCAAATGTTCATTTCTTTTTTTTTACATATGGTTAAAATATGCACTTTTTAGATTGATCTCATATCTGCCTTCTTTATTCAAATTGTCTTTCATGTTTTGCAATTCATCACATGATTCACTGAACATAACTGCGTTATTTGCAAACTTTACGTTATTAGGGTATTCCCCATTTATATAATTTCCTACATTTTCCTAATCTTAATTCTAAAATACTTCTTACCATGCTGTGAATAATTTAGGAGAGATACGGTCTCCCTTTCTAATTACTTCTCAATTAGGATTTTCTCACATTCTTTATGTAGTTTTAGGATTGATAAACTTTCTGCATAGCTATCATTAAATGTCCAAACATAAGATTCATCTATGAAAGGCTATCATTACTGCTGAAGTATTGACAGAGTCAATGCCATACATAGTGTTTGTGATATTCTGTTGATTTTTCCATTAGTTGAATAATTACATGTATACGGTCAGTCGTTAAATAACCATTACCAAATCCTGCCTGTTTTCTTGGTTTATTGATTATATATATATATATATATATATATATATATATATATATATATATATATATATATATATATATATATATATAAATATATATATATATATATATATATATATATATATATATATATATATATATATATATATATATATATATATATATATATGGATGTATGTATGCATAATGAAAAGGTTAGTGTGTTCAGATATCAGATATATTTGCCTAAAGTGTTACTATGGGACCTACGCAGGATCTACCAAGATGTTGTTGAAGGTCAGAATTAATCCTTTTAGAGGTGTGAGTTTTCGAACAGGTTACAGAATATCCAACCCAGAACATTGTTATGCCTACCACAAACTTTTATTACCTGAATCTAACATAAAAAAAGGAAAGCTAATGACTTGAAATTAAAACAAGCTAGATTATAGTCTTTTCCCGGTATTTCATCAGTGAACATGCTGAATATAAAATTTTCATTTTTACAGTAACGCAATGATGAAAAGCTTAAAAGATTTTATGATTAAAAGACTACAACGGTTGAGAAAGTATGGTGTTAGTTACATCATTTGGATTTATTTAAATATGCTGCCACTATTGCCATCCTTTTGTTGTCAATATTTGCAACAACAGTTTATTGTGACAGGCCATTTAGGGTACTCTGCTTCATTGAAGATAAATATCACAACAAGCTGGCTGATATGAATCTCTAAGCGGGCTTTGAAGCTTGCCCAGGGAGAGAAAACAGTACAAGAATTATCTTTTCCAAAACTGTCCTCCCTGAATATCAAGACTAGTACTTAAAAAATGAATAATATAATAATTACCTGTACAAGAATTTATCTTTAAATCATACCTAAAAGAATAACATAAAATCTATAGCCTGCATACTGTTTTAATTTTTTAGATTACTTGTAATTGGAAATGTCTTGTAGTTGTCTATCATTAAGCCATTTATGGAGGATGAGAATTTATTGCTACATTTTATATTTATTGTACTTAGTTCGGGCACCAACAACATCTCGTTGGCACCTTGAATAATCTGCCTGAGAACCACTGGCATAGCAGATTGTATCACCGTCATATCTAGGGCATAGTAAAGATGGACGGCTAGAGATTGCAGGGAAAGAAAACTTGATAAAAGAGGATGAAGATCTAGAAGTCTATTGGGAGAGAAGAGGAAAACAGTAAATAGAAGAATGGCAAGGAAAACCAATGCATGAATAATTCTTGAGGAAAAAAAATAAAGAAATGACCAGTAAGGAAACATGGCAGTGGCTACAGAGAGGAGAACTTAAGAAGGAAACTGAAGAGCTGAGAATGGGAGCATAAGACCAGGCCTTGAGAACAAGATATATTCCAGGAACAATGGATGGACCTAACATATCGTCAAAATGCAGGAAATGTATGGCAAAAGAATAAACCATCAACCACATTTCCAGTTAATGTTCAACGCTCGTTCAGAGTCAGTATGAGAAACGCCATAATGCAGTGACTAATGCTCTAAATTTGAGCCTCTGTAGGAAATATAAAATACAATGCAGCAACAAAGAGTACAAACATAAACAGCAAGCTGTGGTAGGAAATTACCAGGCAAAACTACTCTGGTTCTACAGAATAAGGACGGAAGGGATGATACAATCTCATCAACCAGACGTCACTCAAGTCTACATAAAAATCATGGATATCACAGTACCGCGGGATTCAGTAGTGGAAGATAAGGGAAGAGAAAAATTAGAAAAATACCAGGGCTTGCGAAATGAATTGAGAAGGCTATAGAATATGAAGGTAGAAGTGGAGTCAGTAATCATAGGAACACTAAGGATCATACCTAAATCATTGGAAAAGGAATCTATGGAAGGTAGGAATTGTGCTACTTGATAAAGCACATATAGTGAGGAAAGTGATGAATAGTTTGCTGTAACCCGAAAACCCACACCATAAACCACTAGTCTCTGTAGGTTGTGATTAATAAACAACAATAAAAATATTATTAGTAATAATAATAATAGTAATAATAATAATAATAAATAATAATAATAATAATTATAATAATAATAATAATATAATAATAATAATAATAATAATAATAATAATAATAATGTTTTATGAACGAAATATTAAGAAGCAATATACAGTACTACATCGGCCAAAGCATCAATGATTAAACATAATAATATCAATGAGTAATCAAAACAAATCTTCATTATTTGAATATATATTCAAATTTCAGGAAATAGGTGGAAACTTGGTATGAAAAAAAATTTATCTTCTTAAAGGATTTTTTTTATTGATCATTA
Organism: Palaemon carinicauda; assembly: GCF_036898095.1. NCBI lineage: Eukaryota > Metazoa > Arthropoda > Malacostraca > Decapoda > Palaemonidae > Palaemon > Palaemon carinicauda. The sequence continues at coordinate 88,311,580 of NC_090743.1, read as the reverse complement.
AAGAGGATAACTAACTTGCCAGTGATATATAAACACGATGATAGTCAGTTGAGAAGTTAATGTATGATACATTCTCGGTACGAACTCATGGCAAAAATCTGGCGCACCACCTGCAATTTTAGGGATCATAAATTCTGTATATGCGAAGAGTTTGCTGTGTATGTTCGTGTGTGTGTGTGTGTGTGTATGTGTGTGTGTGGAAGAGGGAGAGAGAGAGAGAGAGAGAGAGAGAGAGAGAGAGAGAGAGAGAGAGAGAGAGAGAGAGAGAGAGAGAGAGAGAGTATAGTATGTAGAATAATTTGACCGAAAAGTGTTTAATATTTCAACTAATGGAATGAATATTATATATTCAAAGGCCCTTTACCTTATATATATATATATATATATATATATATATATATATATATATATATATATATATATATATATATATATATATATATATATTGTACGATGGCTTGTGTTCGGGAACCAAACATATAATATTATATATATTAGGGCTGGCAAGCTAAACAACCTCTCGAATTCCAAACTCACCTGTTCGCTTTTACATTAAATCTGTCACACTGAGAAATATTAATACCCGAACTCTGAGACAGTTATATAACTCCCAGACAGCAATATATAAAACACTGAATATCCAAAGGTTTCTTAAGTACACTCAAAACAAAACTGGGTAATTATTCTTAAGAATTATTCAAACACCTCTCACTTCGATTCTTTAACATGATACTAGCAAATACCTATTTAAACACTGGTGATTAGAATAATACACTCTTTACAAAAATAAATATATTTTGTATAAATTACAACACTTTAAAAGAATATACATGAAACAAATAAATCACTCGAAATATCAAGTCTGGAAAAAATTTAGATTAAGACAAAAATGTTATAATCAGAAAAATATATAATCACTTTACTTTAAATATTAAATCTGAATAAACATTAGACTAGGACAAAGGAAATACTTATAAAAATTATATAATCACTTGTTTCGCTTGAAATTAATTCTGAATACATTATTCAAGTTTGATAATTAATGAAAATAGATATCCAGATCACAATACGAATACCTTTTCCCCTTACTACAGGGCCAGTTACAAAAACTCTAAGAGAATTTTTATAAGTACTCACTATGTTTACATAAACCTGTCACACCAAAACTTTGATATTTCACTGAACACTCTTAAAAACAATAAACTGAGCTGCATATGAGGAAGAGGAAGAGGTGGGAGGTGGCTATGACTTAAGGCTGGGATTCTGTATCTAAACTATGCAACCCTAAAGTCGCCTTTATATGGATCTCAGTTACTTCCTGGAAATTCCGGGAGATCTGGAAGCGGGGGAGGGGGGGGGGGGTAGCCTAACAGTGATGCCAGAGTCTCCAACTAGATGAAAATGTCAATAGACGAATCCTGGGTTTTCAGGCAACTCTCGAACGCTTACCCTCGCAACAAGGAGACGAACTCTCTCAAACTAGCTCCGCCCACTCTTGTCCTCAAAATAAAAAAAAATAGATAAGTCCTAACACTAGGGTTATTGAGAACCTTCCAAAGCACATGGCATAAAAAATTGCTTATTTTCTCACAAACATGATGCAATAACTCATATATATATATATATATATATATATATATATATATATATATATATATATATATATATATATATATATATATATATATATATATATATATATATATATATATATATATATATATATATATATATACATATATATATATATATATATATATATATATATATATATATATATATATATATATATATATATATATATATATATATAAACTTTATAAAAGTCCTTGTTCATATCTCGTACGGGTTACATAACACTTTCAAACAGTTTACGTTAGACTACGTAACAAAAATACGTGAATTACAAAGTTAATTCTTAAAAATACGTAAATTTACATAAACTGAATTGACTGAAGAATACAGTGAAGTTAACGACGAAAGTTTTACCCAATTTACATAATAAACTTGAATATGCATGGGAGGAAATCATCTTATGGGCTGGATATTCATCGTTTCAATGCACAAATGAAATATATAAATGAAAAATGAAAAAAACTATTGTATTTACTCTACACTTGAAGGGCTTCGTAAGAATATGTATATATATATATATATATATATATATATATATATATATATATATATATATATATATATATATATATTGTTACGGTCAACTATTGTACATGACTGGGATTATTTAAAATCTACTCAAAAAGTTTATAAAACAATAACAAAACATTAACAGCAATATGAAAATAATTGCCAGCGTACAGAATATAAAACTATATTTAAGATTTAATATAGATATTTACATTATTACACAAGATTCACCAAATACTCATGGCACACCAAAACTAGTGAGTAAACATACAAAGGTGTTACGAAATAGGACGAGTTGACTTTCCAAACTTCTATACCGTGACTGACTGATGACGTTGAATAGTTTCCGATATAAAATGTTGACACGAAGAATTATGGCTTCTGCTTCTAATGATGAATGTTGTTTCAATATGCTTTGTCTTCTTCAAAATACTTTATCGTTGTGTCTAGTCACTAATATTCAGAGTCACAGAGGGTGTAGCTGAAGAATGTCTCCAAACACAAGCAGTGTTCAGTCAGGTCTCTTTTGCCTCTGCTCCCTACCCTGTCCTAGAGAATTCCGGATCGTTCAAGACTAACATTACGCAACAGCGACAAGCCATGAACCAACTCTCGAATCATCACAATGATGTTTTGAGTTACAATCCCATTAACATATATAAAAAGGAATTGTTTTATTTTTACATTAACACATAAGAAATAAAAAGAATTATTTTATTTCTACATCAACATACACGAAAAAATAACCAAGTTTTCACAAGATTTGTAGTACAATATTCATAAATTTAACGTAACATATATCAGTATATATGTATATATATATACATATATATATATATATATATATATATATATATATATGTGTATGTGTATATATATATATATATATATATATATATATATATATATATATATATATATATATTATATATATATATATATATATGTATATATATATATATATATATATATATATATATATATATATATATATATATATATATATATCTTTATGTATATATATTCATATACGTGTATAATATATATATATATATATATATATATATATATATATATATATATATATATATATATATATACATATGTGTGTATATATATATGTATATATATATATATATATATATATATATATATATTATATATATATAAATATATCTATTTACATATATATATATATATATATATATATATATATATATATATATATATATATATATATATATATCCATATATATTCATATATATATATATATATATATATATATATATATATATATATATATATATGTATATATATTTATGTATATATATATAGACATAAATATATATATATATATATATATATATATATATATATATATATATATATATATATATATATATATATATATATATCCATATATATTCATATATTTATGTATATATATTTATGTATACATATATATATAGACATAAATATATATATATATATATATATATATATATATATATATATATATATATACATATATATATATATATATATATATATATATATATATATATATATATATATATATATATATATATATATATCAGGCTGCCCTGGATATCACTATGTAATGTATATTGGCCATTGCATCATATAAACTTATTTTTCTGTAAAGATTCTTCTTTTAAGGATATATATATAGCCTATAGATAAATATAAATATATATATACTTGTATATATATACATACATATATATATATATATATATATATATATATATATATATATATATATATATATATATATATATTCATATATATTCTTACAAAGCTGGTGTAGCATAGAGTAAATAATATATCAATGTATTTTATTTATATATTTCATTTGTGGAGTGAATAACCAGCTCATAAGAGGAGTTTGTCCCATGTAGGATTAAGTTTGGCATGTAATCACATAAGACTTCCGTCGTTAATTTCATTGTATTCTTCAGGCCATCAATCTATCCTCTTTTCTTACTTGCCCTGATCTTTTTGCAGTTTCAATTGACCCATTCCGTTGTTCTTAATGATTCCATTATCCTCCCCATGTCCATTTCTTTTCTTCTTTTTTTTCACGCAGTCAAAATATCCTCTACTTTATTTTTTTTTTCTCGTATTCATGTGGCTCTCTTTCTCTCTCTTTGTGTTATTCCCTCATAACTCTTTCCAAAGCTCTTTGAGTTGTGACTTACTTATATTTTAAGCTTTATTAAGTTTCCAAGTTTACAATGCATAATTTAATACTAGTAGGTTCATCTGATTAAATACTTTTCTTATATAGAGAAAAGGACATTATACTTTTCCTAATCGGATTTTGTTTACCAAAAGCTCTCCATCTATGCTCATGCTTCTTTTAATCTCGGTGTCGTGTCCTGAGGAAACATTTACTGTATGTTTTAAGTATGTATATGCACTAAAAATCTTTAGGGGTTCGTTAATAACCCTTATCTGTTGTCTCTTTGAATTTTCATGAACTATGATCTTTTACTCGCAATAATTTTCAGTCCTACATTCCTCCTTTCTCCATACACTTCTTTCATCATATTTTGTAATGTCTCCACTGATTCACGAGACATAACTATGGCTATGGAGGAGGAATTTTTTCTTTTAATGTTTTTTCGTTGTTTGCCAAATCCTTAGAGAGAGAGAGAGAGAGAGAGAGAGAGAGAGAGAGAGAGAGAGAGAGAGAGAGAGAGAGAGAGAGAGAGAGAGAGAGAGAGAGAGAGAGAGGGTGGGGGGGGGGGGTAATGTAATATGATTGTCTGTAGCAAGAAAGACAGTTGGTATAATGGAGGTTGTATATTTAAATTTTTTTTGGTACCTACTAACTATTTCAAGGCACGTACCACCGTCCTTTTTCAATATAGCTAATGAACTGGGCTTCTGATTAATGTGATACCAAAACCAGCAGAGTTTAAGACACCGACCTAATTAAGAAAAATGGATTCAAGCATCTACTCTGCATTATTGTCTTACTTTATATGGAGAAATATCATATCAATTTTTTTTTTTTTTTAATTAGGCAGGTGTCTCAAACGCTGCACGTTTCGGTATCATATTAATCAGAAGCTTAGTTCATTAGCTATAATAAAATAGGAGGGTGCTATGGGCTTTGAAATAGTTAGTGATGAATGTCTTGAGCGATATCTGGAGCAGTTTTGTGTGAATGCAGGATTTATCTCATATTCCATAGAAGCTTTGGAAGTGTTGATAAATTTTACAAATAATTATATTTTCCTATCTTTTTTGCGTGATTATGAATTATACAAACAGTTTCTTATGTATCTTTGATTATAGTGTGCTAGTTTAGTTACCTAGGAATGTCTGTAAGCATTTTTCTTTTTTATTTGCAGGACCGTAATTTCTCCTTTTGGAGATTACTTGCAAACGGATGAAAAATTTGTGACCCTGGTAATATCACCACTTGGAAGTGATTGCTGTTGTGAATTTAAACCCAACTGGTAACGTTTCTGTATGTTTGAACGAGTTTTCTCTTCGATTGATGATTATGAGGTTATCTGGCAGGAGATATGCAGGTTTCAGGCCATCAAAGGAGACTCAGTGTTATTTGCCACGAATGTGAATTGAGTAAACCTTCGGCGTGTGATGGATTACTAGATAAGCACCCATGTAAGGTCACGTTAGCGTCAGCTTGCTAGTGTCATTGCGCAGTAAAATGTGCCTTTCTGAGTGCAGATCTGTCTATACGTGTTGCTTTGCTGGGGCTTTAAAGTCTGGCGGCAAGGAGTAGATCTTCCCACAATATGACATAGTTGCTGGAGATTATCGGTGGAGGTGTTAGACAGAAAGATGCCCACTCCTGAATCCATGTTTCGATGTACTTTTGAGGTTGGTCAGGAAGTACAGTTGCAAACCCAATCCTTATCATCCCTAGAAATGCCATGCTAAATAAACTTCATCTTCAGTAGCCGTGCAGTAGATCGGTCCAAGGAATGTAAAAGACCATGAATTAAATTAAACACCTCACAGCTCATGCTAGCAGTTATCCAATGTCGTTGTCTGCCAGTACTGACATCACAGAGGAGAGTGATATCGTGGTCATCAAAAGGGATATGCAGTATGTCCTACATGTTGGGTACTCAGGATCTTTTCATTGTGATTCTGGCAAGGCATTGTAATCCAATCCCAGGTGAATGTTGGCCAATATTATTCTTGACGGGGCATTGGCAACGGGGTTCATTTTGTCAGGAACGTGTTAAAGGGTGCTATTGTATTCAGCCATGGCAGAGAGATAATGGCGTTGACGGGGGAACAGGCATTGAAGTGTCGAGTAAAGGCATGCACCAGAAGCATGTTGTCCATGCGAATGACGAAGGCGCACCTTCTAAGAAGTGGTGAAAGTGACAGTCTGCCAAGTGCACTACCAGCAATTTGTTGTCAAAGGTAGAATAGCAGGATTCCGCCTTGGACAGTTTTCTACTGAAGAAGGCTATTGGGTGGTGCGAGCCATTGTGGCACAGGGAAAGTGAGAGGAGACATAGAGGGGGGCAAGAGTTTCTATGCAGCAGTCCCAAATATGGCGTGGCAGTAGCCTAACTGCAGTCGATGGTCGCTATTAAGTGGCTGTAGAAGTGGGTTGGGGCGTGAGCAATTGGTGGCATATGCGGGTGGTGGCCGGGTTTGTCACCACCTTGGCATGTTACGAGGTGGGCATCTGTGTCCAATTGCATTCCTGTCAGCTTCGGTGGATGTTGAATTGCTATCCTATTTGTCAGAAGTGGAGACATTTATTGAGGTCTTGAAGGTGGTGAAATGGCTGTCCATAAGTGTGTCGACTTTGGTCATTAGGTCTTTCATGGGCAAGGTATCGACAATGGGGATGGCAGTGCGTACAGGTTCGAGTCGCCGTCGTACCCAAAGGGCACAAAGTAGGCTCACCTGCCAAGGAGAGACGTCTGCTGTAGGTTGAAGGCGAGTAATACTGCTCATTTAATTTCCCCCGAGGGCGCTTGAAGCCATTTGGTCCCCCAATGATTGTTGAGAGAGCCGAAAAAGGTTGGTTGTATAGGTGGCTGGCAATGGTGAGTGCTGTTCAAGGTAGTATGTTTCGAGGACATCGTATACTATTGGGTTGTTCCCTTGGTCACAAAGCCAATATGAGATTTCCAGGAATGTTTCTTTTAGTATCACCATGAGAAAACAATATGCTTTGATGCTTCAGTGAATCCTGCCCTTAATGCCAAACTGGACCTCAGTGTGCTGAACTGTACTGGTCAATAGTTTCATGGGTGTGGTGTTGATAGGAGAGTCAGTGTTAGAGGGAGTTATCATCAAGCCGTAAGACAGAGCAGTGAGCGGGAGGCAAGAGGGAGCTGGTCACTCCAGTGGTCACCAATCTGGAGCTGAGCTGTTAGGTGATAGCTGAGAGTCGAGATGAATGCAACTGACTTTATTTCAACAGATGGTTTGTTTGTATACAACAGGTTTTGGACAAGAATTTCACAGAAATCCAAACAAAGTAATTCGTGAAAAGGCAGTCTGAAACAGGTTCTGTTAAAAGTGAGGGATAGAGCGAGATGTAAAAAAAAAAATACCGTTACAGTGTACAAGCGTCTGTGAAACAGTGTGGTACAATACAAAGTGGTTTGTCATACTCTATTGATTTTTCCAATAAATGGTTAATTACATGGATAATGTCAGTGGTTGAATACCCGCTTCTTAAGCGAGCCTCCTCTCTTGGTTGATTAGAGTCTAGATATCTTTCTATTCAGCCTAATATGATCTTCACAAATATTTTACATATTAATTAGAGTAACGGTATTCTGCGGTAATTTTCAGGTCTTTTGTGTCTCTCTTTTTGTGAATTAGTGTAATTATAAAATTTTTCCCACCATTCTTCTAGGTATTTTGTGTTTATTTCTGTCAGTTTTACCACTATGAAATATATATATATATATATATATATATATATATATATATATATATATATATATATATATATCTCTCTCTCTCTCTCTCTATATATATATATATATATATATATATATATATATATATATATATATATATATATATATATATATATATATATATATATATATCTCTCTCTCTCTCTCTCTCTCTCTCTCTCTCTCTCTCTCTCTCTCTCTCTCTCTCTCTCTCTCTCTCTCTCTCTCTCTCTCTCTCTATATATATATATATATATATATATATATATATATATATATATATATATATATATATATATATATATATACATATATATATATATATATATATATATATATATATATATATATATATATATATATACATATATATATATATATATATATATATATATATATATATATATATATATATATATATAAATAAATATACATACATACATACATACACACATATACCAAAGGCACTTCCCCCAATTTTGGGGGGTAGCCGACATCAACAATGAAACAAAACAAAAAAGGGGACCTCTACGTTCCTCCAGCCTAACCAGGGACTCAGCCGAGTTCAGCTGGTACTGCTAGGGTGCCACAGCCCAACCTCCCACATTATCCACCAATAATAATAATGATGATAATGATAATAAAATAATAATAATAATAATAATAATAATAATAATAATAATAATAATAATAATAATAATATAAATAATATTATTAATAATGATAAGAATATTAATAATAATATATAATATATAATGTATATATACATATACATATATATATATATATATATATATATATATATATATATATATATATATATATATACATATATATATATATATATATATATATATATATATATATATATATATATATATATATATATATATATATATATATATATATATGATTTCGCCTGGGGCTCTGATCCCGAGGTCGTTAAGAGAATCCAGACATTAATGTAACAAAAATATATACGGCTTATTTGAATATATATATATATATATATATATATATATATATATATATATATATATATATATATATGTGTGTGTGTGTGTTTGTGTATTTGTATATATATATATATATATATATATATATATATATATATATATATATATATATATATATATATATATATATATATATATATATATATATATATATATATATATATATATATATATATATATATATATATATATATATATATATACATATATATACATATATATATATATATATATATATATATATATATATATATATATATATATATATATATGTATATATATATATATATATATATATATATATATATATATATATATATATATATATATATATATATATATATATATATATATATATATATTACGGTAATTTTACAAAATGCATGGCCGTAATGCAAAAAGACCAAATTCGTGGTCACTTTGCAAAATGACCTAAATTGGGGTTGGAGAAATTCCAGGTAAGTCAGAATCGACCTTAATTTTGGGCAAAGGCATTCTTTTGTTAATGTTATTTTTACATGTTAATACTTAAATTCATGTTATCTTGAAATGTGAGGCATGACAGTATGAAGATTTTCTGATTCGTTTGACTGTTATCCACTCTTATAAATAGTAAATGAAGCCTTGGTTGGTTTTGATACTTTCATATAATTGGTCCATTATGGCACCTGTCAGAATAGTATGAGACATCAGTAAAGCTAAGATTCTGTTTCCCCAAAGCAATTTCAACCTGATAGAGCTCAATATATCTCAAGATTTTGGCGTAGCTTTTTCAAATTTCATTTTTTCGCCATATCCTCCTACTCTAACTCTTTAAATTGTGAAATGAACTCTGCCGTTTTTAATGAGACTTTTTATATCTACACAATGACTACATAAATTTTACAAGCTCAACATTTGTTTTGTTTTATAATTGGACTACTGTTACCTGGAATGGACAATAGGTGCGTTTGCTGTCCCTTGTCTTTGAGACTTGATTGGTCGAAGTGGTGTTTCTTATTTATTTCACATTTTATCAATTTTTATATTTCACAACATTCTTATTCCGTGAAGTAATGTTTGTTACTCACCCACCCCCCACAAACGCTCCTTATTACTTTTTCTATGGATCTTGGCCTACAGTATCTTTCTATAAACCATTAAAAAGTTTCCATGGCCGAATCATTATATCTTTATTGTTATTTCCTCCATTATCTCAAATCTAACTACTGGGTCTTTGTAAGTGAATGGCTTTTTGGGATTTTTTCACTTGATGGGCGTTAATGATAATGATAATGATAATGATAATGATAATTATTATTATTATTATTATTATTATTATTATTATTATTATTATTATTATTATTATTATTATTATTATTTGTGATGGCTGGCTTTGACCAGCGCTCAAAACACTACACTTATCAAATAGTATTCACCATCATACAGTACTAAGTCCACTAAAGGTGGAATAGTAACCAAACATCAATATGAGTGCAAAGTCAACTCAAGGGGACAAAGAAAATACCACAAAAATTTCCTTAATTTTAATACATAATAACTAAACAGAAATAACACCTGAACCACAATAATACATTAATAAATGATACACACTCAATCTTAACTCCCTGTAAAAGAAAACAATTACACGATTACAGAAAGGTCATCAACACATGCATACTAAATGGAGAGAGGGTCCAGAAAGGAGAAGGCCAACGAAAAGTGAGAACATCCTAACAAATACAAACTAAATATCCCTATCTAGTGGACGATGGCTGGTTTGATTGAAAGGCTTTCACAAGCTCCAGTAATGACGTCCGCCCAGGATTACAGGTCGTGGGCCCGGCACACAAATATAAAGATAGAAATTTTTACCTTGGGGCAGAGAGGTCCCCTTGGCTTTTACTGAACCAATGGCAGTACACAATATGTGGAATAATAATCCTTGTTGCAGAGCGAGGATATCCAAGAAAAGCTAAACAGCTTCACAACGTAACTCTGCAAAGGCGAGGAATAATATGGATCCAATCGCAAATGTCGTGCCCTACAAGGTTGGAGGCTCAGAAACACACTAAGGAACCATCCTCAAAAAAAGCCCCTCCAAAACTCCGTTCACGCAGGAGCGCAGCCACGTAACCAACACCACTTGAAAATATAAAACAGCCGTTATTCCATTATAACCACTAACATAACCACCAGTGAAAAGACAAACAATTAAAGCAGGAAACAATAAGTCTACAGTATATTTAACCTTATACATCTATAAAAACTTAAATAATTTAGAAATATATAGCAATATATATAGCAATATATAGCAATAATATTACTTTTTTTTAAAGTGATTTGAATTACAACACACAGGTTATCACATAATGAAATATTAAACCAACACTCAAAAATTTGAAATATTAAACCAACACTCAAAAATGATTATTAAACAAACTGCAAAAACATGACAAACAAAAGGAAAGAGGGGGGGGGGGGGGGGCAAGTACCAAGGTCTGCAGCTCACAAGGATAGCAATATATAACCAATACTAAAAAAAAATCTTAAACCTAAATTAATCACAAGTAAACTTTCCAAAACCAGAAAACCAAAACATCACCATTCGATAAATAGGTACCCCACCTAAAAATTTCACATCACTCATATCATTAATAAACTTAATTAAGAGTCATTGCACTAACAACCGGATTCTGTATATATAGTCCAAAAGCTATAACCTTTTCCACACTCAATACACTGTTCCTTTTCAGGGATACACATCACTCACTATCAATAAATGTTGATCACAAAAACCACTGTCTATTTCAGTGTTATATATCACACTTATCACCATAGTGTCCAATACATACACACACACCGAACGACACAGAGAAGACCACCACAAGACTCCCCTGCGCAAACAAACAAACAAACTCGATGAAGCGTAATTATTAGCCTGAAAATACAGAATACCAGATTAGTGCCTATCTCTTTTCTTAGCTTATTATAAACCTTATCGTACCTGACACCTCTAAACCTTAGTAGATTAACCTTAACTCAGTCTAGGGTACCACTCATACACCAGCCTGTAGCGCCTAAAAAACGGCTGTGTTGTGCTACAGACCCGTGAGCCCATGACCCATCTAATTAATCAATCATTAGAAAGTACCAGTGATCACCCTCACCTTTTAACCTTAAAGATCTCATATAATATACCCAAAACATTATAGTCTTCTGTAAAGAAACCATGATTAATAAATCTTAAATATACATTTACTTCTACTCACTACGTGCCCACTTCAACAGCACACACACCATAATTAGAACGATACATATACTACCTTTAATAACTGCATAGCCCTCTGTCAATAATCTAATATTCAACGCTGCAAGAGAGAAAATCGGCAACAATATTATCTTTTCCTGGGATGTGGGAAAATTCTAAATTCCATTCTTGCAACATGAGACTCCACCTCATCAATCATTGATTTTTATTCTTGTATCTGCTGATGAAGGTCAGGGGATTATGATCTGTCAAGACCTTAATAGGTGTATCTGAGGAGGAGAGATAAACCTGAAAATGATTAATAGCGAATATTAACGCAAGAGTCTCTTTCTCCACAGTTGAATACCTACGTTGGGCGGGGGAAAATTTTTTTGAAAAGAATGCGACAGGATGAGAAACTCCCTGCTCGTCATTCTGCAACAACACCGCTCCTACACCAACGTCACTTGCATCCGTGGCAAGAGAGAAAGGAAGGTCAAAATCAGGAGCTCTCAAGACAGGGAAATTAATTAAAACTCTTTTTGAATTATCAAAAGCCCTTTGCGTTTCATCTGTCCAGACAAATGCTACCTTCTTTCTCAAGAGATTTGTTAACGGATCGGCTATATCCGAAAAATTCCTAACAAACCTTCGGTAATACCCACTCAAACCAAGGAATCTTCTGACATCCCTCCTACATTTAGGGACTACCATGTTTTCAATACTTTCGATATTGGCCTGCTTAGGAGCAACTTTACCATTACCAACCTCATGACCCAAATATACCACCTTCGCCTTTGCGAAATCGCTTTTCTTTAAATTAATTACCAAATTTGCCTTTTTCAACACCTCAAATAGTGCCCTAATACGTTTTAAATGGGTTTCCCAATCATCGCTATAAATAACAATATCATCAATATACACAACACATCCTTCTAAACCATGGACTAAAGTATTCATTAACCTCTGAAAGGTGGCAGCCGCGTTCTTCATACCAAACGGCATAACTTTACATTGAAACAATCCCTGTGGTGTTACAAAAGCAGACAGGGCCCTTGCCCGCTTTGAAAGAGGAACTTGCCAATAACCTTTCAACAAATCGAATTTGCTAATGTATTTGGCCTTCCCCATTCGATCAATACAATCCTCAATTCGAGGTAATGGATAACAATCAGATCTAGATAACTCATTCAACTTACGGTAATCAAAACATAACCTGAAATCACCGTCAGATTTCTTTACCAATACAACAGGTGATGACCAAGGACTTTGACTGGGTTCAATTAGGTCATGTTTTAGCATATAATCCACTTCCTTTGCTACAACCTCATTTTTGAAGGGATTCAACCTGTAAGGAGATTGTTTCACAGGAGTGGCGCTACCTACCTCTACATCATCTTCAAGGACCGAAGTCCTACCCGGTACATCCGAAAATAATTCTTTATAATTAGATACTAAATTTTTCAAAGACCTTTGTTCTTCCTTACCTAAATGTGAAATTACTCCCGAAAATTTTTCCAAAGACTTTCTATTATCTGACCGCCATTCACATCCATTAAAACAATAATCATCAATACCCTCCCCCTCTGAAAAAGAAAAATGGTTATTGTTCTCAGAATCTACCGTGTTCCCAATAGTTGCCACAGGAATGACTTTTTCCCGTTCCATATAAGCTTTCAACATATTTACATGACACAGTTGAAAAGGTTTCCTTCTTTGAGGTGTCTCCACTAAATAATTAACTTCACTTATTTTTTTCAAAATTTTCCAAGGACCTGAAAAAGAAGCTTTCAATGGATTCCCTGGGAAGGGTAACAAAAACAATACTTTATCGCCTACCGCAAAGTCGCGTGCCTTGGACCTTCTATCAAAGAAAAACGTTATTCTTTTTTGGCTACGTAATAAGTTTTCACCCGCAAATTTCCAAGCCTTGGTTAATTTATCGCCTAGATTAGACACATAATCCAATAAATTAACCTCAGGGACGTCTCCCTCCCAAGACTCACGAACCACATCAAGAGGACCTCGAACACAATGGCCAAACACAAGGCTGAAAGGCGAAAAACCTAAAGACTGACTTGGGACAGAACGGAAAGCGAACAACAAATAAGGTAATTCCTTATCCCATTCAGAACCATTAATCAAACAATATTTCTTTACCATGGATTTCAGGGTCTGATGAAATCTCTCCAGAGCTCCCTGGCTTTCCGGATGATATGGAGAAGAGGTCACATGTTTTATATTTAACTCTGCCATTTTATCTCTGAAATACCTGCTAACAAAACTAGAACCACAATCCGATTGAATAATCTTAGGCATCCCAAACCTGGTAAAAAAGTCAATTAGTACATCTACAATTTTAACACTTTTTATTGTACGTAGTGGTATTGCCTCGGAATATCGAGACATCCTATCCATGATTGTCAAAATATACTCATTACCACTACGCGTCTTCGGTAATGGTCCAACCACATCAATAATGACTTCCTTAAAAGGTTCGGAAACTACAGGAATAGGACATAGAGGCGATTTTGGAATCCACTGATTGGGTTTACCGACCCTCTGGCACACATCACAACTATTGACAAACTTCTTTACATCTGCCTTCAACTTCGGCCAATAATAATTCCCTAACAATTTGCAAGAAGTTTTATGAATTCCAAAATGGCCGGCCAGACCACTTTCGTGCGCCAATGACATTAACTCCTTCCTGTAACCAAAAGGAACCATTATCTGTTTCACAATTTCATAATCAACATTATCCACCCCCATAGGCCTACTCAACCTATATAAAATATTATTAATTATCTTAAATTTGGGACCAGTCATATCAGACACCTCCCCTGACTCGATAGGGAGTTCCCGAAACTCCTTTTTCTGGGCTTTGATTAGCTCTTCAGTAGTCCAATTTAACTTGTCCGTTAACATTCCAAGATCTACAGCTAGGCTATCACTACGATCTAAACTACTTAAATCTACATCAATTGTTGACTCTGCAGCGTCAACAATTCTAGCACTAGAACGAGTAACTGCTGCTACTTCACTATCAGGGTTTATCAATATCGGACAATTATTATTCTTCATAGCCACATCATTCCCTAACACAACATCAACCTCCTTAACCGGGAATTTATCAACTATGGCCAATTTCAAATTCCCTGCAAAGGAAGGGCAGATTAAATTAAAATTTTCAATAGCATACGACTTTACGGAATCAGGAAAACCAGCCAATAACACAAATTCCCCACTTTTGGGTACAAAATTACAAGGTAATGCCTCCCTTAGTATCAAAGACTGAGCTGCACCGGTATCACGCAAAATACGCACTCGTCTTTTCTCGGACGAATTGGCGAAGGAGACACTACCGAAGGACAAATATCTGTCAAAACAACCAGGTAGTCATTGATCAGCGGATGTTGTTGGGGTAGGTTCTCTCTCTCTCTCTTCCACGCCCATCACTGGCCTAACATTAGCATTTTGAGATTTTCTAAACGCATAACACATACTCTTTACGTGCCCCTTCTTATTGCAAAAGAAGCACGTCAATGTTTTCAATTTCTCTGGATTGTATATATTTGGCCTATTGCCTCTGTTAGGAGAAAAATTATTATTAGCATTACCCTGATTATTATTACTTCCCTGATTATTTCTACTAAACACCTTAGCATTATTATTAGGATTAGCATTATTATTCTTACCCATCTTAACCCAACCAGAATTCACCTTTGTCGTTACTCCCCCTAACTCACTCTTATGAGACAAGCAATATTCGTCACTAGCGATGGCTACCTCCTGAACAGTCTTGAGTTTTAACTCTTCGAGGTGGACCTTCAGCTTATCCGGGACACACCTCTTAAACTCCTCCTCCAACATTAACTCCTTCAATTTCTCAAAATCTCCCACCTCCTTGGACTTGAACCAATCGCTAGCATACTGTTCCTTCGCCCTGGCAAATTCAACAAAAGTTTGTTCCCTACATTTTTCTAAGTTCCGGAAGCGTTGCCTAATAAGCTTCAGGGACTAACTCATAGGCCTTCAAGACAATAGCCTTCACACTCTCATAATCTGCTGATAGATCCTCCTCCAGTGTTACATATACCCTCTGAGCTCTTCCAACCAATTTACTTTGTATAAGAGTGGTCCAATACTCTTGGGGCCACTCCAACCTTGCAGCAATCCTCTCAAACGATACAAAAAACTCTGCTACATTATTTTCTTTAAATTTAGGTACAAATTTGAGAGCCTGCGATAAATTAATAGCAGGAGTTACTAACCTATTTGGGGAATGGGCGGGGGAAAAAGAACCTGGGTTTCTCATGGCAATCTCATGCTGCCTCTCTTTTTCTCTTTCCCCTGCCTTAAACTTTTCCATTTCAAATTCCATTTGTCTCAGGACAATCTGCTTATCCAAAATTTCTATAGACACTACTTCATCCGGTTTCACCTCTTGTTCCCCACCTGTCTTTACAGTTTTAACATAATCATAAATGAGCAATAGCAATACACCCTTTCTTATGGACACATCATATTCCAATTCAAAATGTTCTGCTACAATTTCCAAGTCTTCCCTATTTAACCCTGCCAACCTCTCTTGCCATCCCTCTCCTCTAAGGAGTTCTAGTACGTTAACAACCATGATTACTTATTCAAACAAAATACTAAATTTACACAAAACAACACCGAGGAGGTGAAAATACACTGCCTGAAAAATTACCCCAAGAATTAACTTTGCACAAACACTGGTGAATACTCAGGAACGAAATATCCTGTCACGGTCGCCACTTGTGATGGCTGGCTTTGACCAGCACTCAAAACACTACACTTATCAAATAGTATTCACCATCATACAGTACTAAGTCCACTAAAGGTGGAATAGTAACCAAACATCAATATGAGTGCAAAGTCAACTCAAGGGGACAAAGAAAATACCACAAAAATTTCCTTAATTTCAATACATAATAACTAGACAGAAATAACACCTGAACCACAATAATACATTAATAAATGATACACACTCAATCTTAACTCCCTGTAAAAGAAAACAATTACACGATTACAGAAAGGTCATCAACACATGCATACTAAATGGAGAGAGGGTCCAGAAAGGAGAAGGCCAACGAAAAGTGAGAACATCCTAACAAATACAAACTAAATATCCCTATCTAGTGGACGATGGCTGGTTTGATTGAAACGCTTTCACAAGCTCCAGTAATGACGTCCGCCCAGGATTACAGGTCGTGGGCCTGGCACACAAATATAAAGATAGAAATTTTTACCTTGGGGCAGAGAGGTCCCCTTGGCTTTTACTGAACCAAGGGCAGTACACAATATGTGGAATAATAATCCTTGTTGCAGAGCGAGGATATCCAAGAAAAGCTAAACAGCTTCACAACGTAACTCTGCAAAGGCGAGGAATAATATGGATCCAATCGCAAATGTCGTGCCCTACAAGGTTGGAGGCTCAGAAACACACTAAGGAACCATCCTCAAAAAAAGCCCCTCCAAAACTCCGTTCACGCAGGAGCGCAGCCACGTAACCAACACCACTTGAAAATATAAAACAGCCGTTAGTCCATTATAACCACTAACATAACCACCAGTGAAAAGACAAACAATTAAAGCAGGAAACAATAAGTCTACAGTATATTTAACCTTATACATCCATAAAAACTTAAATAATTTAGAAATATATAGCAATAATATTACACCTCCTCACCCAACCAAAAGAAAATTTTTTTTTTTTTTTTTTTTTTTTTTTTTAAATTCATTACCACTACATGGTGGACGGACATGGTCACGGTCGCCACTTGTGATGGCTGGCTTTGACCACCACTAAAAACACTACACTTATCAAATAGTATTCACCATCATACAGTACTAAGTCCACTAAAGGTGGAATAGTAACCAAACATCAATATGAGTGCAAAGTCAACTCAAGGGGACAAAGAAAATACCACAAAAATTTCCTTAATTTTAATACATAATAACTAAACAGAAATAACACCTGAACCACAATAATACATTAATAAATGATACAGACTCAATCTTAACTCCCTGTAAAAGAAAACAATTACACGATTACAGAAAGGTCATCAACACATGCATACTAAATGGAGAGAGGGTCCAGAAAGGAGAAGGCCAACGAAAAGTGAGAACATCCTAACAAATACAAACTAAATATCCCTATCTAGTGGACGATGGCTGGTTTGATTGAAAGGCTTTCACAAGCTCCAGTAATGACGTCCGCCCAGGATTACAGGTCGTGGGCCCGGCACACAAATATAAAGATAGAAATTTTTACCTTGGGGCAGAGAGGTCCCCTTGGCTTTTACTGAACCAAGGGCAGTACACAATATGTGGAATAATAATCCTTGTTGCAGAGCGAGGATATCCAAGAAAAGCTAAACAGCTTCACAACGTAACTCTGCAAAGGCGAGGAATAATATGGATCCAATCGCAAATGTCGTGCCCTACAAGGTTGGAGGCTCAAAAACACAATAAGGAACCATCCTCAAAAAAAGCCCCTCCAAAACTCCGTTCACGCAGGAGCGCAGCCACGTAACCAACACCACTTGAAAATATAAAACAGCCATTAGTCCATTACAACCACTAACATAACCACCAGTGAATAGACAAACAATTAAAGCAGGAAACAATAAGTCTACAGTATATTTAACCTTATACATCTATAAAAACTTAAATAATTTAGAAATATATAGCAATAATATTACATATAATGGTATTCAGAAAAAAACATCCCTCATCACCAGCACTGCCCCAGCAGGAGGAATATGTTGCATTTATTTTGAAGTAGACTTAAGGGGACCGTCCGCCATTTTTTTTTCTAATTATCCAAATTACACCATTTCTATATATGTTTTAGACATATATATAATACCTTCATCATATAAAAATTTCAAGTCATTTGAACAAAAACTTTTGTATTTATTAGCAAAAATCATGATTTAAAATAAAAATTCAGGTACATTTTACCCCACTACTCTAATACCAAGTGTATTGAAACTTATACCATAAAAACTACTCTATCAACCGAACAATTATGTCTGACAGAATTTTGATTTTCCTTTCTGTTTTTTTTTAATGAATTTTTATTTTTTTTCCTCGTCTAGACGGAAAATAATCGTGAAAAGAAATATAAAAAGAAAATCAAAATTTTGTCTGAAATAATTGTGGGATTTTTATTCTTCTTTTTAAGTGAGAAAAATGTACCTACTATGCATATCAGACCCTATGACATACTGTTTTTCGCAAATATCTTTGAAACGAAGACTCGGATCAACATGATGCTTTAGCACAGAGTGTTTCACACTCCGCTAATTTTTAACACTATTGTACACTGTCAAATGCTGCTAATTATGGCGTTTACTCTTGACTGTGAAGTCAAAAACCTGCGTGAGCTACTACATATTCGAACAGGTGAGGCGTGACGTATTTGTGACGTCTATCCACCCACTACCTCCACTCCTGGCTTCCCCTACTCCCTTTCCTCCCCTCTTACTCCCCTCCTTATCCCCCTACCTCTTTCTCCTCCATACCTCCCTTACCCCTTCCTCATCCCCCCCCCTCTCTCTCTCTCTCTCTCTCTCTCTCTCTCTCTCTCTCTCTCTCTCTCATACGGGAATGGCTGTTACCTCTCTCTCTCTCTCTCTCTCTCTCTCTCTCTCTCTCTCTCTCTCTCTCTCTCTCTCTCTCATACGGGAATGGCTGTTACCTCTCTCTCTCTCTCTCTCTCTCTCTCTCTCTCTCTCTCTCTCTCATACGGGAATGGCTGTTACCTCTCTCTCTCTCTCTCTCTCTCTCTCTTGAGGCTACACGGTATATGAAGCCAGACACAAGTATGACGAATTAATGACTGATTAATAAAAATTATATGCCGAGTAAAGTTTGATCGTTTATGCAAACAATCGTAATCGATGTTCTTGCTTCTTTGACGGTTATACCCTATTTGG
The DNA here is from genome assembly GCF_036898095.1 of Palaemon carinicauda. Classification (NCBI taxonomy): domain Eukaryota; kingdom Metazoa; phylum Arthropoda; class Malacostraca; order Decapoda; family Palaemonidae; genus Palaemon; species Palaemon carinicauda. The sequence continues at coordinate 88,291,280 of NC_090743.1, read as the reverse complement.
TAAGTGCAGCAGGTAAGAGTGATGAGGAAGATGATCTGTTTGTCGAGAGTGATGAATATGAAAAGTAAAATATGTGGTCAGACATTTATAGTATTAATCCAGCCATCATATACTCGCTGTCTATTTATGTCTGCAATGACTTTTTAACATATGGCAGCCTTTTCCTAATATTAGAATAAATTATTCATATATTTATCACTTCAATTTCATTTTAAGTTTTTACTCTGCATCGGATTCCCACTTCAGTTCCACCCCAATCCTTTCCATCTCTTACACAATTTCTTATAAATGACCAAGTATGTAGCTGACCTACATACTTCATCCCATCATACGTTCAACATAACCTATGGGTATTACGGTCGCATACTCGTATAACTTTCAATGGTTGTATAATTGTCAAACAAACCTCATACAATAATTAAGCAACAACAAGTTGCGCTGGAACAGGAATCAGGGTCATACATAAAACACCCTACCATACTTAACATATATACATTCGAGTTATCCGCCATTATAAATAAGTCATATGTGTGCATAGCTTCATTTCTTCGTGTCCACACAGAGAGAGAGAGAGAGAGAGAGAGAGAGAGAGAGAGAGAGAGAGAGAGAGAGAGGTGAGAGAGAGAGAGAGAGAGAGAGAGGGAGAGAGAGAAGGAGGATTGAGGAAGATGAAAGGGAGGTATGGAGGTGAAAGAGGGCGGGAATAGGGAGTAGGAGTAGGGTAGGAGGGAGGGAAAGGGAGGGATGGTGGTAGTAGGGGAAGGCAGGGACGGAGTTAGTGGATGAATGGACGTCACTACTACGTCACGGGTCACCTGTTCGAATGTGTAAATGGCTCACGCAGGTTTTTTACTTCACAGTCAAGAGTAAACGCCATAATTAACAGCATTTGACAATGTACAGTAGTGTCAAAATTTAGCGGAGTGTGTGAAACAATCTTTGCCAAAGCACCATGCTGATCCGAGTTTTCGTTTCAAAGATATTTGCGAAAAACAGTATGTCATAGGGTCTGATATGCATAGTATTCATATCAGACCCTATGACATACTGTTTTTCGCAAATATCTTTGAAACGAAGACTCGGATCAGCATGGTGCTTTGGCAAAAGATTGTTTCACACACTCCGCTAATTTTTGACACTACTGAGCATTGTCAAATACTGCTAATTATGGCGTTTACTCTTGACTGTGAAGTCAAAAACCTGCGTGAGTCATTTACATATTCGAACAGGTGAGGCATGACGTAGTAGTGACGTCATTCATCCACTAACTCCGCCCCTGCCCTCCCCTACTACCACCATCCCTCCCTTTCCCTCCCTCCTACCTCACTCCTACTCTCTCTCCCCGCCCTCTTTCTCCTCCATACCTCCCTTTCCTCTTCCTCAATTCCCCCTTCTCTTTCTCTCTCTCTCTCTCTGTACACGAAGAAATGAAGCTATGCATACATATGACTTATTTATAATGGCGGATAACTTGAATGTATATATGTTATGTATGGTAGGGTGTTTTATGCACGACCCTGATTCCTGTTCCAGCGCAACTTGTTGTTGCTTAATTGTTGTATGAGGTTTGTTTGACAATTATACAATCATTGAAAGTTATACGAGTATGCGACCATAATACCCATCGGTTACGTTGAACGTATGATGGGATGAAGTATGTAGCTGACGTTCGGTCATTTATAGGAAATCTTGTAAGAGATGAATAAGAAAATGGTGGAACTGAAGTGGGAATCCGATGCAGAGTAAAAACTGATAAATATATGAATAATTTTTTCTAATGTTAGGAAAAGGCTGGCATAGGTTAAAAAGTCATTGCATACATAAATAATTTAGACAGCGAGTATATGATGGCTGGATTATTACTATGATTAACTAACGACATATTTTAGTTTTAATATTCATCACTCTCGACAAACAGGTCAGCTTCCTCATCACTGTCGAGGTTGATGCAGACGGGATCAACACCTTCTTGTATGTTGTCAGAGGACCAATACTGGTCCTCGAAGGCTCTGTCTCGTTGCACCGCTCCTGCCCACACATCCTTTGTTGCGCACAGCTTGGCTTCTTGCAGCCTCACTTGTAGATCTGCCCGGGTAAATCGCTGCAAGGTGGAGTGCACATACCACTTCATGGCGCCCCACACCTGTTCGATGGCGTTAAGCTCGGGATGTGCGGGTGGTAGTCGGACGATTTCATGTCCTCATTCACGGATGACATTGTCAACTGTGTACCTTGGTTCTGGTCGGTTCTTCCTGCAGAGTTGAAGAAGCTCGAGGTGTGTGGCGTGGTACGGGAAGGAGATTTTGCGGCTCGCCAGCCAATTCACCAGCTCTGCTTTCTTGGTGGAGGTGGTGGGGCAGCGACTTTCCTCCGTCAACTGGCTGTGGTAGGGAGCGTTGTCCAACACCAAAACCGATGGTTCATCCAAGGCCCGTAGAAGTTGCAACGTGAGCCAGCGAAGGAATAGGGTGCTGTTCATTTCCCTGTGGTAGCCACCGGTTTGGTTTTTTACAGGGAAGCATAGAAATGAATAATTTACAAAACTGTGTTCTGTGCCACCTGCTACTACCACAAATCTCTCCCCTTCTCCAGGTGGCACCTGACGGCTGTAGGTGGCACTAGTAGCAGGCTTGGATGTGTCTACCCACTCCCTGTTGTGCTGCACTCGAGTGGTGAACCATGTCTCATCCACGTATACGACTTGTCTTCCCTCCTTTCAATGTCGCTGGAGTGCTCAGAGAGCCCCAACACGGCGACGCACAACATCTAGCGACTCCTTCCTTAGATACATTTTCCTCTGTGAAATCCTGTAGCAGAATCCCATGTTGTGCAGCACTCGCCACATCGTCATTTCTGAGGTTTCCCCTGGAATAATACTTGTCGTCTTCAGACTTTCAGTCAGGGTGCCAATAGTAAAGGTTTCCTTTGCTGCAAACTTGGCATGTACATGGCGGCGAATGGCACCAACAGTGAAACTGTCAAAAACGGGTGGTGTGGCAGGGGGCGGCGGTGAATGTGGCGGTGTCACAGGGGGAGTGGATGTCCCGCATGGTGAATGTGGCCGAGAATGTGTGCTTCGCTGAACCAGCATCCGCACTGCATTTGTGGTCATTCCCATGACCTCTGCAACACCATCATAGGGCCTGTTGGGGAAAGGAAATCGGATAAGATAACATGTTAGAAGCTATCATTTTGAGATTTTTTTTTTACCAGACAACAATCAAAATAATGTTCCCTTTTATTATCATAGGTAACTGTGAAACATAGTGACTGGTTCATCTGTAACTGCTGAATACAACTTTGATTCATTACTTACCTATTCAAACTTATCCTCAGTGTCCTTTCAATATGTTCTCGGTTGAAGATATGGAAGAGTCGTAGTGCGATGACTCCTTTGCACCCACGCGGACATCGCTGCATGTTGGCCATGGTTGAGAGCGATGAAATACTTCCTCCACAGGACTTTGCCATCAGCCGTCTATCGGCCGCACTCCCCTTACTCACCATGTTAGCTTCTACACTTACCAAAAACATTATAACCGTCAAAGAAGCAAGAACATCGATTACGATTGTTTGCATAAACGATCAAACCTTACTCGGCATATAATTCTTATTAATCTGTCATTAATTCGTCATACTTGTGTCTGGCTTCATATACCGTGTAGCCTCAAGAGAGAGAGAGAGAGAGAGAGAGAGAGAGAGAGAGAGAGAGAGAGAGAGAGAGGTAACAGCCATTCCCTTATGATAGAGAGAGAGAGAGAGAGAAAGAAAGAGAGAGAGAGAGAGAGAGAGAGAGAGAGAGAGAGAGAGAGAGAGAGAGAGAGAGGGGGGAGGGGGGAAATGAGGAAGGGGTAACGAAGGTATGGAGGAGAAAGAGGTAGGGGGATAAGGAGGCGGGGTAGGAGGGGAAGAAAGTGAGTAGGAGAAGCCAGGAGTGGAGGTAGTGGGTTGATAGACGTCACAAATACGTCACGCCTCACCTGTTCGAATGTGTAGTAGCTCACGCAGGTTTTTTACTTCACAGTGAAGAGTAAACGCCATAATTAGCCGCATTTGACAGTGTACAATAGTGTTAAAAATTAGCGGGGTGTGTGAAACAA
>NC_090743.1:88259680-88282180 GCF_036898095.1 Palaemon carinicauda | reverse complement strand
CCCGATGTCGATAGTTTACCCATAAAGGACTTGATGACCAAAGCCGACGCCCTTATGGACAGCCACTTCAAGACCTCCATCAACGCCTCCACCCCTGACGACGAGGATGCCTATTCAACGTTAACCGAAGCTGACATGAATGCCGTAGGACATACACGCCTACCCCGTGACGTGCCGAAGCGGCGACAAAGCCGCCCACCACCCACCAATCGCTCGCGCCCCAACGAACGACTTCTTCAGCCACTCGCTACCTCCCATCCGCCGCAGTTTTGCTACTACCACTTCAGATTCGGGGCAACCGCGAAGAAATGTGCCAAAGATTGTCAGTGGCCAAAAAACGTGTAAGTAGGCCATCGCTTGTGGCGGTGGCCTCCCATGTTTCTAATCTTTTCTTTTTACAGGATGCAGGAACGGTCGTGCGATTTTTGGTAGACACGGGTGCTTGTCGTTCTCTTTTGGCAAGGAAACTCTTCAAGGCACAAAGTAGTCTGTCTACATCTGCCGACGTCCACTTGGTAGCTGCCAACGGATCTGCGATACCCACCTACGGTTACGAGAACCTCACATTATCGTTCGGAAACGGTAAATTCAATTGGAAGCTTCTCGTTGCTGACGTCACAATGCCAATCCTCGGTGCGGATTTCCTCTCTCATTTCCACCTTCTGGTCGATGTCGCCCACCGACGATTGGTCAACGCAGACTCGTACTTGTCGACACCTCTTCAACCCGCCCCCTCTAACCTCGCTCTCCACATCAGCGCACCCACGGATGTCTACGCCCACCTCCTCACGTCGTACCCGGAAGTTTTCCGTCCAGAACTTCGCCAAACGCCCACGGTTCCTGCCAAGCACGGTATTTATCACCATATCAAGACGACAGGACCCCCAGTCTTAGCAAAATTCAGACTTCTAGCACCGGAACGATTGGCAGCCGCCAAACAGACGTTCGCCGAAATGGAGAAAATGGGCCTTTGCCAAAAGGCCTCCAGCCCATGGTCGTCACCCTTACGCATCGTTCTGAAGAAAGACGGCTCCCTCCGTCCGTACGGGGATTACAGGCGCCTGAACATGCAAACAGAACCGGATCACTACCCCCTCCCAAACATTGCCGATGTAACCTCCTACCTGCACAAAGCGAAGGTTTTCTCTACGCTCGACCTCCTGAAAGGATATTATCAGGTGCCTATGAACCCAGAAGACATCCCCAAGACAGCCATCACCACTCCGTTTGGCACATACACCTTCAATTACTCCTGTTTTGGCCTTCGTAATGCTGGGGCAACGTTTCAACGTCTCATGGATGGCATCTTAGGGGACCTCCCTTTCTGTGTATGTTATGTGGACGACATACTTGTGTTCTCCTCCTCAAAAGAGGAACACCTCCGTCACCTGCGCATCATGCTCGACCGCCTGCGATAAAACGGCCTTGTAGTCCGGTACGACAAGTGTACCTTTGGCGCCAACGAAGTGTCGTTCTTAGGGCACCGTATCACTCCTGAAGGAGTCCATCCCCTCCCTGAGAAGGTAGCAGCCGTTCAGAACTTCCCCACGCCCTCGACCGTCAAAGCTCTGCAGGAATTCTTGGGCATGATCAACTATTATCACCGTTTTCTGCCAGCCATTGCCGCCACTCTTGCTCCCCTCTACGCCTCCCTCAAGGGCAAGCCAAAGGACCTGAAGTGGGGTCCCCTTCAAGTAGCAGCCTTCTGCAATGCAAAGAAGGCCCTATCAACTGCTGCGGCTCTCACTTTTCCTATCCCACACGCCCCTCTCCTTCTCTCCACCGATGCCAGCGACGTCGCTATTGGTGCAGTACTCGAGCAGGTGGTCAAAGGCTCGCCCCGCCCATTGGTCTTCTTCAGCAGAAAACTGTCCAAGGCAGAATCGGGTTATTCTACCTTTGATCGAGAATTGCTGGCGGTGCACTTGGCTGTCCGTCACTTTCGCCATTTCTTAGAAGGTACGCCCTTCGTCATTCGTACAGACCACATGCCTCTGGTGCACGCCTTCACTCGACAATCTGACGCCTGGTCCGCCGGTCAACGCCGACATCTCTCCGCCGTGGCTGAATACAGTTGCACCCTTCAATACGTCCCTGGGAAAATGAATCCCGGTGCCGATGCCCTGTCAAGAAACACGTTGGCTGCCGTTCAACTGGGATTGGATTACAACGCCCTGGCTGAAGCCCAACGACAGGATCCAGAGTATCAAGCTTGTAGGACATCCTGCACGTCCCTCCGTTGGGAGGATTTTCCCCTCGAAGACTCCAACACCACCCTCCTCTGTGACGTCAGTACTGGTAGACCGCGACCTTGGATTCCTGCTCCCATGCGCCGACAGGTGTTTGATTTCATCCACGGCCTTTCACATCCCTCGTGCCGTTCTACTGCACAGCTGCTGAAGGCAAAGTTCATTTGGCATGGCATTTCTAAGGATGCTAAGGATTGGGTCCGCGCGTGTACTTCTTGCCAAACTTCCAAAGTACATCGACACACGGATTCAGGAGTGGGCACCTTTCCTCAACCTCAGCGTCGTTTCGCACACATTCACGTCGACGTTGTAGGCCCCCTACCCACATCACAAGGACATCGTTACCTGTTTACCGTCATCGACCGCTCCACTCGTTGGCCTGAAGCCATTCCCATGGAAACTGCAACGTCCGCCTCATGTACATCTGCCTTACTCTCTGGATGGATTTCAAGATTCGGTATCCCTGAGCATATTACTTCTGACAGGGGAACCACTTTCACCTCTCAATTATGGACGTCATTAGCGAATCTCCTAGGCATCACCCTACATCAGACAACGGCCTACAACCCCGCTGCCAATGGAATGGTTGAACGTTTTCATCGCACCCTCAAAGCAGCTTTGATGTCCCGCTGCAAGGATTGCAACTGGTTTACTCAGCTTCCCTGGGTCCTCCTTGGACTAAGGACCACTCCTAAAGACGCCCTCGACGTCTCGGCAGCCGAAATGGTGTATGGTGACCCGTTGGTCGTCCCTGCCGAATTTTTTCCTTCTACGACCTCCTCCGACGATCTCCAGCGCATACGTCACGTCGTGGGAAAATTTACTCCGTGCCGCCAGACTTACAAGCCCCCATCGAAGCATCACATACCAACGGACTTTCACTCTGCAACGCACGTCTTCCTGCGCAACGACACCAGCAAGCCACCACTAACGCCCCCTTACACGGGCCCTTTCCTTGTGATCCGACGCAGTCCGAAAGCATTCCTCCTAAACATTCGGGGCAAAGAAGACTGGGTCTCCATTGATCGTCTAAAACCTGCTTATCTTCTGCCAGATGACCCGCCTACAGTTCGCCTCTCTAGATCAGGGCGCCCTATTTAACATGTACAGTATGCCATTTTTAGGGGGGGAGCCATGTACCAACCGTGTGTCACACAATTGTACATAATTATTTTGTATATATTATGCTTGTATCTGCGCTCTTCCCTCGCACTAAAAAGAACCTGAATGATCATGTCTCCGTTTTGCTCAGTAACATTATCTGTCTCTCGAACAGGTCATGTCCTGTTGCCTTGAGGTTTTGTATATAAAGAAGAGTGTTCCTTAATAAATAACTCAGTCGTTTCCAATTTGCCTTTGAGTTCACAACTCCTCTCTCGGCCCGTCACAGGCTAAACTCTCCAAATTTGGTAATGTTTTCCTGATCTCAATAACTAATGATACTTTGGAGAACACAAATTTTTTTCTAAGTACTGAGGATCAAAGAAAGGTAACCGTTTCACAAGTCCCATAAATGCTGTTTGATGAAAGGAAAGTCACCTTTGTCTGGAATGCTTGTTATCTTCTAAATTCTTAGTAGTAGCTAACCGCGCCTCACATTCGTATCCTAACTCTATTTGACTAAGCCGAAAAAGCTGTGCTTTATTATTGGGATCTATTCTGGACAAATCAGATACATATTTGGAGCCTGATGAAGTTCTTAAAAAACATCGTGTCATTCTTATGCTTTCATCTTGTAGGATACCAATCAAATAATTTTTACTATATAAAAGGGCATTTATTTGATTAAAATATCCAAGCATATATTTAAAAAATGTCCGGTAAGCTTTTGTATATGGATTGTTACATTCTTTTATTATAAGTTCTGCTGAAATAACCTTATCTTCTCTCTGGGCCTGAAAGAATAAGAGCTTTAAAACTTCCCACTGATTCGGTATTCGTTCAATGCAGTGCTGCATTACAAGGTATCTTGTATCAGCTAGTCTAAGCATTTTGAGTCTTTCGGCAGCAAGATATTAATACAATTCTGCTAGCTTTGTCTACCTTTTATAACTGTCTAAAATAGGAAGCAATATTTCGAACGAAATCTTCAATATTTCTCTGCCAATTACTTGTTGCTTTGGTAGCCGCTATATGGAGCAAATGACATATAAAAAAAAAATTCATCTTCATTTCTCTTCAATTAGGTTATAATGAAGATGTTTTTTCCTACTTGGTCAGTCAGACCAACTCCCTCAATATGATCTTTTATAGGACGTGTTCACTTGCGCACAAATCCTCTCTCTCTCTCTCTCTCTCTCTCTCTCTCTCTCTCTCTCTCTCTCTCTCTCTCTCTCTCTCTCTCTCTCAGCTACTTCCCCTTTCTTTGTTTTATGGCGTGCTTAAAGAAGAACACTACTTGTGTCCCACCGTGTTATGATGGTGCTGGCATTGTTTAGATGTTTGGAAATTCATCAGCTGTTATGTTGTTGGTGTTTTACACAGGATATGATGCGAAAATTTTACCATTTTCTGCTTCTTTTAACACAATTTATGGCCTGATCTTTACAACACTCACAAGAAATTCATACACATTCCCTTGTGCAATACTCCTAATAATTGCTCCATCACTATTTGCATTCAACACTCGGAAAGGGCCAATGAAAATATAATGTAGTTTGTTTTTCTTACTCCGCAGCCCCTTAATGTACACGTGATCACCTATTCGTATTGTATGCGATTGGATTTTAAATCTGCGATTATGCGGTTATATTCTTGCATGTGGCTCTTTTGCGCATATTGAAAAAATTTTCTTGTTACTTCGAAAGCTCGTTTTCTTTTTTCGGTAATACTTCATACGGTAAGTTCTAGATCTCGACCAAAAAATAAGTAATGACGAGTGTATCTTATGATCTCATTGTATTCGATATTCAACTCAAAATCGGTAGTAGAACCAAGATTTGACCAGTTATTTATTATGTCATCTACTAAAAATTTTAACAGGCTTATGAGGATTGATCATTATATTCTACCAATTCATTGGAACTAGGCCTATAGGCGAGATTAGGTGAATACTTAATGACATACAATGTATATGTATATGTATATATATATATATATATATATATATATATATATATATATATATATATATATATATATATATATATGTATATATATATTCTTACAAAGCTGGTATAGTGTTGAGTTAATGCAGTAGTTTCATAATTATTTTATCTATATTTTATTTGTGCAATGAAGACAAGTTAGCCAGCTGTTAGATAAGTTCTCCTTGTAGATTCAAGAGTAATATGTAAGTTACATAAGACTTTCGTCGTTAATTTCATTTTATTTCATTGTATATGTAAATTTACGTTATTATTAAGAACTAACTTTTTATTTCATGAATTTTTGTTACGAATTCTTATGTTATATATTTGAGAGTGTTATGTGATCATACAAGATAGGAACAAGGGCTTATGTAATGTTCTTTTATATTTTTATGAGGTATTGCGTCATGTTTGTGAGAGAATACGCAGTGTACCACGTGCTTGGAATTTTCGCGAAAAGCCTAGTGATAGGATGATATCTTTTTTTTTATTTCGGGGACAAAGGGTGGGCGGAGCTAGCTGACAGAGAGTTGCCTCGCTGTGTGTGACAGTTGCCCAAGAAACCCAGGTTTCATCTCCATGTTGCATGAGAAAGCGTTTGAGAGAGCAATACTTAGTAACTCTGACACCTTTTGACCGGCCCCCATGCTTCCCAGTTCGTTGGGAGGTTTCTGGAAGCAGCTTGGTTTTATATGTAAAGGCGACACCAGGATTAGAGACAGATAGAGAATTACAGCCTTAAGACAGCCAACTTCCCCTCTCACTCTCTGGCACGCAGCTCAGAATATTGTTTTAAAAGTGTTCAGTACCCATAGTGTGTCCTCTCCTAAGTGACTCTGTGCCCCAAAGCAAATCGTGTGTTGAAAAGATATGTAAGACGAAATGGTGATTTTGAATTCATTGTATTAGGGCGAGTGTTGGCATTGTGTAAAGTTTTTCTAACTGCCCCTGCAGGAAGGTTGGGTATTTGTATTGTGATCTGGTTATCTATTTTCATAAAGTGTCAAAATTTGATATTGTATTCAAATTCAATTTCAAGTGAAGCAAGGTTGATTAACTTGCCTGTCGTAGTATATATTATATTGTATGTTTGGTTCCCAGTCATGAGCCATAGTATATAATATATTTTTGGTGCCCAGACCCGGAGCCATAATTGTATAATATATTTTTTGGTTCCCACACCCTTAGGATCGACCGAGTCTGTTTTGAATATTGGTGATAACAGGTCCATGTTTTGATTAAAGGTTTGAATCGTGTAGTGTTGATAGGATTTTGTGTATTGCTTGGATATATTTTTGAAAAGGAATTTAATATTGTTAAATTACAAGATGGCACAATTTAACATCCAAGAGTTTTTGAATAACCCAAGTGTTCAGGAATTGTCAGAAGCTAATGTAACTAAAGCTCAGTGGCTCTCTATCTTAATGGCATCTAGCGGACATGCACTGAGTAGGATGATTAAAGCCCAAATCAAGTGTCTAGCCCTAGAAGCGTTGATAATTTCGGGAAAGTTTTTGGAAGAAAATACTGTAGCAGCTCATGAACTGTTGAAGGAGGCTAAGGAGGAAGTTTTAGCGAAGCAAAGACCAGCTGACCCTCAAAATGAAGGCATGAAAGCTGATAGGGATGTTGAGGCTGAGATTCGACAAATTGCAGCGGAGGAGAATTCGATCAAGTTGAAGATGATGGTAAGTGCGAAGGAAATGGAAGAAAAAGAATGAGAAGAAGCCAGAGAGATTGCAAGACACACAAGGTTAATGGAAGCAAGGCAGGAAGAAAAAGAGAGAAGACAGGAAGAAAATGATATGGAAGAAGCAATATATGCGCGGGAGTTGGATTTGTAGAATGCCCGTACGCAATTGACTACGCAATCGGGAAAGGACGGAAAGGAAAATAAACCAGCTGACATTTACACAACGAACAGGACAAACCCAAACAGCGGAGATAAATTTAAACCATATATTTATGAAGGTATGTTAGCACCAATAGATGGTAGTGAACGAACCAGGGTCAGTATATTGCGCGACACAGGTTGTACCATAGTGTGGTGGTACGAGGAACACACATGTTGGTGGATCAGTCTCTCACCCCTATTTGCTGCTTTATACTGTCATACAAGTTGTTAACAGGTAATTCTGACTTTGCAGTAATGGGTTCATGGGCTGTCGAAGGAATAGACGTCCTGCTGGGTAATGAGGTTAGTGGAGCGCCATTCGTGCCTTGTCCCATTGTAACGGAGAAACCTTTGAAGTATAGTAATACGACGGAACTCAAGATGGACTACCCATATATGTTTCCTAGTTGTGTTATGACTAGAAGTATGAAGAAGAAAGTGGCTGCAGAAAAAGAAGAAAATTAAATCGAAAGAGTAATGATCTTGGAGAATTTTTTTTCCGAAGAAGAGAATACCCTCGATGGTATGCAAGAAAAGAATTCCCGACTAAACCCGAGCAAAGAGGAACAACAGACGAATGGACAAGAGGACATAAGAAATGGACTTGGAAGACATAGAAAATTCAACATTAGAAGTAGGACAAGTGAAGGATACAAAGTTAACAGAGTTATTGTACCATGTGGTGGACGAGAGGGAGGCATAGCAGTCACAGACCTGTTATAATCTTAAGGATGTGTTGCTTATGAGGAGGCATAGACCCGCCGATATCCCTGGCAATGCCAATCAGGGGTTTTATCGGCAGATATTAATTCTGCACCATTGAGAATATAGGTGATCACCGTCGCTCATGAGACGGAACATATGGGGATAAGGAAGACGACGGAGAAAATAATGGAAAATTTTTCCTGGCCTGGCATGCATAAGGACGTGAGTCAGTTTTGCCATGTATGTCACATATGTCAAATTGCTGGAAAACTGAGCGAGTGCATTAAGAAAGCTCCCTTACACCCGATAGAAGTGCGAGGAGAACCCTTTAGCAAGGGTTCTCCTCGCACTTTTGGGAGTTTTACCAAGGACGAAAAAAGGTCACGAATATATATTAATTTTGATATGTCCAGTGACAAGATACCAAGAAGCCATACCCATCAGGAACATCAATGCCAAAATAATTGCCGAGAAGTTACTAAACTTTTTCACTAAGTTTGGTATACGAGTAATAGTTCAAAGTCACCGAGGACGTAATGAAACTCTTGGATGTGAAACAACAACTATCAATTGTTTATCATCCGGAAACCCAAGGTGCATTAGAGAGGTTTCATCAAACTTTGAAAATTATGTTAATGAAGTTCTGCAATGAAACGGGAAATGAATGGGACATCGGACTACCATTGATGTTATTCGAGGTACGTAACGCTTATAAAGAAAGTGTGGGATGTAGCCCGAACGGAATGGTATTTGGAAGAGAAGCACAAGGACCGAATAAAATGTCAGCAGAAAAATGCAAGGACGAAGAGGAGAATATGTCAAGAATTTAAGGAGAAGGATCGGTGAGATAAGGTAATTCTCTCTAGAAAATCTGAAAACAATTTGAGGAAAAATGAAGAAAAGATTCAATATGAAAAGTAAGGACAGATGGTTTTCGATAGGAAAACAGGTATTAGTTTTCCTGACGATAAGGAGATTCCCCCTCACCAATAAGTTTCAAAGACCATTCAAGATTTTGGAGAAAATCAGTGACCTGACATATGTTATCGAACCCCAGGGTGAAGGAAAAGTCAAAGGAAAGTACACGTCAACCTACTGAAACCCTACTTGAGCGAAAACGAGACGGAAGCTTCACAATTATGTATGGCGCAAACCATACTATCCACGGAAGATGACGATGGATATGAGGTATGGACAGTAAGCAGAATGAATAATTCATCTATCATTCAGAATTTGGGAGAGAAATTAACTCATTTGGACCTGGGGCAACAAGAGGAATTAAGCCGATTAATTAGAAGTTTCCCTGAAATTGTCTCAACGTCCCAAAATAGACCAACCTGATGAAGCATGAAATAAACCTCAAAACAACAGAAAGACCATTTAAACAACGCGCCTATCGACTGTCGCCATATCACTGAGAAGTCATGAGAAAAGAAGTGGACTCTTTTGTTATAAAAGGGACTAGCCGAACAAAGTTCTAGCTCTTACACATCTTCCTGCTTGCTAATGAAAAAAACAGACAGAACTTTTACGATGTGTACAGACTACCAAAAGTTGAACACTATCAGTGTGGCCGATAATTATTCATTGCTGCTCATCGACAACTACTCGACAATATCGGAAAAGCGAGGTTTGTCTCCAAGATCGACTTATTAAAGGGCTACGATCATATTCCTTTGGATGACAACGCAAAATTGTTATCAGCTTTCATAACCCCATTTAGATTATATCAATACACCGCCATGTCTTTTGGTCTAATGAACGCCCTCATATTTTTCAACGAGTAATGGATAACCTTCTAGGATCGATAGAAGGAGTAGGCGTATATCTCGCCAATATTGAGGTATATTCACCGACCTGGGAAGAACATCTCCGAATCTTGAAAAATGTATTTCAAAAGCTGCAAGGAGCGTACCTGACGATTAACCTTGAGAAGAGTGAATTCGGAAAGGCAACCGTTCAATATTTTGGGTTTGAAGTAGGACGAGGAGTAATCGACCTGCTAGCCTCCAACATCAAAGAAATAAGGAAAGCATTGCCCTCCCACAACATGGAAACAGTTACAATGCTTTTTAGTGATGGCAGGATTCTACCGACGTTTTTGCTTGAACTTTTTGGCTGTAGTCGCTCCCTTGACGGATTTGACCAGCCCCAAGAAAAAAATTGTATGGACCAGCGAGTGCCAGGAATCTTTCGACAGGATAAAGCCCATATCCACTTCAAAATCAATACTATAAGAACCTGATTTCAACAAGAAATTCCTTATCCAAGTGGAGGTCCAGATATTGGTAGTGATCACCAGCTCCGCATTGCTATACTGAAATTAAAACTGAAAGCAACCAACGGAAATGTAGATAGAATACCTAGTTTTGATACAACTAAGATTCTAGAAGATGAATACAGATAAATCTTTGCAACTGAATGTAGGAATTGATATGCAGTTTTGGAGATGTTAAGAGACGAATAGCAGACAATGATTAAAGAATGGTGTATTATTAAGAACATATATCAGTCAGTTGGTAGTGAAGTTTTGGGACAGGCAGTGAGAATGAGAAAACCATGAGTATTAAATGATACTTGGGGTACTATAAAAGGACACAAAAATAGAAATTAATTGCTGAAAGTTTTCTAGTAAGCAATGGAAATTACAAGGTAGAGCATGCTAAGTATTCCAGTATTCATAGTGAAGTCAGAAGAAAAGCAAGGAATGACTTAAGAAAATATTCAGACAGGAAAGCAGATGAGATTGACAAAGCTGGAATAACTGCCGAGATGATATGGGCCTGAAATGAAGTGACTCCCAGAATACTTACATGATTATTTTGTAGAATATGTTATAAAGAGGCAAAACCTGATGAATGGGAGCTAGGAGTGTTGGTGAAAATAACAAAAAAGTAGATCTGAGTGATTGCAGTAATTACAGAAGCATCACACACTTACGTCAGTGTTCACGAAGATCTATAGTATGCTCATACTAAAGAGACTAGAGAGAAAGATTGGTGAAAAGCTGTGAGTTGAACAAACAGTATTTCGAAAAGGCAGTAGTTGTATTGACCAAATTTTCATTTTAAAACGTAGTATAGCAATGTATAGGCTATAGAAATTCACTTTTGATTTCATTTGCGGACAATGAAAAAGGCTTTTATATTTTGCTCAGGCCACTTTTGTGGAGAGTCCTATGTTATTATGGAGTTCTTGTTAAATATGTAAATTTGAATAAGTTTGTTCATGAGTATAGTAAGTGCAGAGTTGATGTTAGTGGAGTCTTATCAAATGAATTTCTAATGAAGAGTCAAGTACTCCAAGGGAATGTGTTGTCACCTATGCGGTTTATCCTCCTCTTGTAATTTGTAATGCATAGAACAGTTGGGGGTAGTGGGGAACGATTGGACTGGATTGATAACAGGATACTAGTTCACCTATGGTATGCTGAAGATACTGTCCTTATTAGCAGAGCAGCAAAGGACCTGTAAAAACTGCTTACCAGAATGTATGAAATATCAGATAAGATTGGGCTTAAGATAAATGGAAGAAATCGCCTGAAATTACGTATAAAAATCAGACTATATATCAGTTGAATGAAATCGATTTTGATGTATGGACACGAGTAGTGATATGAAAATGAAATAATATCCAACAAATTTTGTAGATTTGATAAAAAAAAGAGAAAAGAATATTGGTAGTTAAATGGCAGGACAGGATTAGGAATGGAACTACTGTATAAGAGAGATTACCTGAGTGCCTTATGTGGATGAGATCATTATGATTGGTATATGGAGATGGTTTGGGCATGCTCTTGTCACTCCAAAAGAGAGATTAGTTTACCAAACTTTCAACTTTGTTTCACAAGGTACTAGAAGAGTTGGAAGACCCAGGCTTACATGGCTGAGGACTATGAATCGTGAAGTAGATGATGAATGGAGAAGTATTGATTTAAAATCTCAAGAGAGAGACGACTGGTGAAATCTAACTGAGGCCCTTTGCGTCAATAGGTGTAGGAGGAGGTGATTATATGTATATATATATATATATATATATATATATATATATATATATATATATATATATATATATATATATATATATATATATATATATATATATATATATATAGAAAGAAAGAGAGAGAGAGAGAGAGAGAGAGAGAGAGAGAGAGAGAGAGAGAGAGAGAGAGAGAGAGAGAGAGACAGACAGACAGAGAGAGAGATCCTTCATGAGCTAGGTATCAATAACGAGAATGGCATCATGTACAGGTTCGGGTAGACATTGTATCAAAACGGTATGAATTATGTTCACACGCTAAGGAGAGTTATATGCAGCCGGTTGTAAGAGAGCGATACTGGTTATTTCCCTGAAGACGAATGAAGCCTTTAGGTTCCACAATAGCTGTTGAGAGAGCGGAAAAAGCTTGGCTATAAGGGTGGCTGATGATGATGAGTACTACTCCAGGAGGTATTTTTCCAGGGCACATTTCTATATTGGGGTGTCCCCGTGGTCACAAACTCTATCAGGGATTTCTGAGAAAGTGTCTTCAGGAGTTGCTGTGAGGACATAGTATGTTTTGTTGCTTGAGGAAGACACTCGTTTCAAGCAAAAAAGAACTTCGGCGCTCTGGCACTAGGCGAATGCTACTCCATTGGGAAAGGGCAGCAGTTTCATTGAGGAAGTGTGTGTCTAAGACTCAGGTTCGGTTGACTGCTTTGTGAATGTCTAGTGGGAATGGGTGGGTGAAAATGGTGTGGAGTGGTCACCAATGTGGCAATGTAACTGTTAGGTTTTTTGATAGAGGCGAGGTGAATGCAAAGTAAAGTTTAATCAACCGATAATGATCTTATATACAAGCAGTTTATTGCGAGAATGTCATAAAAATTCAAGCAATCTAAATATGGGATTCCAATATTAAACAGTTAGTTCTACTATGAGTGTGGAGAGAGCAAGAGATAAGCCTACCTGACACTTGCGCTCATTTTTGCCACGCACTGGCAAGCATGTGGCACGCACTGGGGTTTTTCCCGCACTGTTCACGACCAGTTCACTCCAGTTCGCGCATCGTTCACGACAAGTTCACGCGACGTTAACGCCATGGCACGAATTGGCATGCCTAGTTCACGAGAAGTTCACGACACGTTCACGCGAGTTCGCTCATCATTCCGCATCGTTCAAGCATCGTTCACGCCAGTTCACGCCAGTTCACGAATTGGCCACTCCATATAAAAACGGGGCTTCTCCAACCCGAGGACATTCTTGCATTGGCTTCGGAAGAGACAACAATGCTTTCTGTCAGAGACACCATTGCATTGAGGAGAAGAAACGTATGTTTTTCGTTTGTATTTTTTGTTGCCCTTTATTTTTGTTTCAATAAGAAAGCATTTGATTTACATATAAATAGCAGACATAAAATATGTACAAGTATTAAGAAAGCATTTTATTTCAACATTAAAAGCAGCAAACATGAAAAGTTTTTAGGCTGTTGATTTTAAGGTAATAGAGAAAAAAGTGTGTTGAAATAAGAAATCATTTTATTTTTACATTAAAACAGCAAACAGAAAAAATTAGTTTTGCTCTTCATTTTAAGGTAATAAAGAAGAATAAGTATGTTGATGAAATAAAACATCATTTTATTTTTACATTCAAACAGCAAACTTGAAAATTTCTTGGGTTTATTTTCCAGTTCATTTTTATTTAAAACAAACGTTTTGGCTATTGAATGGTAATAGAGGAAAATAAGTGTGTGCATGAAATAAGACATCATTTTATTTTTACATTCAAACAGCAAATATAAACAATTATTACGTTTATATTCTTCTTTCCTTTTCTTTAATTTTTTCGTTTCCTTTTTGTCTCTTCATTATAAAGTTATAGAAATAGTTTGAAATAAGATATCATTTTTTTTCACATTAAAACAGCAAATATAAAAATTTATTAGGTTTATTTTTCTTTCCTTTTCATTATTTTTTTCGTTTCCTTTTTGTTTCTCTTCATTATAAAGTTATAGAAATAGTTTGAAATAAGATATCTTTTTTTTCACATTAAAACAGCAAATATAAAAATTTATTAGGTTTATTTTTCTTTCCTTTTCATTAATTTTTTTCGTTACCTTTTTGTTTCTCTTCATTATAAAGTTATAGAAATAGTTTGAAAAAAGATATCATTTTTTTCACATTAAAACAGCAAATATAGAATTTAATAGGTTTATTTTTCTTTCCTTTTCATTAATTTTTTCGTTTCCTTTTTGTTTCTCTTCATTATAAAGTTATAGAAATAGTTTGAAATAAGATATAATTTTTTTTTTCACATTAAACCAGCAAATATAAAAATTTATTAGGTTTATTTTTCTTTGCTTTTCATTAATTTTTTCGTTTCCTTTTTGTTTCTCTTCATTATAAAGTTCACGCCACTTCCCGCATCTTCACTCCAGTTCACGCCAGTTCCCGCACTGTTCACTCCAGTTCACTCCAGTTGGCGCATCGTTCACGACTATTTCACGACTATTTTGAGCGTGCCAATGCGTGCCACAAACTTTAAACATTTCAAAGTTCTGGGCACGCATTGCACGCACTGGCACGTGAGTTCCAGCACGGTTCACGACATTTTCACGACTCGTTCACGCGAGTTCGCGCATCAATGCGTGCCAGTGCGTGCCACGAATGCATGCAAGTGTCAGGTACCCTATAGAAAAAAAGCAGCGATAGCATTACATCATATGAGTGTGTATGAAATACGTGCGGTAGGTTGTCAATGAAAATATGATAAAAAGGCTTATATATCATAAACCTAATAATGAGCTCTCATGGTACAAATGGATTGATGTCAAATACAGATACAAATACCTTAACTTGGCCGAAATATTGACAGCAGAGATAAAATAGTAAATGGATCAACTTCTGACCGAGGAGAAGATTTTATCATAATAATATTTCCTATGAGCATTTTTTCCAATAGGTGAATGTCTCTATTATAACAATCCTTTTGAGGACGAATATCTTAGTGAATGAATGAAAGGTTTGATTTTAACAAAACTTACAGTACAATAAACCTGAATTCAGTAGTGCTATTTTGCGTGATTGAAAGAGAGAAGTCAATTATATTCTACCTATTTTGCAGAAAAAAAAAATCATAATATCCTGGACACTTTTGGGTATGACAGAAGTAGGAGAGAAGGATAGTGGTCAGGTAACAGACATTAGTCTAAAATTAATGATAAAAATATTACTTTTAATGGCGATGAATATTCCGAAAATGCTAAGGCAATCGCATCTATAAACCTCTACTAGATTTTCTTTAGACGTCAGGACAGTTCGTAATGGAAGGGAGGGTTTTAAACTCCAACAGGGTCTGTTACATAAAATAAAATTATCAAGTGACTTAAAAGTAAACCTCTTTTTTTTAAATAATCGATAAAGCACCATCAAGTTGATTTGGATTTATTCTTTTATTTGAACGATGCCCGATATTTCTTAAACCTCTTAAGATGATGCTCAAGCGATCAATGCATTTATACAAATTCTTCATATTGGCATAAGATCACTTTTATACAAAAAATTAGTTTCATGGAAATATGGGTGGAATTTTAATTACCATTTTATCTATTTATTTGGAAGTATATCTTAGTGGAATCTGTTAGGAATCTTTTAAAAGATTCATCATCCAAATATTAGCTAATCATCCTTTAACTGTAATCTCTCTCTCTCTCTCTCTCTCTCTCTCTCTCTCTCTCTCTCTCTCTCTCTCTCTCTCTCTGTACGATCATTATCTGTACCTGGTACTGTATTTAATACTCGATTCACTACTGAATTCCCATTCCAATGCCCCCTACAATGACTCGCCAAGTTCTACTTGTGTTCATCATCCATAAGATAAATCATAATGAAATGGAAAAGATTCCATCCCCTTATATCTTAGAAGAGAAGGTATAAATAAGTCTAAAAGGTTCTATGCAAAATATATCAGTTGAGTCTCCAAAAAGCGAACTATCAATATAAAACTGAACGAGGTCACTAGATTTGAGTTCGATTAAAAGATGAAAGATATTAGAAATCTGCCTCTGAAGAACTCAGAAAAAGTCTCTGGGTAACTGTTAATATAATGGAAAGCGAAGCCTCTCTAATCCACCATAAGCTGAAAATTATTTTCAGAGTAAGAGAAGATTGGAAAAATATAAAACAGAATTCATATCTTCAAAAAAGGATTACAATTTGTTGGGCCTCTTGAAGTAACGACTTATCTATGACACCCTTCATCTCCTCCTTCCTCATCCTCCTCGGTACTTCATAAAATTGTGACCGTGTATCAGTGCAGTATATATCAGTATAGTAATGCAGCATACGAGATGCAAGATGGTATAGCAACTGCATCCCTTAGTGTCAGCAATATCGAATCATCAATATTACTAAGATATTTGATCATTCAAAATAACTTTCCACAGCATTATTAATTGCTCTCTCTCTCTCTCTCTCTCTCTCTCTCTCTCTCTCTCTCTCTCTCTCTCTCTCTCAGTAGTTATATCTTATTACATCCTTTCATGGTTATTGAAATCAGGTTAAAGGTATGACAAAGATCAGATTCCAAATGTCTACCATATTAGGGAAAGGTTCATTGTATATATCTTTATACTCACAATAACTATTGCCAATACTGAATGTCATCTCTTGAAGTTGTTTGGGACTAATTTGGTAATATATCTCTTTATTCAAGTTATCGAAAAGAAACCAAGAAAGCTATCATGATGAAACAATCGAGTAGATGAAGATTTGTTCTTTATGTGAGATTTAAAGACTTTGATAATCAGTCAAATTTAAAGGCCTCTCATAAATCAGGACAATGCTCTGGAGACTGACCATGTATGATCAGCGCCCAAAGCAGGTAGACCCCCCCCCCCCCCTTCCCACTCTGCCGAGCTCAAAAGATGGTGAGGTTGTGCAAATACTACTGGAAACTATCGAGCTGAAGAGTGCAGAGACGTTTCCAATAGGCCGTCAAGACAACAGTTCCGATAAATTGAATGCTAGAAGCTAGAACCATGAAGATGAATTAAAGTTTCTAATGACTGTACGAGTGTTCTTGGTGAAGGTGGCCGTTGCATTGCGTTAAAACATCTGAAAGCAGAAGCAATACAATAATAATAATATTAACAATGAAAATAAAGATACTAATCAATTATAATTATAACAACAAAAATAATCATGATCGTTATCATTATCATTATCATTATCATTATCTCCTCCTACGCCTATTGGCTCAAAGGGCCTCGGTTTGATTTCACCAGTCGCCTCTATCTTGACCTTTTAATTCAATACTTCTCCACTCATTTCCCACTTCACGCTTCATTGTTGTCAGCCATGGAAGATTGGGTGTTGCAATTCTTCTAGTGCCTTGTTGATCCCAATTAAACATAAGGTGAACCAATCTCTCTTGGGGAGTGCGAAGGGCATGACCAAACCATCTCCATCTATCCCTCACCATGATCTCATCCACATATGGCGCACGAGGAATCTCTCTTATGGTTCCTTTTTTAGTCATGCCTGCCCATTTAACTCCCAATATTCATCTGAGGCTTTGATCTCAAGTATGCTAATCTGTTGGAGATTGTCTCATTGCCATAGCACAACTCATGTCCGTAAAGTAACACTGATCTCACTAAACTGATATATAGTAAGATTTTTAGATGTAATTTCAGGCGATTTGATTCCAAATTTTACTTAACCTTGCCATTGTCTGTTTTTCTTTTTTAAATGTTTTATTAAACTCCAATGCTGATACTTAAAATACTTGAATTAATCCTTAATCCTTTCTCCTTTCTCCTTCCAATGGTATTTCATCTTCCATTGCATATTCTGGTCTGTTTTTCTTTGTTTTTCTTCTATTTATTTTGAGCCTAACGTCTTGTAATATTTCATGCATTCTGGTAAACAAGCATTGCAAATCCTGAGGTGCTCTACTAATAAGAGCAGCATCGTCATCATAATCTAGGTCCATTAATTTCCTATTACCAATCCAGTCCAATCCTTCTCCAGCATCCCCAACTGTTTTATGCATTACGAAATCCATGAGGAGGATAAACTACATAGGTGACAACACATACCCTTGAAATACTCCGCTGTTCACAGGAAATTCTTTCGGTAGGACTCCACTAACATTAACTTTGCACTTGCTATGCTCGTAAACAGACTTAATAATCAAATTTACATATTTAACAGGAATTTCATAATAACGCAGGACTCTTCACAAAATTGGCTGGAAAAGAAATATAAAGGCTTTTTCATAGTCCACAAATGCCAGCAGATGTGGATTTCTATATTCTACGCATTGCAATAAAACTTGTCTTAAAAAGAAAATTTGGTCAGTACAGCTTCTACCTTTTCGAAATCCTGCTTGTTAATTTCTCAGCTTTTCATCAATCTCTCTCTCTCTCTCTCTCTCTCTCTCTCTCTCTCTCTCTCTCTCTCTCTCTCTCTCTCTCTCTCTCTCTCTCTCTCTCTCTAGGATAAGCATGCTATATATTTTCATGACAACTGACGATAGCGTGATGCTTCTGTAATTATTGCAATCAGTCAGGTCTTTTTTTTTTTTTTTTTTTTTTTCGCCATTTTCACTCTTAACTCCCTTTCATCAGGTTCAGACTCTCCATGCCACATTCTAAAGAATAATCTTTTAAGTATTCTGGGATTCACTTCATTTTCAGCCACTATCATCTCTGCACATATGCCATCGTAACCAGGGATTTCCATCTCTGGATTTTTTAAAATTACAACTTCGACCTCAAACACACTGAATACATTGATGGGCACATCAAGGTCCTTATCAGTTCCAGCTACATCAATCAAATTATTCCCTTCTTATCTCCTTTCATGACCTCAATAAAGTGTTTCTTTTTAGCGTTGCCATTCTTCATCCTCTGTTGTTATAAGATATCCATATCTCTTTCAAATGGGTATATTCTTCTTCTTCTTTGCTCCCATAGCTGGAATACTTAGCATGTTCTACCTTGTAATTTTTTTTTACTTCTTCATAAACTATCATCAATCAACTTCTGTCTTCATCTACTTTTGTATAGTATCCCAAGTATCATTTGATATCCATGTTCATTAATTGTCTGCTCTTCGTTTCTCAAAGTCTCTGAGACTGCAAATTAGGTTGATTACATTATGATTTAAATAATAATAATAATAATAATAATAATAATAATAATAATAATAATAATAATAATAATTATTATTGTTATTATTATTATTATTATTATTATTATTATTACTACTACTATTATTATAATGCTAATAATACATATAATTTTTATTATTATTATTATTATTATTATTATTATTATTATTATTATTATAATGCTAATATTATATATTATAATTTTTAATATTATCTATTATTATTATTATTATCATTATCATCATTATCATCATTATCATTGTTTTTATTATTATTATTATTATTATTATTATTATTATTATTATTATTATTATTATTATTATTATCATAGCGCAATCAACCCAATTTACAATTATATTTCGAAATGACGAATTCCCGTTAACCACTTGTACCTCCATCTCGTTTTTCGTTAACCTCAGGCCTTTCCAGGAGGAATTCAGCCGTCGTTATTTTAGTGTTGAATTTCTCGGTAGTTTCGACGCCGAAAGGATTAAGGACGAGTGCAGTGAAATTCTTGAAATAAGAGCCGAAGCTTATCTGCAGCTGTGCCACTTGTTTCCTTTGAACAAACTCTAATGACAGTGAGCGTGGCATCCATCTCTTTGTTATTAAACGTTAAATAATTCCTAACAGAGTAGTTCGTATCTATGAGATTATAAAACTATGCCATTGAAATTATAAAAATATAGATAATAGATTTTAAAACATAACTCAAATAACCCTCGATGTGGCTCGGTGTTACAAATATTTCTCCTCTTCATTTATAAGTAAGATATATATATATATATATATATATATATATATATATATATATATATATGTATGTATATATGTATGTATATATGTATAATATATATATGTGTGTGTGTATATATATATATATATATATATATATATATATAGAGAGAGAGAGAGAGAGAGAGAGAGAGAGAGAGAGAGAGAGGGAGAGATTTTTCTTAATTTTAAATAAAGAATATAGGAATTAATAAGGAATAATTTAGAAATTTAAAATTTGCAGAAAACATAGCTCTGTTTAGTGAATCATATGAGAAATTGCATATAATGATGAAAGATTTAAATAGAAAAAGCCGAAATGTGGGACTGAAAGTGAATATGAATAAGACTAAGATGATGCTGAAGGAAATGTTATTAATGAATACATATACTTACTGAGGAAATAGAGTAAAATATATCTCCAGAACATGAGACCTAAACTAGAATAATGATAAAATTAAGAGGGAGAGCTTTTGATAAACAAAGAGAGATTCTGAAAAGTAAAATACACTTTTCTCTAAAAAAAGAAAAATACTCAATTAGATGGTCCTACCATTATCAACATACTAATTCCATCATATATATATATATATATATATATATATATATATATATATATATATATATATATATATATATATATATATATATATATATATATACTGTATATATATATTAAGAAGCTGGTCTAGCGTAGAGTAAATACAGTAGTTTATTAAGGATTTTATTCATATTCTATTTGTGCATTGAAGAGAGGTTAGCCAGCTTTTAATACGAGTTCTTCTCGTGTAGATTCACGTACAGTATATTATGAAATCATGTAAATCCTTCGTTGTTAATTTCATTGTACTCTTTATTCAAGTTAGTATGTGTAAATTTACATTATTTTTAAGAATTAACTTTTTATTTCACATATTTTTGGTACGAAGTCTTACATAATCTGGTTGATAGTGTTATGTGACCATATTAAATATGAACAAGGGCTTATGTAATGTTCTTTTATTCTTTTATGAGGTATTACATCATGTTTAAGAGAAAATACGCAATTTATTAGGGTACCATGTGCTTTGGAATTTTGCCGAAAAAAACCAGTGATAGATCTCGTCCTTTTTTATTTTTATTTCTAGGACAAATGATGGGCAGAGCTAGCTGACTGAGAGAGTTCGTCTCTCGGTTGCGTGAATACACGTTCGAGAGAGTAATACTTGATAACTCGGACACTTTTAGGCCAATCCCCGCCCCACTGCTTCCAGAACGAATGTAACATTCTGGAAGTAGCAAAGTTCCATGTATAATGCTACCCAATGGTTGCAGAGATAGAGAATCCCAGCCTTAAGTCATCGCCAACTCTCCTCTCTCTCACCTCAGAGTATTGTTTTAAAAGTATTCAGTACCTATAGTGTGTCCTCTCCAATGTGATTTTGTGACCCTGCAAATATCATGTGTAGCAAGTTAAAACGTTGCTGTAAATTTGGCAGGTGATTTTAAATTCACGGCGTTGTGGTGAGTGTTGGCATTATATAGAATGTTTATAAATGGCCCTGTAATAACGAGAAAAGATTTTGTATCGTGATCAGGTTATCTATATTCATTAAGTACCAAACTTAAATATTGTATTCAGATTTAATTTCAAGTAAAACAAGTGATTGTATAATTTTCATAAGTATTATTTCTTTTTTCTTAATCTAAGGTTTATTCAGATATAATAGTTCAAATCAAGTGATTATATAATTTTCAGATCGTAGAATTTTTGTCCTAATCTAAGTTTTGTTCAGACTTAATATTTCGAGTGATTTATTTGTTTTATGTAAATTCTTTCAAGTTATTGTAATTTATATAGAATATATTTATTCCAATCACCATTGTTTAAAGTAGTATTCGCTCATATCCTGTTAAAGAATCGTAGTAAGTAATAGTTTTAGATAATTCTTAAGAATAGTTACCCAGTTTTGTTTTGAGTGTACTTAAGAGACCATTGGATATTTAGTGTTTTATATATTGCTGTCTGGGAGTTATTTAACTATCTCAGAGTTCGAGTATTATTATTTCCAAGTGTAACAGACTTAATGTTAAAGCAAACAGGTGAGTTTGGAACTAGAGATGTTGTTTAGCTTGCCAGCCATAATATATATATATATATAATATTATATGTTTGGTTCCCAGACACAAGCCATAGTATAAAATATTTTTGTGCCAAGACCCGGGAGCTATAATTATATATATATATATATATATATATATATATATATATATATATATATATATATATATATATATATATATATATATACATATATATATGTATATATATGTATATATATACAATTACATATGTATATATATATATATATATATATATATATATATATATATATATATATATATATATATATATATATATGTGTGTGTGTGTGTGTATACATATACACACACACACACACATATATATATATATATATATATATATATATATATATATATATATATATATATATATATATATATTTATATATATATATATATATATATATATATATATATATATATATATATATATATATGTATATGTATATATATACACACATATATATATGTATATATATACATATATATATGTATATATATATATATA
>NC_090743.1:88242180-88254680 GCF_036898095.1 Palaemon carinicauda | reverse complement strand
GGGACATGGAGAGACAAAACCTGATGAATGGGAGCTAGGAGTGTAGGTGAAAATGGCAAAAAAAGGAGATCTGACTGATTAGCAATAATTACAGAGGCATCACACATAAGTTAATTGTCATGAAAATATGTAGTTTTCTTATTCTAAAGAGGCTGAAGAAGAAGATTGATGCAATGCTGAGAGATGAACAAGTGGGATTTAGAAAAGGTAGAAGTTTTACTGACCAAATTTTAATTTTAAGACATGTTGTACAGCAATGTGTAGACTATAGGAATCCACTGTTGATGGCATTTGTGGACTATGAAAAAGCCTTTGATAATGTGCACTGGCCTATTTTGAGGAGAGTTCTGAGTTATCATGAAATTCCTCATAAATTTAAAAGAGTATGTTCATGAGCATAGTAAGTGAAAAGTTAATGTTAGTGGAGTCCAATCAAATGAATTTCCAGTGAACAGTGGAGTACTTCAGGAGAATGTGTTGTCATCTCTGTTTTTTATCCTCCTCAGGGATTTTGGAATGCATATAACAGTTGGAGATGGTAGAAAAGGATTGGACTGGATTGAAAATAGGAAGTTAGCTTACCTAGAGTGTGCTGATGACGCTGTCCTTATTAGCAGAACACCACAGGATTTGCAACGCTTGCATACCAGAATACATGAAATATTACAGGAGGTTGGGCTCAAACAAATAGAAGGAAGACAGAGAGGACGAGAACGGAATGTGCAATGGAAGATGAAATATCATTGGAAGGAAAAAGTATTAATGGGGTAAAATCCTTTAAATATTTGGGAACTATTATCTTTAATACAGGGTCTTTAGAGTTAGATTTCAATGAAAGGTTGCCAAAAGCAAATCAGGCAATGGCTAGGTTAAATAGAATTTGGAAAACAAATCACCTGAAATTACACACAAAAATTAGGCTATATATCAGTTTAGTGAGATCGTTATTGTATAGACATGAGTCGTGGTATGACATGGAAACAATATCCTACTGATTTTGTAGATTTGAGAACGAAGCCCTCAGAAAAATATTGGGAGTTAAGTGGCAGGAAAGGATTAGAAATGAAACTATAAGAGAGATTACTCTAGTGCCGTATGTTGATGAGATCATGGTGAGGGGTAGATGGAGATGGTTTGGGCATGCTCTTTGCACTCTTCAAGAGAGATTAACTCACCAGAATTTCAACTGGGCTCCTCAAAGTACTAAAAGAGTTGGAAGACCCAGACCTACATGACTGAGGACTATGAGGCGTGAAGCACAAGATGACCAATGGAGAAGTATTTATTTAAAAGCTCAAGATAGAGAGGACTGGTGAAATTAAACTGAGGCCCTTTACATCAATAGGCGTAGGAGATGATGATGATGACGATGGTGCCCAAAGCAAGTCTTTTCCTTATATCTTTGCAGAGCTGGAAGTGAATGTATTTTTAGTGTTAGAAATTTTTATAGAACCTCCGCTAATTGCTTTCATCATAAACAAATTATGTGTGCGTACCGATTATTTTTACCAAAACTTATGGTAGATGTTTCTTCTCAAAAGGCTAACATTCACCACTGTTGAAGACTGCATAATAGGCAGTCAGAATTATGATGACAAGTTTCAACATGGTCTTCAAGATGACATCCGTAAAGCAATTGCAGCTGTTGATCTACTGTTGGCAACCAACATGATTTATGCTAAGCTGTGGGAAATAGCGTTATCAGCCAACAACAGCAGGATGCAGGCCATCCGAGCCTAACTTGAAGTCCTGAAAATCATAGATTTGGCTGTAGAGCAGATGCACGAGTTCAAGAAAAATACAATAGGATTTTTATCTAAGCCCCAACTAAAACGGGAAGAGGTGGAGCGGAGAAAAGGCGTGCAAGCATACTTGCAAATGGAAGAAAACGTTTTATATTTGCAAACTTCAGTTGGAGATGATGATACATTTGCCAGCATTCCATTCCTGTTCACCACACTCGCAAGAAGAGATTGCTGAAAATAGGGGGCAATTTGATTTGGAGGTGTACCTCACGTGTTTCATACACGCTCTTACACTGTCAGGGTATTTACTTCTTTCTTGTATATCTTGCTCTGCCCAACACTAACAGAACCTGTTTAAGCTTGCCTTTTCTTGCCTTATCTGGTTTTAATTTTTGTGACGTTCTTGCTTGCAAGTACTTGTATATAAGCTATTTGTTTAATAAAGTTTAGCTGCATTCCTCTCACCTCTGTTATAACCTGGCAGACCATTCACACAAATTGTGATCATCAGAGGAACAGCCCCTTCCCGCCTTTCCCCTCACTGCTGTAACCTACTTTTTGGTGATGCTGCACTCTGACCTTGACTCCTCTCCCCGAGCCACATCCATGAAACTACCGTCCTTCAAAAAGTACAGAGGCATTTGCTATGTTTCAGCAGTCTGAAACCCCATTTCACATCAAGGGCGCGACTCACTGAAGCACCAAAGTGGTGATCCCTGAGGGCACTTTCCAGGAAATCTCTGATTAGCTTTGCAAACAAAGGGACACCTTCATAGCGAATGATGTCCCAAAAACATACCTCTTAGAACAGTACTCGCCATTGTCGCCTTATCAATGCACTCATGGAGGACTATGCACAATTCCTCACATCATTTGACGGATCATTTGGCAGCCTCTAAACAAATGTTTACCGAAATGAAAGAAATGGGCCTTTGCCAAAAGAATCAATCCCATGGTTGTCACCCTTGCATGTCATGAAAGATGGTTACCTATGCCCATGGAATTACAGGCATCTGGCAGATAGACAGAATTGGATCACTACCGCTCCCAAATATTGCCGACGTTACCCCCTTACTTGCACAAAGTGAAGGTTTCCTAAATGCTCAACCTCCTGAAGGGGTATTATCAGATACCTTTGTACCCAAAAGACATCACCAAACCACTATCACCACCCCTTTTGGTACATAGACCTCCAAATACTCTTGTTTTGGCCTTCATAAGGCTGGGGTTAATTTTCAACGTCTCAAGAATGACATCTCCCTCACTGCGTATTTTACGTGGACGACATACTTGTGTTCTCTTCCACCAAAGAGGAGCACCTCCGTCACATACATATCATGCCTAACTGCTTGCAACAGAATGGCCTTTTGGTACGGTACGACAAGTGTACCTTTGGCGCTAACAAAGTATCATTCTTAGGGCACAGCATCACTCCTGAAGGAGTTGACCACCTCCTCGAGAAGATAGTAGCTGTTTAGAACTTCCCCACGCCTTTGACCATCATAGCACTTCAAGAATTGTTGGGCATGATCAACTATTATCACTGGCCATCGCCGCCACTTTTTCCCACCTCTATGGCTCTCTCAAGGGTGAGACAAAACACCTGAAATGGGGTCACCTTCAAGAAGCTAAGACGCCAGGAGCCGCTGAGTTTTAGTTATGCTGTAATCTCACTCAGCAAGATGCCGACTCATCGCCTATGAAGTAAGTGGGTAACAGCCACATTGAGACTCAGCCGCACCCAACGATCGTCTCAAACAATGAAATTTCACAGCCACGAGGAGGAAGGGAGGTAAACCTCTCGAAACACTTAGCTGTAAACTATTTCTTTTTACCAAAAATATAAACTTTATATTAAATAC
This sequence comes from Palaemon carinicauda, assembly GCF_036898095.1. Lineage (NCBI taxonomy): Eukaryota > Metazoa > Arthropoda > Malacostraca > Decapoda > Palaemonidae > Palaemon > Palaemon carinicauda. The sequence goes on along the minus strand of NC_090743.1, from coordinate 88,251,073 downwards.
TCGGAACTTGACATTCGAATTTCCTCTACAGAACCATGAAAAAATACTTTTGCTCAATTACTATCAGAACCTGGTAATCCTGAAAAAGGGGATCATCAGTCCTATCGATACGATAAAACATATCAATGTTACTGAGGCACCCTTTGCATTATTATTATTATTATTATTATTATTATTATTATTATTATTATTATTATTATTATTATTATGCGGTTTAGCCGGAAATTTTTCTAACAAAGGGTATTCAGTTTTGGAAAAGATTGGAATATGCAGGCCACATCCATGACCTTTGCATTGTTAGGTGTTGAAGAATGAAAAAAAAATACACCCCAGTTGAGATGGTGGCCAATCTGAGATCGCCAAGTTACATAAAAGTTTTTTTTTTTTTTTTTTTTTTTTTTTTTTTTTTAAATCTTGATCTTGGAGATCTTTGAAGCACAGAATTCTTGCGCACTCATTTACGATAGTTATATTCCTTCTAAAGTATATTGCAAATATTACTCAAACATTATCATCTAATTTCTAGTAATTGGAGATTATTATTATTATTATTATTATTATTATTATTATTATTACTGGTAGTAGTAGTAGTAGTAGTAGTAGTAGTAGTAGTAGTAGTAGTAGTAGAAGAAGTAGCAGTATTATTATTATTATTATTATTATTATTATTATTATTATTATTATTATTATTATCATTATTACTATTATTTTTATTATTATTATTATTATTATCATTAATCCGGTTTGAACTTAATCACTTTGATAAGTGTATTAAGTATAAACTTTAACGATAGTAAAAAATATCTATTTGATTACGAGTACAAATGAAATTAAATAGACTTTTTGCAAAATACATTAGTGAAGGAGCGAGCTGGTTGTGGTATAGGATCTTCAACAGAAATATGATTAGTACTAGAAAAAAAAATCGTGAGGAATCGAAAAAAAAAAAAATTATCTCTTTGAGAAGACAAATTATAGATAAATATAAGTTTTGAAAAAGAAAGTTTGATAAGAGAAAAGGAATACAAACAAAAAGAGAAACATTTCATACATCATTGCAAAATGGGAAAAATAATATTGATGTTTCTTGGGAGATGGAAAGGTGGGGGAACGGACTTGAGAGAGAGATGCTTTTATAAAAGTCAGGAGATTGGAATTCTAAGAAAATTTTGACAATAAAAATAATTCATCAAACCAACATATAAGGTTAACGAGTTTCTTAAAAAAAACTCAATGGATATCTTTTAAAGAGGAAAATTTAATGATAAATCTTATACAGAATTAGGGAAGGTGTACAGGAAAATATGAAATCATATGAATCATATAGATAAAAAGACATAATGAATTACAGAAGGAAAAATAACTAAAGAAATCTGGTTAAATTTTTTTTAAGATAGTCAATGCTTTTGGTAATATATTGGAATCACCTCTGCCGGGCGATTTGCTTTAGAGCTAGGGATGAATCGTTTTTTGGGGGACCATAAAGGTCTACGTCTTGAATCATCAGCAGCCATTACTTGACCCTATCTGGCCCTAGCTTGATAGAAAAGGGACCTTGGCACTGATCATAGGCGTATATGGTCAGTCTCTAGGGCATTGTCCTGCTAGGGTATTTTCACTGTCCCTTTCTTGTGCCGTTCCTTAGTACCTTTCAACCCTTTAAAAATTCTACCTTGGAAAGGCCAAGAATTGTGGGAACTGAATAAAGAAATATTTTCTAATGCTTCTGCCAAATTTTTATATTCAAAGAAGAGCAGAAGAAAAATTTAAATAATTTTGGAGATAATAATTATAATAATGATAATAATAATAATAATAATAATAATAATAATAATAATAATAATAATAATAATAATAATAATAATAATAAAAAATATTATTATTATTATTATTATCATTATTATTATTATTATTATTATTATTATTATTATTATCATAATTGTTATTGTAATTGTAATTGTAATTGTTATTGTTATTGTTAATGTTATTGTTATTGTTGTTATTATCAATTGCGTTAGGAAGTAGAGAATTGATATCTTGACAAGGATGGTGATTCCAATAAAGCTTAAATCTATTGAAATTATGATGACTTAATCAAGTGTATCGTCACTCTGCTTTGCAGTGTAGTTGATCTAAACATTGAAATGTTTAACAATTGTCTCAGTCATTTTGGAGGATTGAAGAGTTATTTATGCATTCCTCATCTTTGTGTTCTCTCTCTCTCTCTCTCTCTCTCTCTCTCTCTCTCTCTCTCTCTCTCTCTCTCTCTCTCTCTCTCTCTCTCTCTCTCTCTCTCTGCATAAATATGCATATGCTTATTTGTGTTTTGCACGGGACGAGTTAAATACTGTTAAAGCATTTCCGTCTTGATAATTTGGTGAAATCACAGCAGATAAGAATTTCTTCTCCCCAGTAATCGTCACGTTGACTCCAGATGATCCTTTCCCTAATTATGAATAGCAGTGTTTAGTTAAAGTCGTAAATTTCAAAAAACGTTCCATCTCTTTATGGAGTTACGAAATAATGTAATAAATCTGAAAGAGGGACATCCTGGATACTTTTTAATTTCATAGCACTACAACATAAAAGACCCTGAAAAATAACGCCTTTGTAATTATCTCAGGTATTCAGGCCCAATAAAAGGAATTTTTGTTGTTGTTGTCAGTTTTGTTGTTTATAATCAAAGACAGTTTAGTAGAAAAAAAAAAGATGAATAAAAGCAAGACGACAGTTCTGTAGGAATGTCTGTGTGAGTGTTTGTGTGTGTGTGAGTGTTTGTGTGTGTGTGTGTGTGTGTGTGTGTGTGTGTGTGTAGATATAATCAAATATTTGAAAAAAGCAAGGCAAAGGGAAGTTGTGAAAATGTGAGAAATTTATCCCTGACAGACTTAATCAAAACTATAAAAGAAAAGGAAGATTTAGGTTTGTACCATATCATTGATTTTGAGAATTAAATTGTGTTTATCAGATAAAGGTAATCAAGTTAATGGGCAATTAAATTATCGATATATCTGGAAAGTTAAAATGATTTTGAAAGTCTTTGGGAGAAGGGATAGTTACTGTTTCTGAAATTTTGAAAATTCACAAAGAAAAATGATGAAGAAACAAAAGTACAAGTGATATGTAAATAGAAATAGCACTGGGAGTATTGAAGCTCAAACTTTAATTGTAAGCACAAGAAAATTTAATAATATTAAATTAAGAGATTTAGAAGAGGCATTAAGAATGAAGATGGTATTGCAGACAAGAATGAAAAGTCTATATTTGTGAAAGACAGAAAATTATCTAGAAATAAGGAATAAGGAATACTGATGTCAGGCAAATGCAAGATGCGACATATAAGACAGATGTAGAATTTAGACATTTCTACTATGGCCAATAATTCCAAATAGACAAGGGAGATGGATTCCCTCCTCTTTGAAAAAAGAAATTCTTAATACTATTCACAAATAAGATGAAAATTTTCTCTAGATGATTTTAAAGATATGAATTCTTTGCCAAATTGGTCGATGAAACATAATGTAAACTTAGGTCCTTTTACAACGAGGAAGGAAGGTGCTGACATAAATCAGGAGATTTTAAGAGCTTACTTTCCTCATCCGCTTTTCCCAAATCAAAGTTGGCTACAACATCTCTTAATGTCTATGTGTTGATAAGTAATTTTGAATATGTAGAAGCTGAAAAGAAATAAAAGACACCATTACTTTCCTCCTCAGGAATTATCAACGGTCAGATTCCGGAACCTTTTTACCTAGAGACGGATAAACTTGAGTTACAAACAAAATATACTAGGCAATGATACAATTAAAAAAAGTCAAAGAAACATACTGTAGTCAGAGGGGCCCTCAGTAGAGTGCAGACCTCCGACAAAGCAGCTTATTTCTCAACTTTTTGGATTCATTTTGTACGTTTTCCTCGTCCATGACCTTGACCTTGCCCTTCCGAAATTTAAACAATTTCAGCTCATTGCATAACAATTTAAAATCCCTTCAAGTTTCATTACTTAACCCATTGCTTGACCTTAACCTTTGACTCGAATTTCATCTTCGACCTTAACATGTATTAACTCGCGTGGATTTTCATACACTCAAATAAGAACCAACTTTGAAGTCTCTGTGACAACGATGTCCAACCTTATGGCTGATTACCTTGAATTGGGTATATTGCTTTACATTGACCTTGACCTTTGATCTTGACCTTCAAAAATTAGATAATTTTCATTAGCTTTTTACATAACAGTTAATCCCTGCAATTTTCAATACTCTATGATTAAAATTGTTAGCAGGAAGGTGTTCACAAACAAAAAAACACACACACAAACAAATAAACACACAAACATAGGGGAAAAAATAACCTCCTTCCAACTTCGTTGGCAGAGGTCTATCTAAGGTGATAATCAGAATAACTGAAATAAATATATTTATGGCTATAAAGTTAAATTTCACTCCCCTTTTATAATTTTTTTTTCCCAGTTGAGAAGAATCACTTGGCTCAAATCCAAGTTCCTGAAAATTTATTGTACAGTCGGCGTCAGAACTGATGCAACAAATTGCAAAATTCATCTTACATAGTTCGTTAGAAACTCGTGGAGTTGGCAGTTATTATATTTTACTCAATTTATTGCCATCCTCTTTATCTGATAATAAGTATCAGTGATTAACTGTAGAACCACAAAAGGCATTTCACTAGTGAATGGTCAATGCTAATTCAATAACTGTTTATTAGAAGAAAGAAAAAAAAGAATGACCTCGTGAAAACATATGCGGCTCTCAGTGTTTGATATCGAGTGTTTACCAAAGAATGGCAATAGTACCCACCGAGTGCATAAACATTGTTATAGCGATATATAGAAAACTATTATAATTTTTTTATAATACACAGCGATGTTTAGCATCTGATTAAATGAAATATGAATAAGAATCCATTTAATGTGCGACAAAATTTCTAAATCAAAATTAAATGCACGTTTATGTCTATTTCAATAACCAAAAAATGTGATAATTTTGTGGAGTCCCTCCCGAGGAGATTAAATTCTGTTACTGACAAATTAATTTCTTACACAAGATATTGGAGATATCTTATATATTTTTCTAATTTCACTGGTGACAAATAAATGTACACTGGTGACGAATAAATGTAACTATTTATATATATTTTGACGTTTTAGAAACATGGCATTATATGTTTCATTAGGAATTGGGATTTTTTGCCTTATATATATATATATATATATATATATATATATATATATATATATATATATATATATATATATATACATATATATATATATATATATATATATATATATATATATATATATATATATACATATATATATATGTATATATATATATATATATATATATATATATATATATATATATATATACATATATATATATATATATATATATAAATATATATATATATATATATATATATATATATATATAAATATATATATATATATATATATATATATATATGCATATATATATATATATATATATATATATATATATATATATATATATACATATATATATGTATATATATATATATATATATATATATATATATACATGTATATATATATATATATATATATATATATATATACATATATATATGTATATATATATATATATATACATATATATATATATATATATATATATATATATATATATATATATATATATATATATATATATATATATATATATATATATATATATATATATGTATATATATATATATATATATATATATATATATATATATATATATATATATATATATATATACAGTATATATGTATATATATATATATATATATATATATATATATATATATATATATATATATATATATATATATATATATATTTATATATATATGTGTGTGTGTGTGGCATTTGTTTAAAAGAGCACGCTCTCCATTCACACCCAAATTATGCAGTCCTGCACTCTCCTCTTCTTGCAAAGTGATTGGGAGGTTCTTTATATGGAAGGAAAGAAAAAAATGACAGGATATGTTGGGTCTCGAAATATTAAATCTGAATAAAACTTTTGACTAGTACAAGAAAATATTGCACTGAAAATTTTATAATCACTTGTTTCACTGGAAATTAAATTTTACTCAAATGTTTAATCTTGATAACTAATGAAAATAGTAAACCCTTAACACTCTAATAATTAAACTATTATTGAAATTTGCATAAATTAACTGATAAACTTAGGAGTCTTTAGCTCACACGGAGTAATCTAATAGTTAAGCCAAAATAGATACACGACATGTTTTTACATAAATCTCATGTTTTTACATGAATCTCACTGGGCCAGTAAGAACACAATAAATTTGAAGTAACCTTTAAGGTTTTTGTGACGTTTTAACACAATACACACAATATATGTTGGATATAAACTTATATATTTTGGAGAGGACACACTCGAGGCACTTGAGAGAGAGATGTGGTTGTCTCTTACAAAAGGAAGGCTGGATCTCTTCTGCTGCTTTGCATCCCTGGGGGTGCATACATATTAACATAGTAACTTCTAGATTATTCTAGGTCAGGGGGGTAGAAGCTTGGAGGCTGTGCCTAAATGCATAAGGTTGCCAACGATTACATATCAAACACCTACCAACGCAACAGCGAGACGACTCTCTCTCACCTAGCTCTGCTAACCTTCATCCTCAAACATTAAAAAAAAAAAAAAAAGATAACCCTAACACTGGGGTTTTCGATAACCTTCCAAAACATGTGGCAAATATAAAAATTCCATAATCTCTCGCAAATATGACGCAATAGCATAAAACAATTACATAAGCCATTGTTCATACCTTGTATAGTTCGATCAGCACACTTAATCAAGAATACGTAAGACTCCGTAGCAAAATACGTGAAATAAAAAGCTAATTCTTAAAAATAACATAAATTTTCATATACCAACTTGAATGAAAAATACGATGAAATGAACGACTAAAGTCATACACAGTTTACATATAAAATTAAAACTATGAGAGGAACTCACCTTATGAGCTGGCTGTTGACCTCTTAAATACACACACACACACACTCATATATATATATATATATATATATATATATATATATATATATATATATATATATATATATATGTTTTTTCAAAGAGGCCCATAAAAGAAACACAGGAAAAATGAATAAATCACACTATATTTCGGTCAATAAACATCGACCCTCTTCAGGATGTAAAGTAAAAATGAGGAATACAGTGGAGAGTGACGGGCCTTTTTGAAAAAAACATGTTGAACTGTTCGATTACAGTTATAAGTAAGATATATATATATATATATATATATATATATATATATATATATATATATATATATATATATATATATATATATATATATATGTATATATATATATATATATATATATATATATATATATATATATATATATATATATATATATATATATATATATATATATATATATATATATATGAAAAATTCGATATTTCCACAATGCTTCTTGTTATTCTGTGGAATTGATTATACTGGTGTTGGTGTTGCTCTGGTCTAAGCATGCTAGGGAAAGTAAACCGCTATTTTTAGAGCAAATAAATGGTATAGAACAAACTAAAAGCTTTACCTTTTAGAAATGATAAATGCTATTAAAAGTTATTAAATCATTATTTGTTTCAGATTACAATGTGTTTAATTTGCAGAATTATAAGTGAAAAGGCGGACTTTAATTAGCTAAAACCATCAAATATTATGAATCATGTGTACCTGACTCATATCAATCATTCATCATAGTAGTCTTCTATAGCTAGATTGGGTGTTTTAGGCATTTTAACATCTGCAGAAAAATGTTTAGCCTCTTTGGATATTTCTAAAGTTTAAAAGATATAGTGTAATAGTATGAAGAAAGTTGAGAAACGTGTTTTCCTACAATTTCATGAACAGTTCATTATTATCAACAACTCATTTGCTGATATGAACTATGTAATAATATACTCCAGAAAGTAAGTAATTAATCATCAGGGGAAAATAAGTTTTTTGTTAAATAATTTATCAGTAATTTCCAAAAAATTTCTGTTTCAAGCCCAAAACAATGATTATGTAATAGATAATACAATCGATGCGTCAGGAAATATTGCCCCTCATAATTTATCTGTTCCAGATAAAATTGATATAAGCTGAAGTAATAGTAAAATTAACCGAAATCCAGGTTTTATAATGGAAATGTTCGATATGCATTACAGCTTGATGAAGGCTAATATAAATGATCAACAAATAATAATTGCTATTCCATTTATACCAACCAAACTTTTATCAACATTTCCGACGCCAAGGAATATTTCCAATTCTCTGATTTTTGACATCATAAAGAAAATTATATTACTTAAAGATGATGATTTATTTGGAGCTGTTTCTGATAAGAAAAAAAAAAACTAAAAAAAACTAGTTAAATGCATAGATACCTCACAATATACGCCATGTTTTTAATTTTCCTTAAGTTCCATAATACATAACACAAATCATGTGTCCTTCAAATTATACAAAAATCCTTCATTGAGGATGCAATGGATCGTGGACATGGATAAATCATGAGTAAATTTCATTTGTTTCATAATCTATAACAGTTTATTCAGGATTTTCTCGAACACTTTTGAATTTGGTCTTCATATAAGTTACATAACATATCTTCAGAGAGAAATTTCCCATAGAAGAATCCTCTTTAAATACCGCAACATTAGAATCCCATGAGACTTCTAATATTGGAACCTTCCTATTCATTGACGTTCCCTTTCATTAGAGGGTATTCAATGATAATAATTTTTCCTCAGTCTTCTTTGACCTCACATAACTTTTTTTGATGTAGGAATTCTGCAG
>NC_090743.1:88219680-88239680 GCF_036898095.1 Palaemon carinicauda | reverse complement strand
GTTATAATAGCCTATACTAAATGAAACTGATTTCACTCTATTTCATCATTTCAAATTCAAGTTAATTAATAAAAATATTGTCTGTTGCTTTATTTGTATGCACTGGTTAACTACTCTCAGGCTGCTTTGGATCATACATTTCCACAATATGGAAACTGAGGTGATCTTCATTAATGCCCTTGGGTAAATTTAAACAAGTTTCTCCTTTTGATTTCATGTTTGAATTGATAAATACTATGGAGCCCAATATAGTTCAGGTCCCATCTTATTTCTATTTTTAGGTTTTAGCATCACCCATCATCGAAAATATTCGCTCTGTTTCAGCATTCGAGTGAGGCAATTCACCTGAATAATTCTTTAATTGAGAAAGATACACCCAAAACTCTTCATTGGTTTTCATTTTATCATTTTACACTCATCTGATTTGACATATAAAGGAAAATAATTCCACTCTCCGTATTTCATTGAGAGAGCCTACAAGATACTCATACTTTTTGGCTAAACTCTCCAAATTTGGTAATGTTTTCCTGATCTCACTATATAATGCTACTTTGGAGAATATAAATTTAATTTTTGAGTATAGAGAATCAAAGAAAGGTAACCGTTTCACAAGTTCCATAAATGCTATTTGATGAAAGGAAAGTCATCTTTGTCTGAAATGCTTGTTATCTTAAAAATTCTTAGTAGTAGCTAACCACACCTCACATTCGTATCCTAACTCTATTTGACTAAGCCGAAAAAGCTGTGCTTCATTATTGGGATCTATTCTGGACAAATCAGATATATATTTGGGGTCTGGTGAAGTTCTTAAAAAAAGTTGTGTCATTCTTATGCTTTCATCTTGTGGGATACCAATCAAATTGTTTTTACTATAAAAAGGGCATTTATTTGATTAAAATATCCAAGCATACATTAAGAAAATGTCCGGTGAGCTTTTGTATATGGATTGTTACATTATTTTAAGTTCTGCTGAAATAACCTTATCTTCTCTCTGGGCCTGAAAGAATAAGAGCTTTAAAACTTCTCACTGATTCGGTATTCGTTCAATGCAGTGCTGCATTACAAGGTATCTTGTATCAGCTAGTCTAAGCATTGTGGATCTCTTTTCAATTTGGTTATAATGGAGTTGTTTCTTCCTACTTGGTCAGTCAGACCAACTCCCTCAATATGACCATTTATAGGTCACATTCCCTTGCGCACACATCATCTCTCTCTCTCTCTCTCTCTCTCTCTCTCTCTCTCTCTCTCTCTCTCTCTCTCTCAGCTACTTCCCCTTTCTTTGTTTTATGGCGTGCTTAAAGAAGAACACATCTTACGTCCCACCGTGTTATGATGGTGCTGGCATTGTTTAGATGTTTGGGAATTCATCAGCTGTTATGTTGGTAGTGTTTTACACATGATATGATGCGAAAATTTTACCATTTTCTGTTTCTTTTAACACAATTTATGGCCTGATCTTTACAGCACTCACAGGAAATTCATACACATTCCCTTGTGCAATACTCCTAATATTTACTCGATCACATTTTGCATTCAACACTCGGAAAGGGCCAATGAAAATATAATGTAGTTTGTTTTTCTTACTCCGCAGCCCCTTAATGTACACGTGATCGCCTATTCGTATTGTATGCGATTGGATTTCTAATCTGCGATTATGCGGTTATATTCTTGCATGTGGCCCTTTTGCGCATATTGAAGAAATTTTCTTGTTACTTCGAAAGCTCGTTTTCTTTTTTCGGTAATACTTCATAGGGTAAGTTCTAGATCTCGACCAAGAAATAAGTAATGACGAGTGTAACCTATGCTTTCATTGTATTGGATATTTAACTCAAACTTGGCAGTGAAACCAAGATTTGACCATTTATTTATAATGTCATCTACTAAGAATTTTAACAGGCTAATGAGGATCGATCTTTATATTCTACCAATCCATTGGAACTAGGCCTTCTTACGAAGCTGGTATAGTGTAGAGTTAGTGCAGTAGTTTAATAATTGTTTTAGCTATATGTTATTTTTGCATTGAAGACAGGTTAGACAGCTGTTAGATAAGTTCTCCTTGTAGATTCAAGTTTAATATGTAAGTTACGTAAGACTTTCGTCGTTAATTTCATTTAATTTCATTGTATATGTAAATTTACGTTATTATTAAGAATTAACTTTTTATTTCATGTATTTTTGTTACGAATTCTTACGTAATATATTTGAGAGTGTTATGTGATCATAAACGATAGGAACAAGGGCTTATGTAATGTTCTTTTATATATTTATGAGGTATTGTATCATGTTTGTGAGAGAATACGCACTGTACCACGTGCTTGGAATTTTCGCGAAAAGCCTAGTGTTATGATGATATCTTTTTTTTTTTATTTCGGGGACAAAGGGTGGGTGGAGCTAGCTGACAGAGAGTTGCCTCACTGTATGTGATAGTTGCCCAAGAAACCCAGGATTCGTCTCCCTGTTGCGCTAGAAAGCATTCGAGAGAGCTATACTTGGTAACTCTTACGCCTTTTGACCGGCCCCCACGCTTCCCAGTTCGTTGAGAGGTTTCTGGAAGCAGCTAGGTTTTATATATAAAGGCGACACTAGGATTAGAGACATATAGAGAATTACTGCCTTAAGACAGCCAACTTCCCCTCTCCCTCTCTCGCAAGCAGCTAAGAGTATTGTTTTAAAAGTGTTCATTACCCATAGTGTGTCCTCTCCTAAGTGACTATGTGCCCCATGGCAAATCGTGTGTTGAAAAGATATGTAAGAGGAAATAGGGATTTTGAATTCATTGTATTAGGGCGAGCGTTGGCATGGTGTAAAGTTTTTTTAATTGGCCCTGCAGGAAGGTTAGGTATTTATATTATGATCTGGTTATCTATTTTCATTAAGTGTCAAGATTTGATATTGTATTCAAATTCAATTTCAAGTGAACCAAGTGATTGTTTAATTTTAATAAGTGTTATTTCTTTTCTTTTCTTTTCAGATTTAATATTTGAAGTATACTAATTATATAATTTTCAGATCGTAACATTCTTGTCTTAATCTAAGTTTTATTTAGGCTTTATATTTTGAGTGACAGTTGATTTATGTAAATTCATTTCAAAGTGTTGTAATTTATATAGAATATGCTTATTTTTGTAATGAGTGTATTATTTCCATTCACCATTGTTTAGAATAGAATCAGCTCGTATCCTGTTAAAGAGCCGCAGTAAGTCACTAATAATTCTTAAGAGTAATAACACAGTTTAGTTTTGAGTGTACTTAAGAGACCTTTGGATATTCATTGTTTTATATACTGCTGTCTAGGAGTTATTTAACTGTCTCAGAGTTTGTGTATTAATATTTTAAAGTGTGACAGTTTTAATGTAAAAGCAAACAAGTGAGTTTGGAATTCGAGAGGTTGATTAACTTGCCTGTCGTAGTATATATTATATTGCATGTTTGGTTCCCAGTCACGAGCCATAGTATATGATATATTTTTGGTGCCCAGACCTGGAGCCATAATCGTATAATATTTTTTTTGGTTCCCAGACCCTTAGGATTGATCGAGTTTGTTTTGAATATTGGTGACAACAGGTCCATGTTTTGATTAAAGGTTTAAATCGTACAGTGTTGATAGGATTTTGTGTATTGCTTGGATATATTTTTGGAAAGGAATTTAATATTGTTAAATTACAGGATGGCACCATTTAACATCCAAGAGTTTTTGAATAACCCAAGTGTTTAGGAATTGTCAGAAGCTAATGTAACTAAAGCTCAGTGGCTCTCTATCTTAATGGCATCTGGCAGCCGTGCAATGAGTAGATTGATTGAAACCCAAATCAAGTGTCTAGCCTTTGAAGCGTTGATAAATTCGGGAAAGTTTTTGGAAGAAAATATTGTAGCAGCTCCTGAACTGTTGGAGGAGGCTGAGGAGGAAGTTTTAGCGAAGCAAAGACCAGCTGACCCTCAAACTGAAGGCTTGAAACAGGATAAGGATGTTGAGGCTGAGATTCGACGAATTGCAGCGGATGAGAATTCAATCAAGTTGAATATGATGGTAAGTGCAAAGGAAATCGAAGATAAAGAACGAGAAGAAGTCAGAGAGATCGCAAGACACGCAAGGTTAATGGAAGTAAGGCAGGAAGAAAAAAGAGAGAAGACAGGAAGAAAAAAGAGAGAAGACAGGAAGAAAAAGAGATGGAAGAAGCAATATATATGTGGTAGTTGGATTTGTAGAACGCCCGTACACAGTTGACAACGCAAACTGAGATGGCCCCTGCTAAGCACGATCCAGTGTTTAATGTGTCAGAAGGCCAGAGATTAATTCCAATGTTCATAGGTTCATAGGCCAGAAGATAAATGGTCTGTCTTATTGCAGAGTGTGCTCTTTGGGAAGGGCCGCAGGGCTTTCTTTTCCTTATCTCAGGACCAGAGAAAGGATTATCAAGAAGTGAAGAGGAACGTGTTGAAAGTGTATCAGATGACCCTTGAAAGATTCCTAAGTTTAAGAAAGGACGAGAAAATGACTTACCTGGATTAAACTTATAAAAAACGACATTGTTTTCAGAGATGGATAGAGGCTGTTTATGTAAAGGAGACAGCTAATTTGGAAGAATTGATAATACCAGAGCAGTATCTATGAAGAATTCCTGAACACATTCAAAAGTACTTGAGAGAGAGAGAGGTGAAGAAACTTGATAAAGACGCTTCGCTAAGTGAATTTTATAATATCAGTCGTAAACCCTCCTCGGACCTAAAGTTTAAATCATCGTTCTGACCAAGTGTCAAGTATTTGCCGAACCATGGATACCCGTTCTGTAATAATTATAGGAACTAGTTCAACAGTTACAATGGAAGTAGCACTGGTACTGTCCCTAAGCAGAATGCAATAGTACCACAGCAACAAACATCGCATTGTCCTCCTTCAAGTATTGTGAAAGACGTGCAGAATGTTGATATTTTCTGTTTTAATTGCGGCAAGAGACGCCATATCAGTAAGGAATGTTGGTCAAACCAACTGAAAGCAGTCGTCTAAGGGATTAAAGATAATTCAACTTGACAGAATGCGAAGACAAAGAAGCAATCGGGAAAGGATGGAAAGATAAATAAACCAGCTGACGTTTACACAACGAACAGGATGAACCCAAACGGCGTGGATGCCTTTAAACCATATATCTATGGAGGTATGTTAGCACCAATAGATGGTAGTGAGCGAACCAGGGTCAGGATATTGCGCAACACAGGTTGTACCATAGTGTGGTGGTACGAGGAACACGCATGTTGGTGGATCAGTCTCTCACCCCTATTTGCTGCTTAAAACTATCATACAAGTTGGTGACAGGTAATTTTGACTTTGCAGTAACAGGTTCATTAGCTGCCAATGGAATAGACGTCTTGCTGGGTAATGAGATTAATGGAGCGCCATTTGTGCCTTGTTCCATTGTAACGGAGAAACCTTTGAAGTATAGTGATACGACTGAACTCGAGAAGGACTACCCGTACCTGTTTCCTAGTTGTGTTATGATTAGGTATGAAGAAGAAAGTGGCTGCTGAAAAAGAAGAAAAGGAAATCAAAGGAGTAATGAACTTGGAGAATTTGCTTTCCGAAGAAGAGAATTCCCTCGATGGTATACAAGAAAAGAACTCCCGACTAGGCCCGAGCGAAGCGGAGCATCAGCCGAATTGACAAGAGGACAGAAGAAATGGACTTGGAAGAAATAGAAAATTCAACGCTAGAGGTAGGACAAGTGAATAGGAAAAAGCTGATAGGATTGCAACGGAAGGATGCAATGTTAATGGAGTTATTGTACCGTGTGGTGGACGAGAAGGAAGCATAGCCGTCTCCGACCTGTTATAATCTTAAGGATGTGTTGCTTATGAGGAAACATAGACCCACCAATATCCCTGGCAATGCCAATTGGGGGTTATATAGGAAGATATAAATTCCACACTATTGAGAAGACAGGTGATCGTCGTCGCTCACCAAACAGGATATATGGGGATAAGGTAGAAGACGGAGAAAATAATGGAAAACTTTGCCTGGCCTGGTATGCATAAGGACGTGAGCCAGTTTTGCCATTTATGTCACATATGTCAAATGGCTGGAAAGCTGAATGAGTACATTAAAAAAGCTCCCTTACACCCGATAGAAGTGTAAGGAGAACTGTTCAGCAAGGTAATGATCGGCATTGTAGGACCTTTACCAAGGATGAAAAAAGGTCATGCATATATAATAACTTTGATGTGTCCAGTGACAAAATACCAAGAATCCATACCCGTCAGGAACATCAGTGCCAAAATAATTGCTGAGAAGTTACTAGACTTTTTCACTAAGTTTGGTATACGAGTAATCGTTCAAAGAGACCGAGGACGTAATGAAACTCTTGGATGTGAAACAACAACTATCAATTTTTTATCATCTGGAAACCCAAGGTGCATTAGAGAGGTTTCATCAAACTTTGAAAATTATGTTAATGAAGTTCTGCAATGAAACGGGAAATGAATGGGACATCGGACTACCATTGATGTTATTCGAGGTACGTAATGCTTATAAAGAAAGCGTGGGATGTAGCCCGAACGGAATGGTATTTGGAAGAGAAGCACAAGGACCGATTAAAATGTCAGCAGAAAAATGGAAGGACGAAGAGGAAACGAATGGAGAATATGTCAAGAATTTAAGGAGAAGGATCGGTGAGATAAGGTCATTCTCTCTAGAAAATCTGAAAACAATTTGAGGAAAAATGAAGAAAAGATTCAATATGAAAAGTAAGGACAGATGGTTTTCGATAGGAAAACAGGTATTAGTTTTCCTGACGATAAGGAGATTCCCCCTCACCAATAAGTTTCAAGGACCATTCAAGATTTTGGAGAAAATCAGTGACCTGACATATGTTATCGAACCCCAGGGCGAAGGAAAAGTCAAAGGAAAGTACACATCAACCTACTGAAACCCTACTTGAGCGAAAATGAGACGGAAGCTTCACAATTATGTATGGCGCAAACCATACTATCCACGGAAGATGACGACGGACATGAGGTATGGACAGTAAGCAGAATGAATAATTCATCTATCATTCAGAATTTGGGAGAGAAATTAACTCATTTGGACCTGGGGCAACAAGAGAAATTAAGCCGATTAATTAAGGTTTCCCTGAAATTGTCTCGACGTCCCAAAATAGACCAACCTGATGAAGCATGAAATAAACCTCAAAACAACAGAAAGACCATTTAAACAACGCACCTATCGACTGTCGCCATATCACTGAGAAGTCATGAGAAAAGAAGTGGCCTCTTTTGTTATAAAAGGGACTAGCCGAACAAAGTTCTAGCTCTTACACTTCTTCCTGCTTGCTAATGAAAAAAACAGACAGAACTTTTACGATGTGTACAGACTACCAAAAGTTGAACACTATCAGTGTTGCCGATAATTATTCATTGCTGCTCATCGACAACTACTCGACAATATCGGAAAAGTGAGGTTTGTCTCCAAGATCGACTTATTAAAGGGCTACGATCAAATTCCTTTGGATGACAACGCAAAATTGTTATCAGCTTTCATAACGCCATTTAGATTATATCAATACACCGCCATGTCTTTTGGTCTAATGAACGCCCTCGTATTTTTCAACGAGTAATGGATAACCTTCTAGGATCGATAGAAGGAGTAGGCGTATATTCAACGACCTGGGAAGAACATCTCCGAATCTTGAAAAATGTATTTCAAAAGCTGCAAGGAGCGTACCTGACGATTAACCTGGAGAAGAGTGAATTTGGAAAGGCAACCGTTCAATATTTTGGGTTTGAAGTAGGACGAGGAGTAATCGCCCTGTTAGCCTCTAACATCGAAGAAATAAGGAAAGCAT
The DNA here is from genome assembly GCF_036898095.1 of Palaemon carinicauda. Taxonomy (NCBI): domain Eukaryota; kingdom Metazoa; phylum Arthropoda; class Malacostraca; order Decapoda; family Palaemonidae; genus Palaemon; species Palaemon carinicauda. The sequence continues at coordinate 88,231,848 of NC_090743.1, read as the reverse complement.
TGCCCTCCCACAACGTGGAAACAGTTACAATGCTTTTTAGTGATGGCAGGATTCTACCGACGTTTTTGCTTGAACTTTTTGGCTGTAGTCGCTCCCTTGACGGATTTGACCAGCCCCAAGAAAAAAATTGTATGGACCAGCGAGTGCCAGGAATCTTTCGACAGAATAAAGCCCATATCCACTTCAAAATAATACTATAAGAACCTGATTTCAACAAGAAATTCCTTATCCAAGTGAAGGTCCAGATATTGGTAGTGATCACCAGCTCCGCATTGCTATACTGAAATTAAAACTGAAAGCAACCAACGGAAATGTAGATAGAATACCTAGTTTTGATACAACTAAGATTCTAGAATATGAGTACCGATAAATCATTGCAACTGAATGTAGGAATTGATATGCAGTTTTGGAGATGTTAAGAGACGAATAGCGGACAATAATTAAAGAATGGTGTATTATTAAGAACATATATCAGTCAGTTGGTAGTGAAGTTTTTGGACAGGCAGTGAGAATGAGAAAACCATGAGTATCAAATGATACTTAGGGTACTATAAAAGGACACAAAAATAGAAATTATTTGCTGAAAGTTTTCTAGTAAGCAATGGAAATTACAAGGTAGAGCATGCTAAGTATTCCAGTATTCATAGTGAAGTCAGAAGAAAAGCAAGGAATGACTAAAGAAAATATTCAGACAGGAAAGCAGATGAGGCTGACAAAGCTGGAATAACTGCCGAGATGATATGGTCCTGAAATGAAGTGACTCCCAGAATACTTACATGATTATTTTGTAGAATATGTTATAAAGAGGCAAAACCTGATGAATGGGAGCTAGGAGTGTTAGTGAAAATAACAAAAAAGGAGATCTGAGTGATTGCAGTAATTGCAGAAGCATCACACACTTACGTCAGTGTTCATGAAGATCTATAGTATGCTCATACTAAAGAGACTAGAGAGAAAGATTGGTGAAAAGCTGTGAGTTGAACAAACAGTATTTCGAAAAGGTAGTATTTGTATTGACCAAATTTTCATTTTAAAACGTAGTATAGCAATGTATAGGCTATAGAAATTCACTTTTGATTTCATTTGCGGACAATGAAAAAGACTTTTATATTTTGCTCAGGCCACTTTTGTGGAGAGCCCTACGTTATTATGGAGTTCTTGTTAAATATGTAAATTTGAATAAGTTTGTTCATGAGTATAGTAAGTGCAGAGTTGATGTTAGTGGAGTCTTATCAAATGAATTTCTAATGAAGAGTCAAGTACTCCAAGGGAATGTGTTGTCACCTATGCGGTTTATCCTCCTCATGTATTTAGTAATGCATAGAACAGTTGGGGGTAGTGGGGAACGAACGGACTGGATTGATAACAGGAAATTAGTTCACCTAGGCCCTAGGGTATGATGAAGATACTGTCCTTATTAGTAGAAAAGCAAAGGACTTGCAAACACTGCTTACCAGAATGCATGGAATATCAGATAAGGCTGGACTTAAGATAAATAGAAGAAATGGCCTGAAATTACGTATAAAAATCAGAATATAGATCAGTTAAATGAGATAAATTTTAATGTATGAACGCCAGTAGTGATATGAAAATGAAATAATATCCAACAAATTTTGTAGATTTGATAGAAAAAAAAACAGAAAAATATTGGTAGCTAAATGGTAGGAGAGGATTAGGAATGAAACTATAAGAGAGACTACCCGAGTTCCTTATGTGGATGAGATCATTATGATGGGTAGATGGAGATGGTTGGGGCATGCTCTTGTCACTCCAAAAGAGAGATTAGTTTACCAAACTTTCAACTTTGTTTCACAAGGTACTAGAAGAGTTGGAAGACCCAGGCCTACATGGCCAAAGACTATGAATCGTGATGTAGAAGATGACGAATGGAGAAGTATTGATTTAAAAGCTCAAGAGAGGGACGACTGGTGAAATTTAACCGAGGCCATTTGCGTCAATAAGTGTAAGAGGAGTTGTTGAAATATATATATATATATATATATATATATATATATATATATATATATATATATATATATATATATATATATATATATATACATATATATATATATATATGTATATATATATATATATATATATATATATATATGTATATATATATATATATATATATATATATATATACATATATATATATATATATATATATATATATATATATATATATATATATATATATATATATATATATATTTATATATATGTATATATATATATATATATATATATATATATATATATATATATATATACATATATATATATATATATATATATATATATATATATATATATACATATATATGTATATATATATATATATATATATATATATATATATATATATATATATAGAGAGAGAGAGAGAGAGAGAGAGAGAGAGAGAGAGAGAGAGAGAGAGAGAGAGAGAGAGAGAGAGAGAGATCCTTCATGAGCTAGGTATCAAGAACGAGAATGGCATCATGTAGAGGTTCGGGTAGGCATTGTATCAAAACGATATGAATCATGTTCACTTGCTTAGGAGAGTCTTATGCAGCCGGTTGTAAGAGAGCGATACTGGTTATTTCCCTGAAGACAAGCGAAGCCTTTAGGGTCCACAATAGCTGTTGAGAGAGCGGAAAAAGCTTGGCTATAAGTGTGGCTGACGATGGTGAGTACTGCTCCAGGAGCTATTTTTCGAGGGCACCAGCTATATTGGGGTGTCCCCTCGGTCACAAACACAATCGGAGATTTCTGAGAAAGTGTCTTCAGGAATTGCTGTGAGGACATAGTCTGTTTTGTTGCTTGAGCAAGTCACTCCTTTCAAGCAAAAAAGAACTTCAGTACTTTGGAACTAGTTGAATGCTTCTCCGTCGGCAAAGGACAGCAGTTTCATTGAGGCAGTGTGTGTCTAAGACTCAGGTTCGGCGGACTGCATTGTGAATGTCTAGGGGGAATGGGTGGGCGAAGAAGGTGTGGAGTAGTCACTCAAGTGGTCACCAATGTGGCAATGTAACTGTTAGGTTCTCTAGTAGAGGCGAGGTGAATGCAAAGTAACGTTTAATCATCAGATAATGAGTTTATATACCTCCAGTATAGAGTGAGAATATCACAAAAATTCAAGCAATTAAATTGCGGCATTTCAATATTAAACAGGTAGTTCTATTATGAATGTGGAGAGAGCGAGAGATAAAAAAACAGCGATAGCATTAAATCGTATGAGCGTGTATGAAACACTTGCGGTAGAATATCAATGAAAATATGATAAAAAGCTGATAAATCATAAACCTAATAATGAGCTTTCGTGGTATAAATGTATTGATGTCAAATACAGATACAAATACCTTAACTTGGCCGAAATATTGACAGCAGAGATATGATAAAGTCAGTGGATCCACTTCTGACCGAGGAGGAGAATTTATCATAATAATATTTCCTTTGAGAATTTCTTCCAATAGGTGAATGTCTATATTATAACAATCCTTTTGAGGCCGAATATATTGGTAAATGAATGAAAGGTTTGATTTTATCAAACTCACAAAAAGAAACTATTTCAGGTACAAAAAACCTGAATTCAGTAGTGCTATTTTGTGTGATTGAAAGAGAGAGGTCAATTATCTTTAACCTATTTTGCAAAAGAAAAAAAAATCATGATATCCTGGACACTTTTGGGTATGACACAAGTAGGAGAGAAGGAGAGTGGGCAGGTAACAGACGTTAGTCTAAAATTAGTGATAATAAAAATTACTTTTAATGGCGATGAATATTCCGAAAATGCTAAGGCAAGCGCATCTATAAACCTCTACTAGATTTTCTTTAGACGTCAGGACAGTTCGTAATGGAAGGGAGGGTTTTAAACTCCAACAGGGTCTGTTACATAAAATAAAATTATCAAGTGACTTAAAAGTAAACCTTTTTTTTTTAAATAATCGATAAAGCACCATCAAGTTGATTTGGATTTATTCTTTTATTTGAACGATGCCCGATATTTCTTAAACCTCTTAAGATGATGCTCAAGCGATCAATGCATTTATACAAATTCTTCATATTGGCATAAGATCACTTTTATACAGAAAATTTGTTTCAAGGAAATATGGGTGGAATTTTAATTACCATTTTATCTATTTATTTGGAAGTATATCTTAGTGGAATCTGTTAGGAATCTTTTAAAAGAGTCATCATCCAAATATTAGCTAATCATCCTTTAACTGTAATATCTCTCTCTCTCTCTCTCTCTCTCTCTCTCTCTCTCTCTCTCTCTCTCTCTCTCTCTCTCTCTCTGTACGATCATTATCTGTACCTGGTACTGTATTCAATACTTGATTCACTACTGAATTCCCATTACAACGCCCCCTCCAATGCCCTGATATTTTAGAAGAAAAAGGTTTAAACGAGTCTAAAAGGTTCTATGAAAAGTAAACCAGTTCAGTGTCCAGAAAGCGAACTACGCATCTAAAACTGAACGAGGTCACTAAATTTGAGTTCGAATAAAAAAAATAGGAGATAGAAATCTTCCTCTGAAGAACTCGGAAAGAGTCTCAGAGTAACTGTTGGTATAATGGAAAGCGAAGCCCCGTTAATCCACCATAAGCTGAAAATTATTTTCCGAGTTGGAGAAGATTGGAGAAATATAAAACAGAAATCATATCCTCAAAAAAGGGTTACATTTTATTGGTCCACTTGAAGTAACGACTTATCTATGACATCCTTCATCTCTTTCCCCATCCCCATCGCTACTTCATAAAATTGTGACCGTGTATCAGTGCAGTATATATCAGTACATTTATGTAGAATATGAGATGTGCAAGCTAGTGGAGCAACTGTATCCCTTAGTGTTATCAATATCGAATCATCAATATTATTAAGATATTTGATCATTCAAAATAACTTTCTACAGCTTTATTAATTGCTCCCAACCTCTCTCTCTCTCTCTCTCTCTCTCTCTCTCTCTCTCTCTCTCTCTCTCTCTCTCTCTCTCCAATAGATCAATTCCATATATCTACCATATAAGGGAAAGGTTCATTGTATATATCTTTATACCCGCAATAACTATCGTCAATACTGAATGTCATTCCTTTAAGTTGTATGGGACTAATTGGATAAGATATCTCTTTATTCAAGTTATCGAAAAGAAACCAAGAAAGCTATCTGATGAAATAATCGAGTAGATGAAGATTTGCTCTTTTTACGAGATTTAAAGACTTTAATGATCTGTCAGGTTTAAAGGTCGCTCATAAATGGCAGAGGTAAAGATCAGGACAATGCTCCGAAGACTGACCATGTATAAATAGGTTCAGCGCCCAATGCAGCTAGACCCTTCCCGCTCCCCAACTCATAAGATGGTGAGGTTGCGCAAACACTACTTAAAACTATCGATCTTGAGAGGGCAGAATCGTTTCCAATAGGCCGTCAAGACAACAGTTCCGATAAATTGAATGGTAGGAGCTAGAACCATGAAGATGAATTAATGTTTCTGATGACTGTACGAGTGTTTTTGGTGAAGGTGGCCTTTGCATTGGATTAAAACATCTGAAAGCAGAAGCAACACATTAATAATAATAATTAAAATAAACATAAAGATACTAATCAAGTATAATAATAATAATAATAATAATAATAATAATAATAATAATAATAATAATAATAATAATAATAATAATGATAATAATAATAATAATAGTAATAATAATAGTGATATTATTGATAATGATGATATTGATATTAAGCATTATCATCATCATCACCATCATCCTCATCGTCTCCTCCTCACGCCTATTGACTCAAAAGGCCTCGGTTAGATTTCACCAGTCGTCTCTATCTTGACCGTTTAATTCAGTACATCTCCATTTATCATCTCCTATTTCACGCTTCATTGTTTTCAGCCATAGAGGATTGAGTCTTCTAACTCTTCTACTGCCTTGTGGATCCCAGTTAATTGTTTGGTGAACTAATCTCTCTTGGGGAGTGCAAAGGGCATGCCCAAAACCATGTCCATCTACCACTCACATGATCTCATTCACAAATGGCTCTCGAGGAATCTCTCTCATGGTTTCTTTTCTAATCATGCCCGCCCATTCAACTCCCAGTATTCTTCCGAGAGCTTTTTTTCTCAAATATGCTAAATCTGTTGAAGATTGTCTCATTGCCATAATACGACTCGCGTCCATACAATAACACCAATCTCACTAAACTGATTTATATAGTTTGATTTGTACATGTAATTCCAGGTGATTTGATTCTAAATTTTACTTAACCTTGCCATTGTCTGATTTGCTTTTTTAGATCTTTTACTACAATCCAATAATAATACTTCAAATACTTAAATTAATCCTTCATCCTTTCTCCTTCCAATGGTATTTCATCTTCCATTGCATTTTCTGTGCTCATGATCTCTGTTTTTTTTTTATTTATTTTGAGCCCAACCTCGTGTAATATTTCCTGCATTCTGGTAAAGAAACATTGCAAATCCTGTTGTGCTCTAATAATAAGAACAGCATCTTCATCATAATCTAGGTCCAATAATTTCCTATTAACAGTCCAGTCTAATCCTTCTCCACCATCTCCAACTATTATATGCATTACGAAATCCATGAGGAGGATAAACAACGTAGGTGACAACACATGCCCTTGAAGTACTCCGCTGTTCACAGGAAATTCTTTTGATAGGGCTCCACTAACATTAACTTTGCACTTGCTATGCTCGTAAACAGACTTAATCAAATTTACATACTTAACAGGAATATCACAATAACACAGGACTCTCCGCAAAATTGGCTGAAAAAAATATAAAGGTTTTTCATATTCCACAAATGCCAACAGATGTGGATTTCTATATTCTACGCATTACATTACAACTTGTCTTAAAAAGGAAATTTGGTCAGTACAGCTTCTACCTTTTCGAAATCCTGCTTGTTAATCTCTCAGCTTTTCATCTCTCTCTCTCTCTCTCTCTCTCTCTCTCTCTCTCTCTCTCTCTCTCTCTCTCTCTCTCTCTCTCTCTCTCTCTATGATAAGCATACTATATATTTTCATGACAACTGACGATAGCGTGATGCATTTGTAATTATTGCAATCAGTCGGGTCTTTTTTTTTCCGCCATTTTCACTCCTAGCTCCCTTTCATCAGGTTCAGTCACTCCATGCGACATTCTAAAAAAATAATCTTGTAAGTATTCTGGGATTCACTTCATTTTCAGCCACTATCATCTCAGCACTTATGCCATCGTACCCAGGAGATTTACAGCTCTTGATTTTTTTAAATTACAACTTCGACTTCAAATACACTGAATATATTGATGGGCACATCAAGGTCCTTATCAGTTCCAGCTACATCAATCAAATTATTCCCTTCTTATCTCCTTTCATGACCTCAATAAAGTGTTCCATCCAACGTTGCCATTCTTCATCCTCTGTTGTTATAACAGATCCATATATCTTTCATATGGATATATTCTTCGTCTTCTTTGCTCCCATAGCGATTTCATTAATAATCCTATGAGCGATTCTCACATCATAGTCACTCCCTGAATTCATAGCTTTGTCAGCTTCATCAGCTTTCCAGTCTAAATATTCTCTCTAGTCATTCCTGTCTTTTCTTTTGACCTCACTATCCAATTCTGTCTTTGTCTACTTTTGTATAGTATCCCAAGTATCATTTGATATCCATGGCTGTCTCTTTGTAACAGAATGTCTCAAAACTTCAATGCCAATTTTTTAATGTACGTTCTTAATATCACACCATTCTTCATTAATTGTCTGCTCTTCGTTTCTCAAAGTCTCTGAGACTGCAAATTAGGTTGATTGCGTTATGATTTTAATAATAATAATAATAATAATAATAATAATAATAATAATAATAATAATAATAATAATAATAATAATAATAATAATAATAATTATTATTATTATTATTATTATATATTATAATTTTTAATATTATCTATTATTATTATTATTATCATTATCATCATTATCATCATTATTATTATTATTATTATTATTATTATTATTATTATTATTATTATTATTATTATCATAGCGCAATCAACCCAATTTACAATTATATTTCGAAATGACGAATTCCCGTTAACCACTTGTACCTCCATCTCGTTTTTCGTTAACCTCAGGCCTTTCCCGGAGGAATTCAGCCGTCGTTATTTTAGTGTTGAATTTCTCGGTAGTTTCGACGCCGAAAGGATTAAGGACGACTGCAGTGACATTCTCGAAATAAGAGCCGAAGAAGCTTATCTGCAGCTGTGCCACTCGTTTCCTTTGAACAAACTCTAATGACAGTGAGCGTGGCATCCATCTCTTTGTTATTAAACGTTAAATAATTCCTAACAGAGTAGTTCGTATCTATGAGATTATAAAATTGTGCCATTAAAATTAAAAAATTTTAGATAATAGATTTTAAAACATAACTCAAATAATCTTCTATGTGGCTCGGTGTTGCAAATATTTCTCCCCTTCGTTTATAAGTAGGATATATATATATATATATATATATATATATATATATATATATATATATATATATATATATATATATATATATATATATATATATATATATATATATATCTGTGTGTGTGTGTTTAGATATACAGAGAGAGAGAGAGAGAGAGAGAGAGAGAGAGAGAGAGAGAGAGAGAGAGAGAGAGAGAGATTCTTTTTTTTTAGTTTTGACTAAGCAAATGTAGGAATTAATAGGGAATAACTTAGTAATTTAAGATTTGCAGATGACATAGCACTGTTTAGTGAATCATGTGATAAATTGCAAATGCTGATGAAAGAGTTGAATAAAAAAAAGGCTGAAGCGTGGGACTGAAAGTTAATATGAGTATGACTAAGAAAGAGCTGAATGGAAATTCAAGGAGACAACAAAAAAAGGAATTTGGAGGAACCTCTAAAGGTTAATAATAAATATACATAATTACTGAATAACTCGAATTAATATGGAAAGGCTAATGCTGGGAATAGTACTAAGAGAGAGAGAAAAGTAGCAACATTTATGCTAGAGTAAACTAATGTAAAGAATATTCTAATAATATGCTAGAAAAAGAAATTAACACGGACAGGACATATAATGAGAATGGCAGATTAGAGAATAACGTGATGAGTCCCTAGAGATTGCAAAAGACACATGGGAAGGAAGAGAAGACGATGGATTGAAAAGATGAGAAAAATTGTGGGTACAGGCTGGCATAGAATTACCATAAACAAACATGTAGTGATATGTTTGAGGCCTTTGTCCTGCAGTGTACTAATCAAAGTTCATGATGAGAAAACTAAGGGTATATATATATATATATATATATATATATATATATATATATATATATATATATATATATATATATATATGTATTTATATGTGTATGTGTGAATAAGTAAAAATTAAAAAAAAATATTAAGGGGTTTGCTTTATAATATTTTTAAAACATTAATAACAAGGAAAAACTACGATATCCTTTGCTTTAATGAGAGATCAACATTGAAGGGGAATACTTTCAATAAAAAGGTGATAAAAGATAACGAGCCAATACCGCATTGGCATTTGTACCAATTATTTTTCTTTTCGTCTCATATTCATCAATATTATTTAAATCATTACATTAGACATCAGCTCAAAATGATAGAACGCCCTTTGCAAATCGGTTTCAGACTCCTTAGAGTTGACAAACTGTTGATTTTATTGATAACTTATAATTCAAATGAAATATAGCATATCGATTATTCTCTTTACTTTTTACAAACCTAACCATGTAGTTACCGCTGCTCCTTTTAACTAACTAATTATTATTATTATTATCATTATTATTATTACTATTATTATCATTATTATTATTATTATCATCATTATTATTATTACTAACCAATCTACAACCCTAGTTGGAGAAGCAAGATGCTATAAGCCCAAGGGCTCCAACAGGGAAAAATAGCCCAGTGAGGAAAGGAAATAAAGAAATAAATAAATGATGAGAATAAATCAACACTATATCATTCTAAAACATGTAACAGCGTCAAAACAGATATGTCCTATATAAACTATTAACAACGTCAAAAATAGATATGTCATATATAAACAATAAAAAGACTCATGTCAGCCTGGTCACCATAAAATCATTTGTTCCAACTTTGAACTTTTGAAGTCCTACTGATTCAACTACCCGATTAGGAAGATCATTCCACAACTTGGTAACAGCAGGAATAAAACTTCTAGAATACTGTGTAGTATTAAGCCTCATGATGGAGAAGGCCTGGCTATTAAAATTAACTGCCTGCATAGTATTACGAACAAGATAGAATTGTCCAGGGAGATCTGAATGTAAAGGATGGTCAGAGTTATGAAAAATCTTATGCAACATGCATAATGAACTAATTAAACGACGGTGCCAAAGATTAATATCTAGATCAGGAATAAGAAATCTAATAGACCGTAAGTTTCTGTCCAACAAATTAAGATGAGAATCGGCAGCAGAACACCAGACAAGAGAACAATACTCAAAACAAGGTAGAATGGAAGAATTAAAACACTTCTTCAGAATAGATTGATCACCGAAAATCTTCTACGACTTTCTTAATACGCCGATTTTTTGTGCAATTGAAGAAGACACAGACCTAGTGTGTTTCTTAAAAGTAAGTTTGTTGTCGAGAATCACACCTAAAATTTTAAATGAGCCATACAAATTTAAAGAAACATTATCAATACTGAGATCCGGATGTTGAGGAGCCACCGTCCTTGACCTACTTACAATCATACTTTGAGTTTTATTAGGATTCAACTTCATACCCCATAATTTGCACCATGCACTAATTTTAGCTAAATCTCTATTAAGGGATTCACCAACCCCAGATCTACATTCGCGGGATGGAATTGATGTAAAGAGAGTAGCATCATCTACATATGCAACAAGCTTGTTTTCTAGGCCAAACCACATGTCATTTGTATGAAAAGTAATGGGCCAAGAACACTACCCTGTGGAACACCGGGTATCACATTCCTATACTCACTATGGTGCCCATCAACAACAACTCTTTGAGATCTATTACTTAAAAAATGAATAATAATGCTAAGAAATGACCCACCCACTCCCAACTGTTTCAGTTTGAAAACAAGGGCCTCATGATTAACACGGTCAAACACAACCCTAAAATCAAGGCCAATCATACAAACTTCCTGACCACGATCAAGGGATTTCTTTACAGGATTGGAGATTGTAGGAAGGGCATCACATGCTCCAAGGCCTTTACAAAAATCAAATTGCAAACAAGGGAGTAGATGATTACCTTCAGCAAACCTATTAAGACGTTTTGCCAGAAGACACTCAAAAACTTTAGATAATAGGGGAGTTATGGAAATTGGGCGGTAATCAGTGGGACTTGAGCTACCACAAACACATTTACATAGAGGAGTAACATTACCAATTCTCCAACAAGTGCTAAAAGCAACTCTTCTTGCTAACTTGCACAAAATAACAGATAACTTTGGAGCTAAGAAATCTGCTGTCTTTATGAAAAAACAAAGGAAAAATTCCATTTGGGTCTACACCTCCATAAGCATCAAGGTCCAACAACAGAGCATTAATCTCACGAGATCGAAAAGCTAAACTAGCTAGTTTAGCCTTAGGAGAACAGGAATGAGGAAGTTCAAGTTTTTCATTACTCTGTTTACTGTCAAAAACATCAGCCAAAAGGGTTGCCTTTTCCTTTGGGCAGTGAGTGACTGAGCCATCTGGTTTAAGTAAAGGAGGAACTGTTGCATCTACACCAAAGAGTGCTAATTTAAGGGTAGACCACCATTTATGTTCTTGAGTTGTACCAGAAAGGGTTTCTTTGATGGTTAAATTGTACTCCTTTTCAGTTGAGGCATAAACTCTCTGAGCAAAAGCTCGAAGCTGAGTATAGTTGTTCCAGGTCAAATCTGATCTGTTATCCTTCCAAAGGTGATAGGCCTCCTGCTTCTCCAAATAATCACGTCTACAATCATCATTGAACCACGGTTTGTCCTTCACTCGGTATCTTAGCACACGAGAAGGGATACGCCTATCAATTATGTTGACTAGATTCTCATTCAAAGGGACAACAGTATATACACTACTATATAATTGTGGCCAATTCAAGCACAAAAGATCATGCAAAATCCCATTCCAGTCTGCTTGGGATT
>NC_090743.1:88182180-88212180 GCF_036898095.1 Palaemon carinicauda | reverse complement strand
TAAGTATTCTTCATATAGTTGTATGCTCACAAACAATAGATATAAGAGATACTGATATTGATTTGGCAATATGTACAAACTATAGGATGGTTTGTATATTCAGTGTATACTTATGTTTGTTCATATAATAGATACTAACCTTGAGGCCCCTTTTCTAATGTCTAGAATGACTCTTCCCTGTACGGGGCTGGAAGCAGTAACATTGTTTATGATTAGTGATGATGACGGATAACGGTAACGTCATTTCTCTCAATTGGTCCATATGACCATAGAAATGTTGTCCCAAGGTTAAGGCACTGATGAAAATCAACAAATACATTAATGCTCTGGTACGCTTCCGTCAGGACGACATGGCTTGAGGCTAAAAAACGTATTTTGAGCAAAGTGAAAAATCTATTTTTTGGTGAGATGGCCATGTCATCCTGATGGACCCACCATTCTTTTCTAAAAAGAAAAGACCTTTACAGCATCCCTCCCGAAGTACTGTATCTGTAGCACCATGCTCAATGCTACAAGGAATGTTCGCCATCTTGGATATGGCGCTGTTGTGATACTCAATAGTATGAGAACTAGGGTAACCTTGATACGGCTCCCCTTCTATTCTGCCACTTCCCCCTCGAAGCGTAAACGCTATTAGGGGTGACGATTGCTATGTGGCGTGTCAAGAATACGTCCTCTGATATTATGCTATAGCCTTGAGAGAAATTTAAGGATATTCGCGCCAGGAGTTAGAATTCTGGATAAATAAAGGTAAAATTCTTTGAGAATATCACTGTAGTACATATATCCCTTAGGATGCTACTTATAGGAACTTCCATCAAGACGACATAGCCATCTCACCAAAAAATAGATTTTGAGCGAATGCATATTTCTCTTTTATAATAATTTGACATTTTAACCACTTTCCAATTTGGAACTTGCTTCAAATGGTTTTTACAGTAGTTTCTATATCCCTTGCTATTACCAGGAGAGTTGTTTTAAAGTTTTTCTACATTATATCCTTATTAATAGAGGAGATTTCAGACTAAAATATAATCAAATATTATTCATCACCGTGAAAAGCTTTACACAGGTCGAACTAGTAAATAAACTGAAAAGTGAAACAATTGCACAATATGCAGAAATAATATTATTTCAGTATATCGGGACATGTAAACAACATTTATTTTCTGTATAAACTATTGTAAATTGATGATGCATCGGGCTTTTATCAATATCTATATTTATGCTGCATAAAATCTCATTTACGACTATGTCAAAGACTGTATGTTAGAATAGTTGCTTTAACATTATATACTTATTTTTTTTTTTATTCCTTAATGAACATAATACTGTTTTGGTGTGTATGTATTTTGTGTGAAATATTTAGTCTTTTAAGATGTCCAATAACCTATCGATATATCATTTTGGAAAATGTATGTAATGATAAACATCTTTGTTATTTAGACGATTGAATAAAATAAAAAAAAAAAATGTTATTTAGATGATTGAACTAAATGAAAAAAAATATTTGTTACTGCATCAGATTCAACATTTTTTTTATCATTTGCTAGATTTCAGAAATTTATTTCTTTCTTTATTTTCGTGTATTCAGAAAACTATTCATAATTTGTCCTTCCAAGAGATATCAACTGAGAGTTGAAATCCAATACCATACTATCCACAATATGACCATGTTTTTTAAATACTCCTTAGTATCACTCAGAAATAACCGTAAGTAATGAATAAGTATGAATAATGTATTGGTGATTTGTATCAGTCTTTCAAATGGATATGAATTTAAACCCTAATATCTCTTTGAGACACATTTACACCTAATGAGAATATTTCTTTATATTTCTGAAGATTAATAATTCACTTATTCATATTATATTTTGATGTTTTTATTCATATTCATGTTTATGAAACTTAATGAACTAGTGAAATAGGGTTCTGCATAGAATATTGCTGTGAAATTTTAAATACTTTTCGTGACCATAAGATCCATAGTTTTATTGATATTCACTTTCTCTGCACAATTGAATTCAGAGCATTATCCTGGGTTGAAGGTAAATAAAATAGATTAATCACATTCCTAATGGGGTCAAAACCCGTACATATTACTAATTCATTCTGATTGCCACGTAAATTAATTTTCCTTCAAATTAGGTAGTCAAGGTTGGATCTTCTCGGCCTTTCTCTTATGCATTCCTATAGCTATAAAACATAACTGAAGTTTAGGTATATAGGTTTCTAAATCCTAGTCAACCACCAACCAGTAATCATAACTGTTATGCTTGATGAATACCATTTTACTTGCCCTCTGACTCTTATAATTTTTTGAAATCTTGATGTGGCACATTCTTCAGGAAAGGCAATTTTTATACGCCAATCCATCGTTTCTTTTATGTTCGTCGAGGAGTTCCCATTTTTCTTTAATATAATGGATGAAATTCGACTTTTCATTTTACGGCTAAAATGACGGATCTTACCTGTTGCAGATTGGCCTTTCTCATCTGTTGGTCCTACCAAGAAATGATTTCTGCTTAGGTCTCTTTTCAATTCGACCAAAATGGAAGCATCTCATTATTGTGAATATATCCTGTTGTAAGAATTTTTCTATAATTAGCCGGGTATTCAACCTACGAATTAGGTTTCATTTCTATAAACGTGTCAGTTTCTCATTTATTCAAGTAAGGAGAATGATATATATATATATATATATATATATATATATATATATATATATATATATATATATATATATATATATATATATAATGGCCCTAAGAGTCTTCTGAAAAATAAGAAAGATGTATATTTCAAACTCCTATCTGTTTTTCTTAGCTTTTCATTTCTATGATAATAAGTTCATCATCTCATTTCGTTTTGAAATTTGCATAACATTCCTTTCATTAGTAAGTCCGATTATAAAAGTTACAAAAATAATATAAAAAATGTCATGTTTCAAATATATCTATAATAATTCTATTGTATACGAGAATCCAAATGTTTATTCGTACCCATCTTCGACAATTATAAATCCTTTCATTCATCAGCTTGAAATTGTGTATGGGAAAGTAACCAGACCATCATTCCCATTGCAACAAAGCTGGATATCTTTCAAAGAAAGATCTGTAAGGGTATAAGGCGGGTTCACACGGCCGAGCAGCTGCTCGAGCCCGGTTGTCGAACCTACTTGTAGAACGGCTCGAAGAGCTTTCAGACAGTACATCGAGCCTCAGTGTGCCTCGTGCTAAAACATCGTCAACATGTCTCTCGACCAGGACGATTTGATAGCCATTGCTTTAGCAGTGGCACTAAGAAGGAAAAAAAAAAGAAGATCAAAGTGGACGAAGGATTGGCTACTAAAAAGAGAGAAATTTTCACACACCAACTTGCTTATTGCTTTAAAATTAAGGCTTTAAAATTAGTTCTTCCAATATTTCATGCAGAGCCGCTATTCCTTTGTTTCTGGCTACTTTATTGGAATAGTCTTTTGATTTAACTTTCCATAAAGCTGGATGAGCCCGATATGTATGTATGAAATCAAAGTACGACTTCCTTCTCATTCTTGCTTTCATTAATGGCAGCCATTATTCATTTCTTTGATGATGTTTCCTCTAGCATGTTTGAATAACAACTGAGGTTCGATGCTCGACACCCGTTCACACGTTCACACCGCTCGTCAAACAATGTAGCTCCGCCCACAAAAGTCAAGATGAGCCTGACTTTCATCGAGCCGTTCGGCGAGCGCGCTCGACAACCAAATAGCCCGTTTACACGCTCGAACATCAATTCAAACACAGGGTTGTCGAGCCAGGCTCGATGAGTTGCTCGCCCGTGTAAACCCCGCTTAAGAGGCTATTACTAAATGCAGCCATGATGTCTCTAAACAGGTTTATTTTACATAAAGATTTTATCTATTAACAACAACAACAACAACAATTATAATAATAATAATAATAATAATAATAATAATAATAATAAATACTACTACTACATAATAATAATAATAATAATAATAATATATCATTCTGGTTGATGATTTCTAGGAAAAATATTTATCTTTAACATTTACCTAGTAAGTGAATGTTATTTCTTCATATAGCGGGCTTCTGAATTAATATTATGAAATACATCGACGAGACAGTGGCATCTTTTTTATATTAGAAATTACCTAAATATGTGATACAATAGACATGAAGAAATGAAGTGTCAAAAGTATTTGATGCTGGTAAATCATTATGGTAAATTGGTATAACGAATGTGTTAACGGATATGGAATAGCCTCGGCTGCAAGTACTATCTAACTACTGAAAGGTGCATTTAGGATATTATTAGATAAATAAAGAATAACATCACCACTTTATTAATTTTTTGGAAATAAGACTTGAAATATAAATTAATATTGAATATATAGAGATGCAACTCTTAATTGCTTAGCTTCTGTAAGATATGTTCCGATCCATAAACCATAAAAGGGTTAATGAAAATTAACAATTATATGAATTATAATAACAACCCTAGTTGAAAAAGCAAGATGCTATAAGCTCAGGGGACCCAACAGGGAAAATAGCCCACTAAGGAAAGGAAACAAGGAAAAATAAAATATTTTAAGCACAGTGACAACATTAAAATAAATATTTCCTATATAAACCATAAAAAAACTTTAACAAAACAACAGGAAGAGAAATTAGATAGAATAGTGTGTCCGAGTGTACCCTCAAGAAGAAAACTCTAACCCAAGAGACAGTGGAAGACCATGGTACAGAGGCTATGGCACTATCTAAGACTAGAAAACAATGGTTTGATTTTGGAGTGTCCTTGTCCTAGTAGAGCTGCTTACCATAGCTAAAGAGTCTCTTCTACCCTTACCAAGAGGAAAGTAGCCACTGAACAATTATAGTGCAGTAGTTAACCCCTTGGGTGAAGAATTGTTCAGACGAGAAGAAGCCAACGCTGCCTGCAGCCTGGCCTTAGTTCAACGCTATCATCGAATTCTTGAAGACTTCTGATGTCCTATCTTGATGACACCCTTTCTGTAACGTCTTCGAATCCAATGTTATCGTGCAAGTTTCATCTGAATTTCAGCCGCCCTTTTGCAACGTTCTGAAGCTTGATGTTTCCGTACCAATATTATTTCAACAACTGCAGAAAACTATTCCTTAAGTATTTATACCTTACTGACTGTTCCAATTTTCTATCAATGTTTCCATTGATTTTATTTGTCAGTTAAAGTAACCGAAGAAGTAACATTGATTTTCTTTATAAGTTTGTGAATAAACGTGTGGTTTTATTTTTATGAGTTCCTTTTTATATCCATTCTCCATGTTTTATTTGTCCGTTTTCGTACAATTTTAGTTTAATTTTAAAAGAACCTGTAACAATTTTAAGATCGTAACATTGGTAGAAAAGAAGAAAGCAGAAACATTATCAGGACATGTTAGTAGAACAATCAACAGAGGAAGTAGTATCATGAAATAGGATATCGTCACGAGATAAGTCAGTAGAACTGTTATTAGCAGAAACTGCAATACAAACCAACGAGTCTTCATGAGCCAAGTAGTTAGAAAAAAACACAGTGGAGACATTATCACGAACTGACATGATATTTTTAGACGTGCAGGTAGAGTTCTGAGTATTTTCATGAGTTTCAGCACTCGAAGAAAACAGAGTAGAGAAATCAGCACTGAGAACCTCCAACTCCTGTTCAAGAACTGGGTCATTAGCCATCTTCAGTAGAACATCAAAATCCCATCCACCAATTCATTACCAAACAAAAATTGAATGCCATTAATATGCAACACCACACCAACAACAGCAGACCCCGATAAACAGTTAAAATAAAGGTCTATAGTCTCTACGATGCAAGGGAACACTAAAGTGGCTGCCACCAACCCCACGAACTCCCGGGAGCATACTTCCTAATCATCAGCACAAACAGATGTTTCAAGGAGGGTAGATAACTTTCTCTCACTTAAGTAAACGTTAAAATTGTAACTAATACAATTCTTAAACTACTCAATTAGGATAATTTCTCTCAATCTATCAAAATCATCAGTACACTGCTGCTTTACAACATTTATCAAACGCTCCTGATTGTTTTCTACTAAATTCTACATATATCTGCTTATCTTATTTGTCTAACTCCTAAATTTCATCCTATAAAATTCGATAATTAATTCATAGGCCCGTAAAATAGCATTTTTCAAGATTAATAATCATCTACTCTATCCTCAGGAATAGAAGCATCAACTTTTTGTGCCATATCAAACGAAACTCTTGATAACATATAAGCCCAATTTTTGCTGCCCACTTACATTTCTTACCTTTTCTTTCAAAACAAACGAAATATACATCTAAATTCTTTTCATTAAAATGAAGCAGAACTATATTGGCTGGAAATATCTGACCCAGATTTATCAGTATCACTAGAATTAACCTGTTTAATTTTCCCAAGCCCTAATTCTTTTTTAATATTCATTTTATGTACCATTATTTCGGCTTCCATTTTTAATTGCTCACGTTTTAACTCTGCTTCTCTTCTCTCACGGTTAGCTTCTATCTGTACACATTTTAACTTGACTTCTAATTCTAGTTTCTCACGCTTAGCTTGAGCTTGCACTTCTAACTCCTTTTCTCTTAAACAAGCTTCTATTCTAAGTCATTCAAGTTCCACAGCAGGTAAATCAGAACACACTCATTCCCTATCAATCGATCTAACACATCCTAAGGTAACATATCGTCTTCAACCAAATGTTGAACTAACACATCTTTAATATCCTCTTTCTTCGTGGAGTTT
This sequence comes from Palaemon carinicauda, assembly GCF_036898095.1. Classification (NCBI taxonomy): domain Eukaryota; kingdom Metazoa; phylum Arthropoda; class Malacostraca; order Decapoda; family Palaemonidae; genus Palaemon; species Palaemon carinicauda. Next base: position 88,205,396 of record NC_090743.1, on the reverse strand, counting down.
TTAACATTAAGTTCAAAATGTTTGCCTAATCTCAATAAGCTAGATTTCTTGAGATCACTTAACTTCCTAATTTCTGGATCCTTACAAAATTTGTCAAAAACTCAATTAATAAAGGTTTACTTCCCAAAGAATCTTTGAATTAAAAATAGGATAACAATTTAGGAGAAAAGACCAAAGTTCTGTTATGCTCGACTATCGTAAACAACGTAGATTATCCAAATCTACTTAAAAAATTTATCAAACAATAGCAAATATCAACATAAAAAGAATTTGATAGCTAGCAAACATAGAATATAACTATATCTGAGATTTTAACATAAATATTTACAGTATTATACAAGATCTACCGAATACATGGCACACCAGAAAACTAATCAATGATATACAGAGTTCTTACGAAGAAGTAGGTCTTGAGTTGACTACCCAAACTTCTATGCAGTGCAGTGAGGGACAGATGACAATACTTAGTTTCAGATATAAAAGGTCGATATGTCGGAACACAGCTTCTGACGTTAAAACAGATGATTTTTAAAACTTATTTCATTCATGTGAAAAACGGCAAAAGGTTCAATATTATCGTCATCATACTTGGTCCACATATAATGCATATCCGATCCATAAACCATAAAAGGGTTAATGAAAATTAACAATTATATGAATTATAATAATTTCTCTGCCAAAATTAATACGCAAGTACAAAATAAAAATGCAAGATTTATGAAGAGAATTTACATCTAGCCCTCTAGCATTTAAACTTACAGCTATTAAATTAAAATTGAATACAGCATAGCTCATGGTCGGTTTTAAAATATCCAATTTTATCTTAGGTTAGTTTGCGAAAATTCTACCCAGGCCAACATTAATGTTGTTTTATTGGAAAGACTTGCTATCAAAAATGTGTGTTAGTCACCATGAGATAATGTTCAGTTAAAATGCAAGACACAACAAATAAGGATTATGGATTGTTAATGTATATACGTACTTAAGTCAGATAATGTTTCCTCAAGTCGAGAACGAAATAGAAAGAAGGACATGCATAGAATAGAGAGCTTTTGACAAAAAAAAAAAAAAAAGTGAGATTATGAGAAGTAAAATTTTTTTTTTTTTTTTTTTTAAGAAAAAATATTTAATCAAATGGTCCAACCAGTATTAACTTATGCATAAGAAACTTGAAACCTACTAAAGCCATACCATATAAGCTAGTTGCAACTCAACGAACCATAGAAAGAATAATGAGGATATTCTAACAACGTGTAAGAAAAATAAATGAACATAGGCAAGACTTATAATGCGAATCTCATCCATAAAAGAACACATATCTTTGTAAATATTGAATTTAGTGTCCCCTAAATGTCAACAAACTGTAGTCTGTTTTCTACTGTATATTAGATATAGATAAATAAAAAAAAAATCGATCACCCCATATTAATTTTTATCTCCCTCTAAAAATTACTTGAAATATACCTGTGAATTGTGGCTATTGAGTAGCTAGAATCGATCATTTCGTCTAAAGATGTAGGGGTTTCAAACTAGCCGCCCCTCCCCCCACAAAAAAAAAATCTTTAGATTCCACCCCTGTAATTTGAAACCAGTTTCAGGCTACCGGGGGGAGTTAACTTGAAACCGGTTTCAAGATACCCCTGGGGTGATTTGAAACCTGTATTTACCTCTCCATCAAAAAATTTTGTTTTAAAATACCCCCTTGATTTTGCAAAAAATCTCAATATTTATAAGTATTAATCAATTGATTTTGATCAGGGTCAACACAAAATTATTAGGTTAACTGTAAATATATGTATAGATTCTCTACTGATGTCATGCCTTTATACGTTTAGCATTTTGTTCTTTGCAGTTATTATACTTGTACGGTGATACGGCAATCATTTATTTGAAATTAATTTTTTTTTCCAAAACAAACTAAAAAACATTCAGTTTAAAAACTTGTATGTTGTATAATACTAGTACACCGAAGCCAAGCGTTCCTCAGTTCATCTGGATGACCATAATAAAGACGATAATTACAATGATTTGAGCTGCAAATCAAACGCCTTTTGTTTTATTATCTGATTTTCTTGTACGTAGTTGATCGCTAGTGTGTTGGGATGTGTATAAATCCATGATTAACGCAATCATAGTATCACTTGATAACAAAAGTCGTCTGTATGGCTGCTGAACAAGAATCAGTCAACCTTGATATCATCTTAGACTGTATAGTGAACGCAAAGTAGTACCCCTAAGGGGCTTTGGAAAACGAAAAGGCCATTTTTTGAAGATTAGCGACAAAGTACACATATCGTGTTCAGTTGAACTACCATGACAGCACTGTGAGATCCAAGTCTGACGATGGTGATGTAGAATTCCTTGTCATCTGAGACCGAGAGGAGCAGTGCAGAATTATTGCCAGTGTTCACCAAGGCGCTGATGACCAAGATGAAATAACATAAGGTGTGATCACCTTCGCCGAGGGATCTAATTGCTAATTTCCCTCTAGCTGTGACGTCACACGAGCACAACGACTGGGCGATGCACTTGTGTTTTTTTTTTTTCTCTGAAAACGTGGTCAAATAAGGATATTTTTCATCTCTCTGATCAAATTATGTACAATACCTGAAAATACCACCTCAGCCAAGTAGGGCATCACCATGTCCTCCTACGCCTATTGACGCAAAGGGCCTCAGTTTTCGCCAGTTGTCTCTGTCAAGAGCTTTTAAATCAATACTTCTTCATTCATCATGGCCTACTTCATGCTTCATAGTCTTTCATCATATAGTCCTGGGTCTTTCAACTCTTCTAGTGACTTATGGAGCCCAGTTGAAAGTTTTAGTGAACTAATCTCTCTTAGGGAGTGTGAAGAGCATGTCCATCTCCATCTACCCTTCACCATGATCTTATCCACATATGGCACTTGAGTGATCTCTCTTATAATTTCCTTTCTAATCCTATACTGTCATTCAACTCCCAATATTCTTCTGAGGGATTTGTTCTCAAATCTACAAATCTGTTGGATATTGTTTCATGGTCTTACCACGACTCATGTCCATCCAGTAACACCGATCTCACTAAACTAATACATAGCCTGAATTTAGTATAAAATTTCAGGCGATTTGATTTTCAAGTTTCATTTAACCTAGCCATTATCTGGTTTGCTTTTTTTTCAAACATTCATTAAACTCCAATCCTAAAGACCTCGTAGTAGTAATCATAGTTCCCAAATATCTGAATGATTCCACATTCTAAAAAGTAAACTGCTATTGGAGCGTTTAATTTATGATTGCAATGATATTCTTTTAGATTAAATTTCTTATTGATTTAAATTGTTTTCATAACGGTATAGTAAAGTTATTTATATTATTAATTATTTTCACCTAATGAATTTGCGCAAAGGAGACTTCTAGAGATAAATTGAGACAATTTCAGGCCTTGCATGTTTTCAAATGAATAAATATAAAATTTGAAGTAGGGTTACTGTTAGATTCAAAGCCCAACTTAAAATAGCTACCATTGCCCATTCAGTGTGTAGGAGACTCCAAATGACATATTGAGACCACTTCCTGCCCTACCGGTGGCCACACGAATTAGAGGTCGTTTTTTGTTCCGAGATTGATTTGGGTTTTCTGTCGGGGTAAAAACCCCAACCAAATTTCCAGCCTTGCCGCTGGCCACATGAATAACGGTCATTTTTGTCCCTCACAAAATAGCTCCCATTATCCATTTAGTGTGTAGGATACCCCAAAGGACAGATGGAAACAGTTTCCTGTCTTGCTGCTGACCACATGATTAAAAGTCATTTTTAGTCCCGGGTTTGATTTAGGGTTGCTGTCGGGGTCAAAAACCCTTTCAAAATCGATGTCATTATCCATTTAGTGTGTTGGATACCCCAAAGAACATATTGAGACCATTTCCAGCTTTCCAGCTAGCCACATGAATAAATGTCATTTATGCCCCAGGTTTGATTTATGGTTGCTTTCGGGGTCAAAGCCCAACCCAAAATAGCTAATATTGTCCATCTAGTATATAGGGGACTCCAAATGACATACTGAGACCATTTCCAGCCTTGCCGCTTTTCACATGAATAAATGTCCTTTTTTTCCGGGGATGGGGCTTGCTGTTGGTGCAACGCCCCTCCCAAAGATACTGTCATTCTCCATTCAGTAGCCAGGAGAATCCTGTACCCCATTCTAAACTACTTTTAGCCTTGCTGGAGTTCACATGAACTAATGTTATTTAGACCCCGTAATATGAAGTATTTGGGGGTCATAGCCCCGGCAGCAATACAGATATGCATTATATGTGGACCAAGTATGATGATGATAATATTGAACCTTTTGCCGTTTTTCACATGAATGAAATAAGTTTTAAAAATCATCTGTTTTAACGTCAGAAGCTGTGTTCCGACATATCGACCTTTTATATCTGAAACTAAGTATTGTCATCTGTCCCTCACTGCACTGCATAGAAGTTTGGGTAGTCAACTCAAGACCTACTTCTTCGTAAGAACTCTGTATATCATTGATTAGTTTTCTGGTGTGCCATGTATTCGGTAGATCTTGTATAATACTATAAATATTTATGTTAAAATCTCAGATATAGTTATATTCTATGTTTGCTAGCTATCAAATTCTTTTTATGTTGATATTTGCTATTGTTTGATAAATTTTTTAAGTAGATTTGGATAATCTACGTTGTTTACGATAGTCGAACATAACAGAACTTTGGTCTTTTCTCCTAAATTGTTATCCTATTTTTAATTCAAAGATTCTTTGGGAAGTAAACCTTTATTAATTGAGTTTTTGACAAATTTTGTAAGGATCCAGAAATTAGGAAGTTAAGTGATCTCAAGAAATCTAGCTTATTGAGATTAGGCAAACATTTTGAACTTAATGTTAAAAACTCCACGAAGAAAGAGGATATTAAAGATGTGTTAGTTCAACATTTGGTTGAAGACGATATGTTACCTTAGGATGTGTTAGATCGATTGATAGGGAATGAGTGTGTTCTGATTTACCTGCTGTGGAACTTGAATGACTTAGAATAGAAGCTTGTTTAAGAGAAAAGGAGTTAGAAGTGCAAGCTCAAGCTAAGCGTGAGAAACTAGAATTAGAGGTCAAGTTAAAATGTGTACAGTTAGAAGCTAACCGTGAGAGAAGAGAAGCAAAGTTAAAACGTGAGTAATTAAAAATGGAAGCCGAAATAATGGTACATAAAATGAATATTAAAAAAAGAATTAGGGCTTGGGAAAATTAAACAGGTTAATTCTAGTGATACTGATAAATCTGGGTCAGATATTTCCAGCCAATATAGTTCTGCTTCATTTTAATGAAAAGAATTTAGATGCATATTTCGTTTGTTTTGAAAGAAAAGGTAAGAAATATAAGTGGGCAGCAAAAATTGGGCTTATATGTTATCAAGAGTTTCGTTTGATATGGCACAAAAAGTTGATGCTTCTATTCCTGAGGATAGAGTAGATGATTATTAATCTTGAAAAATGCTATTTTACGGGCCTATGAATTAATTATCGAATCTTATAGGATGAAATTTAGGAGTTAGACAAATAAGATAAGCAGATATATGTAGAATTTAGTAGAGAACAATCAGGAGCGTTTGATAAATGTTGTAAAGCAGCAGTGTACTGATGGTTTTGATAGATTGAGAGAAATAATCCTAATTGAGCAGTTTAAGAATTGTATTAGTTAGAATGTTAACGTTTACTTAAGTGAGAGAAAGTTATCTACCCTCCTTGTAACATCTGTTTGTGCTGATGATTAGGAAGTATGCTCCCGTTCGTGGGGTTGGTGGCAGCCATTTTAGTGTTCCCTTGCATCGTATAGACTATAGACCTTTATTTTAACTGTTTATCAGGGTCTGCTGTTGTTGGTGTGGAGTTGCATATTAATGGCATTCAATTTTTGTTTGGTAATGAATTGGTGGATGGGATTTTGATGTTCTACTGAAGATGGCTAATGACCCAGTTCTTGAACAGGAGTTGGAGGTTCTCAGTGCTGATTTCTCTACTCTGTTTTCTTCGAGTGCTGAAACTCATGAAAATACTCAGAACTCTACCTGCACGTCTAAAAATATCATGTCAGTTCGTGATAATGTCTCCACTGTGTTTTTTTTCTAACTACTTGGCTCATGAAGACTCGTTGGTTTGTATTGCAGTTTCTGCTAATAACAGTTCTACTGACTTATCTCGTGACGATATCCTATTTCATGATACTACTTCCTCTGTTGATTGTTCTACTAACATGTCCTGATAATGTTTCTGCTTTCTTCTTTTCTACCAATGTTACGATCTTAAAATTGTTACAGGTTCTTTTAAAATTAAACTAAAATTGTACGAAAACGGACGAATAAAACATGGAGAATGGATATAAAAAGGAACTCATAAAAATAAAACCACACGTTTATTCACAAACTTATAAAGAAAATCAATGTTACTTCTTCGGTTACTTTAACTGACAAATAAAATCAATGGAAACATTGATAGAAAATTGGAACAGTCAGTAAGGTATAAATACTTAAGGAATAGTTTTCTGCAGTTGTTGAAATAATATTGGTACGGAAACATCAAGCTTCAGAACGTTGCAAAAGGGCGGCTGAAATTCAGATGAAACTTGCACGATAACATTGGATTCGAAGACGTTACAGAAAGGGTGTCATCAAGATAGGACATCAGAAGTCTTCAAGAATTCGATGATAGCGTTGAACTAAGGCCAGGCTGCAGGCAGCGTTGGCTTCTTCTCGTCTGAACAATTCTTCACCCAAGGGGTTAACTACTGCACTATAATTGTTCAGTGGCTACTTTCCTCTTGGTAAGGGTAGAAGAGACTCTTTAGCTATGGTAAGCAGCTCTACTAGGACAAGGACACTCCAAAATCAAACCATTGTTTTCTAGTCTTAGATAGTGCCATAGCCTCTGTACCATGGTCTTCCACTGTCTCTTGGGTTAGAGTTTTCTTCTTGAGGGTACACTCGGACACACTATTCTATCTAATTTCTCTTCCTGTTGTTTTGTTAAAGTTTTTTTTATGGTTTATATAGGAAATATTTATTTTAATGTTGTCACTGTGCTTAAAATATTTTATTTTTCCTTGTTTCCTTTCCTTAGTGGGCTATTTTCCCTGTTGGGTCCCCTGAGCTTATAGTATCTTGCTTTTTCAACTAGGGTTGTAGCTTAACAAGTAAAAGTAATAATAATAATAATAATAATAATAATAATAATAATAATAATAATAATAATAATAATAATAATAATTAATAATTAGTAATTGATGATTGATAATTTATAATTAATAATAATATTAATGATAATAATAATAATAATAATAATAATAATAATAATAATAATAATAATAATAATAATAAAGCGTGGAGGCCTGGCTGCTTCAATTTGTCTCTTTTCCTTAGTCATAACAGGATTTTGTTGTGTGAAGGGAAGGTTGGAAATTGGCTCTATCAGACTTCTGGTATTCTCTGCTTCTTATCTCGTTAGGACTTGGTTCTCATCTGCTTCGGACTTAATTCCTCTCTTGTCTTATGTCACAAACAAAAGTACCTTTAAAAGACAGGTTTTTAGAATTCTCAAAGGGAGAATCATCAAAAACTAACATGTTTCCATGAGACAAGTTATTAAAACCGCAACGTCTTCTCATGACAGGTTGGTTGTCATAGGTGGATACAATATTTTCAAGGGGGTACGTTATTAAAAGAAAAACTTCTATCTATTCCCAAAGTGTGAACAGCGACACGAGAATCGCCTACCGTATTGTTTGGTCAAACCTGTCATCACTTCACTGTCGTCAGCATTTTGGAATAAACTGAGCCTTGACAAAGAATGCCTTCAGCGATAAGGGTCCTGTCTTATTTTGACCAAGATGTCATTACCTTAATCAGTGGAGTCATCATATTTTGAAAAACCTAGCCTGAGGGATATCCACGTTTGTGAGATACATCACGGGTGGACATGTACTGCCCTTTTGTTACAACTTAACACGTGGTCTAGATTGCATTAGAAATTTGTTTTAGAAGCTTTCATGGCGTGATCGATATGGTAGTTTTGTTAGGAGGCCAATCGAGAGGCAGAAATGTCAAAAAAACCCTATATGGAAATAACCACTGCCCACTGCAATTAGCTCCGCCCATACATGGGTATATAAACTTTAAGAAGAGATTATCCAAGAGAGATAGGACAGGACATAAGACAAGAGAGGAATTAAGTCCGAAGCAGATGAGAACCAAGTCCTAACGAGATAAGAAGCAGAGAATACCAGAAGTCTGATAGAGCCAATTTCCAACCTTCCATTCACACAACAAAATCCTGTTATGACTAAGGAAAAGAGACAAATTGAAGCAGCCAGGCCTCCCCGCTTTATTATTATTATTATTGTTATTATTATTATTATTATTATTATTATTATTATTATTATTATTATTATTATTATTATTATTATCATTATTATTATTATTATTAATTATTAAATATTAATCATCAATTACTAATTATTAATTATTATTATTATTATTATTGTTATTATTATTATTATTATTATTATTATTACTTTTACTTGTTAAGCTACAACCCTAGTTGAAAAAGCAAGATGCTATAAGCTCAGGGGACCCAACAGGGAAAATAGCCCACTAAGGAAAGGAAACAAGGAAAAATAAAATATTTTAAGCACAGTGACAACATTAAAATAAATATTTCCTATATAAACCATAAAAAAACTTTAACAAAACAACAGGAAGAGAAATTAGATAGAATAGTGTGTCCGAGTGTACCCTCAAGAAGAAAACTCTAACCCAAGAGACAGTGGAAGACCATGGTACAGAGGCTATGGCACTATCTAAGACTAGAAAACAATGGTTTGATTTTGGAGTGTCCTTGTCCTAGTAGAGCTGCTTACCATAGCTAAAGAGTCTCTTCTACCCTTACCAAGAGGAAAGTAGCCACTGAACAATTATAGTGCAGTAGTTAACCCCTTGGGTGAAGAATTGTTCAGACGAGAAGAAGCCAACGCTGCCTGCAGCCTGGCCTTAGTTCAACGCTATCATCGAATTCTTGAAGACTTCTGATGTCCTATCTTGATGACACCCTTTCTGTAACGTCTTCGAATCCAATGTTATCGTGCAAGTTTCATCTGAATTTCAGCCGCCCTTTTGCAACGTTCTGAAGCTTGATGTTTCCGTACCAATATTATTTCAACAACTGCAGAAAACTATTCCTTAAGTATTTATACCTTACTGACTGTTCCAATTTTCTATCAATGTTTCCATTGATTTTATTTGTCAGTTAAAGTAACCGAAGAAGTAACATTGATTTTCTTTATAAGTTTGTGAATAAACGTGTGGTTTTATTTTTATGAGTTCCTTTTTATATCCATTCTCCATGTTTTATTTGTCCGTTTTCGTACAATTTTAGTTTAATTTTAAAAGAACCTGTAACAATTTTAAGATCGTAACATTGGTAGAAAAGAAGAAAGCAGAAACATTATCAGGACATGTTAGTAGAACAATCAACAGAGGAAGTAGTATCATGAAATAGGATATCGTCACGAGATAAGTCAGTAGAACTGTTATTAGCAGAAACTGCAATACAAACCAACGAGTCTTCATGAGCCAAGTAGTTAGAAAAAAAACACAGTGGAGACATTATCACGAACTGACATGATATTTTTAGACGTGCAGGTAGAGTTCTGAGTATTTTCATGAGTTTCAGCACTCGAAGAAAACAGAGTAGAGAAATCAGCACTGAGAACCTCCAACTCCTGTTCAAGAACTGGGTCATTAGCCATCTTCAGTAGAACATCAAAATCCCATCCACCAATTCATTACCAAACAAAAATTGAATGCCATTAATATGCAACACCACACCAACAACAGCAGACCCCGATAAACAGTTAAAATAAAGGTCTATAGTCTATACGATGCAAGGGAACTCTAAAGTGGCTGCCACCAACCCCACGAACGGGAGCATACTTCCTAATCATCAGCACAAACAGATGTTTCAAGGAGGGTAGATAACTTTCTCTCACTTAAGTAAACGTTAACATTGTAACTAATACAATTCTTAAACTACTCAATTAGGATAATTTCTCTCAATCTATCAAAATCATCAGTACACTGCTGCTTTACAACATTTATCAAACGCTCCTGATTGTTTTCTACTAAATTCTACATATATCTGCTTATCTTATTTGTCTAACTCCTAAATTTCATCCTATAAAATTCGATAATTAATTCATAGGCCCGTAAAATAGCATTTTTCAAGATTAATAATCATCTACTCTATCCTCAGGAATAGAAGCATCAACTTTTTGTGCCATATCAAACGAAACTCTTGATAACATATAAGCCCAATTTTTGCTGCCCACTTACATTTCTTACCTTTTCTTTCAAAACAAACGAAATATACATCTAAATTCTTTTCATTAAAATGAAGCAGAACTATATTGGCTGGAAATATCTGACCCAGATTTATCAGTATCACTAGAATTAACCTGTTTAATTTTCCCAAGCCCTAATTCTTTTTTAATATTCATTTTATGTACCATTATTTCGGCTTCCATTTTTAATTGCTCACGTTTTAACTCTGCTTCTCTTCTCTCACGGTTAGCTTCTATCTGTACACATTTTAACTTGACTTCTAATTCTAGTTTCTCACGCTTAGCTTGAGCTTGCACTTCTAACTCCTTTTCTCTTAAACAAGCTTCTATTCTAAGTCATTCAAGTTCCACAGCAGGTAAATCAGAACACACTCATTCCCTATCAATCGATCTAACACATCCTAAGGTAACATATCGTCTTCAACCAAATGTTGAACTAACACATCTTTAATATCCTCTTTCTTCGTGGAGTTTTTAACATTAAGTTCAAAATGTTTGCCTAATCTCAATAAGCTAGATTTCTTGAGATCACTTAACTTCCTAATTTCTGGATCCTTACAAAATTTGTCAAAAACTCAATTAATAAAGGTTTACTTCCCAAAGAATCTTTGAATTAAAAATAGGATAACAATTTAGGAGAAAAGACCAAAGTTCTGTTATGCTCGACTATCGTAAACAACGTAGATTATCCAAATCTACTTAAAAAATTTATCAAACAATAGCAAATATCAACATAAAAAGAATTTGATAGCTAGCAAACATAGAATATAACTATATCTGAGATTTTAACATAAATATTTACAGTATTATACAAGATCTACCGAATACATGGCACACCAGAAAACTAATCAATGATATACAGAGTTCTTACGAAGAAGTAGGTCTTGAGTTGACTACCCAAACTTCTATGCAGTGCAGTGAGGGACAGATGACAATACTTAGTTTCAGATATAAAAGGTCGATATGTCGGAACACAGCTTCTGACGTTAAAACAGATGATTTTTAAAACTTATTTCATTCATGTGAAAAACGGCAAAAGGTTCAATATTATCGTCATCCTACTTGGTCCACATATAATGCATATCTGTATTGCTGCCGGGGCTATGACCCCCAAATACTTCATATTACGGGGTCTAAATAACATTAGTTCATGTGAACTCCAGCAAGGCTAAAAGTAGTTTAGAATGGGGTACAGGATTCTCCTGGCTACTGAATGGAGAATGACAGTATCTTTGGGAGGGGCGTTGCACCAACAGCAAGCCCCATCCCCGGAAAAAAAGGACATTTATTCATGTGAAAAGCGGCAAGGCTGGAAATGGTCTCAGTATGTCATTTGGAGTCCCCTATATACTAGATGGACAATATTAGCTATTTTGGGTTGGGCTTTGACCCCGAAAGCAACCATAAATCAAACCTGGTGCATAAATGACATTTATTCATGTGGCTAGCTGGAAAGCTGGAAATGGTCTCAATATGTTCTTTGGGGTATCCTACACACTAAATGGATAATGACATCCATTTTGAGAGGGTTTTTGACCCCGACAGCAACCCTAAATCAAACCCGGGACTAAAAATGACTTTTAATCATGTGGTCAGCAGCAAGACAGGAAACTGTTTCCATCTGTCCTTTGGGGTATCCTACACACTAAATGGATAATGGGAGCTATTTTGTGAGGAACAAAAATGACCGTTATTCATGTGGCCAGCGGCAAGGCTGGAAATTTGGTTGGGGTTTTTACCCCGACAGAAAACCCAAATCAATCTCGGAACAAAAAACGACCTCTAATTCGTGTGGCCACCGATAGGGCAGGAAGTGGTCTCAATATGTCATTTGGAGTCTCCTACACACTGAATGGGCAATGGTAGCTATTTTAAGTTGGGCTTTGAATCTAACAGTAACCCTACTTCAAATTTTATATATATTCATATGAAAACATGCAAGGCCTGAAATTGTCTCAATTTATCTCTAGAAGTCTCCTTTGCGCAAATTCATTAGGTGAAAATAATTAACAATATAAACAAGTTTACTATACCGTTATGAAAACAATTTAAATCAATAAGAAATTTAATCTAAAAGAATATCATTGCAATCATAAATTAAACGCTCCAATAGCAGTTTACTTTTTAGAATATCTTTTCATAGCAGCGGTAATATATTCTAATATTGATGAAAATAGCGAAATGAGAAATTGATCATACTCTGATACAAAAGACAGTATTCTTTATTTTATTAAAAAAAATACAAAGATGAATAGATGTGAATGATAATTATAGTATTATCACCACACAAAACTAACTATTATTATTATCATAACCTCAAAGCCTATCAAATATTCAATCTTAATTTTGTATGTGTCTTAAAATTTTCAGGAAGATGTAAAATACCATTTTTTTTTCTTTTTGCAACTGATAATACACCTGCATATTTTCTCTTTGTTTATTCTTCCATTATAAATTTTGAAATGCAAGATAGTGTCAATGAATCAAACCTGATCCTCGTATGGAACAGAGGTATAATGATATCCAATTATAAATTGAGATTATTTGGTGCTATGACTTTAAATTTAATCTCAGCTGATAATAATTTATCATCTATTTCAAGGCCCAAAACACCCTCCTTTTTTAATATAATCAATGAACTAGGCTTTTGATTAATATGAAACCGAAACCATCAGAGGATGCCCCTGCCTATAGAATATTCAAAGGTATAGAGATCAACTGTCAAAGTTTTATAGGGAAAAAAGATCCCCATCTTGCATAATTTGGCCGATTTAGATAGAATATCTCAATAACATAATGCAGGATTTGAATGTACTTCATTATATTGTTAGCACACACTCTTCAGTTCTTAGTGTACTCTGTTGATTAGGTATATATAGATCACCCGGTATGCTGATGTGCTACCATGTTGACCATCCACGAGACTATTCAAAAATTTCTCATACTTCATCAGCAGGTCTTTAAAGAAACCAGTTTCAACAACTTTTTACATTTCTAGTACATCGTCAGATTAATGAAACAATGTTTCTTGCAAGAATAGGGCCTTTTCTGTCAAAGTAAATGTACAGCCGCATTTGATATCTTGATGCACAAATTAATTTTTTTTCCAGGCTCTCAACCTTTCATGCAAAGAAAGCGTACAAAGGAGTAGGATGGCATAAAATAATTTCATTTTCAACCTTACCAGTTTTCATATTAATGACTTTTTGACATGGAGTTGAAAGAACATTGCTATCAAAGGCAAGTACCAACCAAAAATTCCCATTGGGTATTTAAGACAATTTCTAGAAGGCTCCGAATGACAAATTGAGACCATTTCCAGCCTTGCCACTGGCCACATGAGTGAATGTCATTTTTTCCCCTAGTTGATTTGAGGTTGCTGTTGGGGTCAAAGCCCCGTTCAAAATTACTGTCATTGTCCATTTAGTGTGTAGAAGACTCCAAAGGAAAGATTGAGACAGTTTCCTGCCTTGGCGCTGGCCACATGAATAAAGGGCATTTTTTTCCAAGGTTTGAATTAGGGTTGCTGTCGGGGTCAAAGCCCCTCTCAAACTGGCTATTGTTATACATTTAGTATGTAGGAAACCCCAAAAAACAAATGGAGACCATTTCCAGCCTTGCTGCTGGCCGCATAAATAAATGTCATTTTTGCCTTGGGTTTAATTTTTGGTTGCTCTCGGGGTCAAAGCCCCACTCAAATTTCTGGGATTGTTAAATCTAGTACGTAGGAAACTCCAAAGGACAAATTGAGACCATTTCCAGTCCTGCCGCTTTTCACATAAATAAAGGTTATTTTTCCCATGGGGATGGGGCTTGCTGTCTAGGACAATGCCCCACCAAAAGTTACTGTCATTCTCCAATCAGTAGTCAGGTGAATCTTTTGCACTATTCTAAACAACTTTTAGCCTTGGTGGAGTTCACATGAATAAATGTCATTTTTGACCTCACTAATATGAGGTATTTGAGGGTCATAGCCCCGGCTCTGCCCGGGCAGCAATACAGAAATGTGTGGGTCAAGTAGGATGATGATAATTTTAAACATTTTGCAGCTTTTCACACGAATAAATGCTTTGGGATCCCGGTCTAGTTGTGCGTAATTACTAATTTTCAGTCACAGAGGGTGTAGCTGAAAAATGTCTTCAAACACCAGCGGTGTAATAATCTATTCTGCCTTCTCCCGCTCGTCATCTGTCCTTTATTTACGAGGGACGAAACTCCTGAATGTTTCTGAGAGACGAGTAGCCCCAGGAATAGCATTACGCAACATGACGGAGCGCCGGGGACTCGCCCTCGAATCTTCGTACTCCCTCCGTAGGATTATCCAAAACTCTCGTTTCAGAACACAGTGATATTTCAGTCATATATAATAAAATGGATTGTTTTATTTTAACATCTACATACATAAAAAAATAAGCCCTTTTCACAAGTTTTTTTTATTACAATATACATAAATTTAACGTACATATAACAACCCAGTACATAAATACCATATACTTTATAAAATGATTCAATGTTTATGGATGAAATAGGTAAAGAGATTGAAGAGGTAATTTTGTCTCTGAGTTCTCAGGGAACAGAAACCGGATAGAATATCAAAAAGTCTTTTTATGATAATATTCTTCCGTTAACAGACTTTAATTTGTTATATCTGTTTTCAGGTAAACTTATAATGATCTAGAGCTTGGAGTTATATCTGAGTATATTTGAATGGATAAACATTTAGTAATAAGTTTGAGAAGAGATTAATATTTTAACCAAATCTAACCCCTAAGCGAAGTTTTTTTTTTTTTTCTAGATAAACCGACCTCTCAATTAAGTTAAGCTTTAATTTTCTTTCATTTCCGGCCAGGTTGTATGCACGGCATTTGAAAACTATATATATATATATATATATATATATATATATATATATATATATATATATATATATATATATATATATATATATATATATATATATATATGTGTGCGTGTGTGTGTGTGTGTGTGTGTGTGTGTATACATACATACATATATATATATATATATATATATATATATATATATATATATATATATATATATATATATATATATATATATATATGTATATATATAGTATTTTTTGCTGACTACCTGGAATAAGGTTATTTCTTCTTTTTATCATTTGACATTGATTACAAATATCTTAGCCACATGGAAAAGTATGAATAAACGATTTCTTACTATTGGAAAATATATTTTTATAATTGAGTGATAAATGACATATGTTGATATATTAAAATGTTTTATCCAAATTATAAGTTTCAGAGGAAGCAAAATATACATAACAAAAATGTCTGTCTGTTGGTGATATATAATACGTAAAAAGTGAATGCTATGATATCTGCTATAAATGAAACTCTAAGCTGAGTGAAAAGGCAATACCGGTATATGAAAAATAACATGAAAAGGAAAATAGCACCAAACCTAGAAAGCAATTATATATATATATATATATATATATATATATATATATATATATATATATATATATATATATATATATATATATATATATATATATATATATATTTATATATATATATATATATATATATATATATATATATATATAACTTTATATTCTACGGACTTTAACGACAGCATAAAGTACTTTCTAAAAAGCAGTTTATAATACAAAAGTTTTCATTCATACGAGGTAAGCTTATCAAAGGCCATTAAGAAGAGAAATATCTTCACAGGTCATTAACGCTCTGACAGAACGTATTTTTATCTCAGGTAAGAGAGTAATAAAAGTTTCTGGAGGTAAATAGTTTTTGTTTGATCTCCAAGCTATGTTCAAAAAGTTCCAAGCATATGAAACTAAGCACTATTACAATGAATCCTAGTAACTAACTTGTCTATTTTCTAGATCAAATCTACAAGAATAATTATAGTAGGGGTTCTGTCTTCTTTTATTCTCTAAAGTTTCGTAGCATCCATACTAATTGTTTTTGGAAAGTACAATTTTTTACTTTCTATGTATTACCAGATTTTTTTTTTCATTTGACTTTACAGAAAAATTGACATTAAAAGGGTAGACTTCCCAGTAACTAGTAGAAGGATGTGCATCCATATACATATGAATCCATTGGATAATTTTATTTACCGGATATCTTTCTTTTTTTCATTATTACTACTGTAATGTCTCCTAATATTCTTGACTTCCTCTCGTTAGTATTGGGTTATATTTATATCATATTTATATTATTGTTATATTATAGTTATATCAACGCAATATTGGAGGGGTAAATAAGATAGTAAGTTTTTATATCTCTTTAACAGTTCTCGAATCAGTTAGCAAAATGGTAAACTCACTTGAGTTGATTTCACTATAACTGAATAGACCCATTGACTAATTCACATCATAATCTATTGACGTTTTGGGGTTTATTATCATTTGTGACATTTACTTTGGTAGAAAGGTGAATTAATCCATAGAAAATTTTCATAGTTATGAAAACACGGCATTTTCTGAAAATTTCCAGCGATCTATGAAAAACAGTTTCACACAGACGGAGGAGTGGAACTCTAGATGGTTCCGAATTAGCTGGAATAAATATGGTAATCGCAAGTTGTAAATGATATAATGAATATATGGAATGTAAGATCAATTTACTGAACTATTCAAGTTAAAACACCAGTAAGACTCAGAAGGTCCTAGAGAAAACCATTTCTACATTCGTAACCTGAAATAGGGAAAGCTGTTTATAATTTTGATTGAAGTAATCATAAATTTAACAAGGAGAATTAACTGAATATATTTGTTTTTAGACTAAATCTGGTCGGTCAACATAATGGAATGATTCTAGATTAAGTATAATATACGATATAATAAATATTTGAGCTTTAATTTTGGAATGTAACAAAAAGTAAGTAGGCCTATCAGTAATGGTCTTAGTTAAAAAAATTTTGAGTAAAGACACTTACTGTATAAACTAAGTACGGTCATCTAAATGCTTTCGATACAATGTTTCTAGATTCTATGAATATACAATGTTTACCAACTTAATTAATCACTTGATGTATTGGATAATCAAAAGGCTCTGTAACCTAGAGATGATTCTCAATACTTGCATCGTCTTACTTGACAAAATCTGATGTCAGATGAAGGTGCCTTAATGGAATGAATGCATGAATGATTTGAAGTTCTCTGGCATGCTGACATCGAAGGTCATTGACACCGATATCGTTTATTATGAATAAATATTAAAAGAATATTCCATTAAAATCAGAAAAGTAAATATGTTATAGAAGTTAAATAGCATCAAGAACACATGCTTCTGATATAAATTCTAAAATATCACCAGCATTATACGACACATCATGTCCAAGGATCTTGGCAAGGATGAACCTGCCATACTCACCCCGAGCCTCAAACACATATCTATTTCTTTCTATGCTATAAGTGGGGCATTCAGTCAATAAATGCCTCACTGCCAAGGGTCAAACAATCGTCGCAATATGGTTGGTTGGTTGGTAGAAATTACCGTGTACAAATTGGAAACTCTTATTCATCATATGAACCCTTAAACAGAGGGATACCCCAGGGGAGTGTACTTGGCCCAAACTTATTCTGCATCTATACTATTGGTCTATCGAAAATGCTACAAAGGCATTTGCAGATGACACACAATTTTACTTCTCCATAAATGATATACATGACACTACGGAAACTCTAAACCGAATCCTTGATAGTGTTGGAGAATGGATGACATTTAAACAACTAAAATTAAATGAGAACAAAACTGAATTCATGGTGGTGGGCAAGAAAAACAGCGTGAGAAAATTAGGTGATATTCAAATGAACATAAATAATGACTCAGTGCCGATATCTAGTAAAGTTTTAGATCTAATAAAAAGTGCTGGTTATCATCTAAGAATTAAATCGTTTATAAAAAAAAGTACCTGGATGAAAATTCTGTAAAGAAACTTGTGATAAACTGTGTTATTACCAGGATTGACTACTGCAACTCTATCTACTACAATTTACCAAAAGTGCAACCTAAGAAATTACAAAACCTAATAAACAGAGGAGCAAGACTGATAAAAGGTGTCCCACCTAGAGAAAGGATCACCCCTATACTAATCGATTTACACCGACTGCCGATTAAAGCGGGAATTGAATTTAAAATATGTACAATAACCCACCAAGTTATAAGAACCGGTCGTCCAAAATACTTAAGAGAATTGCTGCATATTGTGCAGCCAACAAATCGTGTCGACACGAGAATAGTTACAGATGGCTTCAAACTGTTCGAACCTAGATTTATGTCCACTTTTTTCTCCAGAGCCTTTATATATGCGGCCCCGAGACTATAAAAAGCTCCCACGAAACATTCGAATAATTGAAGATATTAAGGTTTTCAAGAGGAAACTGAAGACTTGCTTATTTCATGAGTCTTTTGACAGTGACGATTTAACAGTAAATGAACAATACGTGATCTGAAAAGATAAATACTCTGAAAGAACAAAGTAAAACAACAGTGGAGGTCCTGTAGAGAGTGGGGTTCCCCTGTTGCATGGGACCGGAAAAACAGCCATCAAAGTAAGTAAGCTGTTGGCCAGCCAGCAGAAACTCGTGTGTCATCCGAGTGTGATCAATGTGGAAACAACAGAGTAGTCTCCCATTTTCGGGGCAAACCCATTATACCTCCAAGGGGATATACCAATCCCAATTCATCTCATCTTATTTTCGGTTAAACACTCCTAATGCTGTTGCTAATTGTTATAAATTAGATTATTAATTGCTGGTAAAAAAATCCTTACAGAGAATGGGATACCTTCTTGGTAGCAACTCGGCTGCAGCACTTTTCCAGTGAATCTGCCTCTTCATTTCCAGACACACCTACATGTGCCGGAACCCAGCAAAATCAAACTGTTATACCTTTCAACCAAATAATTAAAAGCCACTCTAAAATATTTAAAACTAAAGGGTTACTAGAATTAAAACCTTCTAAAGCTTGAAGGACACTTCTTGAATCACTAAAAATGGTAAAATTGCGTGCCTTAATGGATAGCAGGTCATATTATGTATTGGATGAGTGATGCATATAAGGCTTAAATACTATGAATTATTCCGCAATTCATGCAGAAAAAAAACTTGTTTCATTAACAGACCTCGCACTGCTATATGATCAAACAATGAAAGGAATTAGTTTAATGATAATCACTGCAATAAAAAATACCCTCAGAAGTGTAAGAAGAGGGCATATGTAGTAATGTAATCACCCACCGCAAGAGAGAGCAACTCTTGAGATAAACTAAATTAGTTGGTCATACAAAGTTTTCCGGCGCTCATAACGATGTTAACAAAAAATTGAGTCATTGCACACACCCTTTAATCAGAAACAAATATAGTGTTTACTAAGTCTCACTCATATTTCTCTAAGGATAGAGCTGCAAAACTTTTTTTACACAAGGAAATTCACCTCTGGAATTCTAGTCACAGGATAGTTGGCCGTTGGGGGATTTATGCCACATGACATTTTCGCCGCATTTTTTTTATACCAAAATATCACAACTTAAAACCCTTTTCTTAACAGGTCCCTTTTGGAGTAAAGTCCAATGTGATATATATACCTTGTTATCTAGTATTATTGGTTCGCCTTACTGTTACTTTGATTTCAACATTTTGATAAGCGAAGTACCTTGTTTTCAGATATAGCCAGATACCATTAAGGTTATTTGAATTTTGTATTTTGATTAACGAGGTACCTTATTATATAGTTAAAATACCCAAAATTTAATACCTTTTTTGAACAATCCAAGAAAAAGTAGAGTTATATTTTAAACACTTTTAAATTTCTTTATTCATTCGCCTTTTTTTTTTTTTTTTTTTGACTATCTCAAGTATATTTACAGAATAGATAGAAAATATGATGAAAAATTCAAGATTGTAAAGATAAAGTGCGAACGAACCCAGAATATGATCAGAACAAACAACTGAGAATTTGAAAAATAAGGGACATTTACAAAAAAAAAAAAAGTGTGATTTAGATTGAGGAGATGCAGTGCAAATGAAAGCACATATGGATTGATATTAATGGATTGTTTGATTGATTTAAAGTTCCCTGGCATCCTGACATCGAAGGTCATTGATGCCATGATATTAATGGAAACTTCAGAGGAAAATGTTCTCATGTCTTATCGATCGGATGTCCAGGTCTCTTTACACGCTGTCTTTTATAGCATTTAACTCCAAAGACTTTGAAAGTCAGTTACTCTACTGTTTGTGTATTCGTATGTTTGTTTTCCCTTCATAAGTCACACATTATCATAGACATCATGGAGACTAAAGTTTTCGGTACTGGGTTGGTCTGTTTTGTTGGATACGATCCCTGGTAAGTGCTTTCTGTCATTGATTTATAACTATAGAGTATTGTGCTTCTCTCCCAAGAACCATGTCCTCATCATTTCACTTACTGAGGAAAGCGGCTTAAAGAACATTTTCAATGTCATTATAAAAAATATTGTTTATTTATTTTTTTTTTTTTTGAGTTGTCAGTCCTTCAGTGATTACAAGTGATCAAGATTTTGGTTTTTTCAGATGGGTTATGTTAGATAATAGATTAGTCATTACAAAATGCTTTAAGTTTGTTGTTATAAATCTTGGCAATGTATATTGCCTCTGTATAATGGAATTACATTGTTGCTTTAGTTTGGATGTCTTGATGAGATATTCGTCTTCAACTGGTATCATATGCTCTGCAGTCCACATAATTATGCTATTTTCCTCATGAAGGACACGTACAGGTCTTGTTACTCCCCCATCGAGCCGGAATGAGGAGATATTATACAAGTAACCTCCATTTTCACAAAATATGTTATCTCTTGATCTGGCCTATTGGAAACGTCCCTGTCTGGTGATCTGTCGGACTGGGGTTCAGGTCCCACTCAAGCTCGATAGATTTTGGTAGTGTCTGTAACCCAACCATCCTTGAAAGCGAAGGATTTTGAGGGAGCTTATAGGTTTGCCTGCTGATTCAACAGCAGGCATTGCCTGTCCTTCCTTGTTCCTAGCTTTGGTGGAGAGGGGGATTGGGCGCTGATCATAAGTATATGTATATATATATATATATATATATATATATATATATATATATATATATATATATATATATATATATATATATATATATATATGGCAAGTCTTTAGGTCATTAACACGGTCCCTTACCTCTGCTATTTATGCGTGACTTTTAAACCTTTAAACTTGATTGATGAAGATTTAACAGATACTGCTCAGACGGGTGACATTCTATTTAATGTTCATCCTGAGGTACTTTGTTCATATTAAATTTTATTCTATCTCCCATTTTTATTAATTAGGGCGAGTTTTTAATATTGTTTAGTCAAATAATCT
Organism: Palaemon carinicauda; assembly: GCF_036898095.1. Classification (NCBI taxonomy): domain Eukaryota; kingdom Metazoa; phylum Arthropoda; class Malacostraca; order Decapoda; family Palaemonidae; genus Palaemon; species Palaemon carinicauda. The sequence continues at coordinate 88,183,628 of NC_090743.1, read as the reverse complement.
TTCAAGTTCCAGTCTGACTGGCATTGACATATTATCCTAAAAGCATTTTCCTTGATGCTGTTACAGGAATGTTAGGGTTGAAATCCTGTCTTAGGAGGCTCGTTTCTTAACAATTCAATAGGTATGAGCCTACTAAGACAGGATTTCAACCCCAACATTCCTGTAACAGCAATTGTAAAACACATTATTGCTAATGTTTATACATTCTCAGCCTTTCTCCGCAGCTACCCTCCCCAAAGATAACGTAATACAAGCACCAGTTTGAACTCAAGTAACCTAACTTAAACCATCCTTAACATCTTTTTAGCCCTCCCACATGCAATTTCTCTTCTCTTACACTTAAGCTCGAGCTACTAAGGAAGTGTTTTACTTATTCTATACCAATATCTCTAAATAAACATTTCCCAACTCCTTCCCGACCCCTTCTACACATCGGGACTTACTGCTGTACCTCTTGCTCTCCAACACGACAGTAGCCAGTTGGCTCTTTTGGGGAGGATGCCTCCTCCCCTCCGTCACTTTCTTCCTTTCCTTTGATCAAAAAGAGGCAGGTTCGTCTGTTAGTTGCTGACAGTTGTTGTACGGTCTTCCCGGTCTCTGTTGTGCTGCTGGGTCCTCGTCGTTATCAATGAGGATTTGCCAGTTGCAAAGATATCCCAGTCGCAGTCTGCAAATAATGATTGCAACTTGGCTGGGGATTTTTCTTGCAAGTTGATACGGGGTTAGGTTTGTTGCTTCGATATACTATTTTGCTGATCTGAATCCATCAAGGAAGGCTCGCCTTACTTCGCTAGGCTTAAGCCTGTTGCAAAAAGCTGTCATTTGATTCTTGATGGTTTTCAGGGAAAATTGAAGTGTGATACTGATTGTCTGGCACATTAGGGGTGATTTGGCTGGGTGATCGGCCTCGTCATTGCCAGTGATTCCAGTGTGACTTGGGATCCAATTTAGGGTTATTTTCCTATTGTTGCTTTGGTAAGCTAAGGCTAGGTACTGTATTGCTGTGACTAGATAGATATTTTCAGTGGGTTCTTTGTTGCTGAGAGCAAAAATGGCTCCTCTCAAATCTGTGTGGATTGTTCTGTTTTCTCTATGTAAACAGGCCGAGTGTTCTAGGACTTTGGCAATCGCAACTAGCTCGATTTGTAGCGTGGAAGCGTGGAGGCATGGTTTGAAAGCCTCCAGTTTTCCTAAAGCCCGATGGAGAAACGACTACAGCTGCTGCTGCAAGAATATCACGATCAAGTGATCCATCAGTATAGTAGATGTTGGGGGCTGAGGTGTTACTAATTACCTTTTTGGTTGTTGCTGTGAGTTGTTCTGGCGTGCAGAGAGCTTTGCTTGCTGCTGGAAGGATGGTGAAGTTGTACTAAATTAGATGGGGTACGGAGACCACTGGGCAGGAGTCATTTAGCCATTGAGCTTTTATAGCCCCTTTGTCTTGTAGG
>NC_090743.1:88159680-88177180 GCF_036898095.1 Palaemon carinicauda | reverse complement strand
TCCTCCTATCACCCAGAGCTTTCTTCACACCATCCATCCACCCAAACCTTGGCCTTCCTCTTGTACTTCTCCCATCAACTCTTGCATTCATCACCTTCTTTAGCAGACAGCTATTTTCCATTCTCTCAACATGGCCAAACCACCTCAACACATTCATATCCACTCTGGCCGCTAACTCATTTCTTACACCCGTTCTCACCCTCACCACTTCGTTCCTAACCCTATCTACTCGAGATACACCAGCCATACTCCTCAGACACTTCAACTCAAACACATTCAATTTCTGTCTCTCCATCACTTTCATTCCCCACAACTCCGATCCATACATCACAGTTGGTACAATCACTTTCTCATATAGAACTCTCTTTACATTCATGCCCAATCCTCTATTTTTTACTACTCCCTTAACTGCCCCCAACACTTTGCAACCTTCATTCACTCTCTGACGTACATCTGCTTCCACTCCACCATTTGCTGCAACAACAGACCCCAAGTACTTAAACTGATCCACCTCCTCAAGTAACTCTCCATTCAACATGACATTCAACCTTGCACCACCTTCCCTTCTCGTACATCTCATAACCTTACTCTTACCCACATTAACTCTCAACTTCCTTCTCTCACACACCCTTCCAAATTCTGTCACTAGTTGGTCAAGCTTCTCTTCTGTGTCTGCTACCAGTACAGTATCATCCGCAAACAACAACTGATTTACCTCCCATTCATGATCATTCTCGCCTACCAGTTTTAATCCTCGTCCAAGCACTCTAGCATTCACCTCTCTCACCACTCCATCAACATACAAGTTAAACAACCACGGCGACATCACACATCCCTGTCTCAGCCCCACTCTCACCGGAAACCAATCGCTCACCTCATTTCCTATTCTAACACATGCTTTACTACCTGTGTAGAAACTTTTCACTGCTTGCAACAACCTTCCACCAACTCCATATAACCTCATCACATTCCACATTGCTTCCCTATCAACTCTATCATATGCTTTCTCCAGATCCATAAACGCAACATACACCTCCTTACCTTTTGCTAAATATTTCTCGCATATCTGCCTAACTGTAAAAATCTGATTCATACAACCCCTACCTCTTCTAAAACCACCCTGTACTTCCAAGATTGCATTCTCTGTTTTATCCTTAATCCTATTAATCAGTATTCTACCATACACTTTTCCAACTACACTCAACAAACTAATACCTCTTGAATTACAACACTCATGCACATCTCCCTTACCCTTATATAGTGGTACAATACATGCACAGACCCAATCTACTGGTACCATTGACAACACAAAACACACATTAAACAATCTCACCAACCATTCAAGTACAGTCACACCCCCTTCCTTCAACATCTCAGCTTTCACACCATCCATACCCGATGCTTTTCCTACTCTCGTTTCATCTAGTGCTCTCCTCACTTCCTCTATTGTAATCTCTCTCTCATTCTCATCTCCCATCACTGGCACCTCAACACCTGGAACCGCAATTATATCTGCCTCCCTATCATCCTCAACATTCAGCAAACTTTCAAAATATTCCGCCCACCTTTTCCTTACCTCCTCTCCTTTTAACAACCTTCCATTTCCATCTTTCACTGTCTCTTCAATTCTTCCGCCGGCCTTCCTTACTCTCTTCACTTCTTTCCAAAACTTCTTCTTATTCTCTTCATATGACTGACCCAGTCCCTGACCCCACCTCAGGTCAGCTGCCCTCTTTGCCTCACGTACCTTGCGCTTTACTTCCACCTTTTTCTCTCTATATTTTTCATACTTCTCTATACTATTACTCTGCAGCCATTCTTCAAAAGCCCTCTTTTTCTCTTCCACTTTTACCTTCACTCCTTCATTCCACCATTCACTGCCCTTCCTCATGCTGCCTCCAACAACCTTCTTGCCACATACATCACTTGCAATCCCAACAAAATTTTCTTTTGCTAACTTCCACTCCTCCTCTAAATTACCAGTTTCTCTTACTCTCACCTCGTCATATGTCATTTTCAACCTTTCCTGATATTTACTTTTTACCCCCGGTTTTATTAGCTCTTCAACCCTCACTAGCTCCCTTTTACATCCACCTACTCTATTCCCCCACTCTTTTGCTACAACCAATTTTCCTTCCACCAAAAAATGATCAGACATACCGTTAGCCATACCCCTAAACACGTGCACGTCTTTCAATCTTCCAAACATTCTTTTTGTTATCAACACATAATCCATTAATGCCCTTTCTACTACTCTTCCATTTGCCACTCTTACCCATGTATACTTATTCTTATCTTTCTTTTTAAAAAAGCTAGCACTTATTACCATCTCTTGTTCAACACACATATCTACCAGTCTCTCACCACTCTCATTTTCACCTGGTACGCCATATTTCCCAATGACACCTTCTACCTCCCCAGCACCCACTCTAGCATTTAAGTCACCCATAACAACCACATAATTCCTTCTACCCAGTCCTTCTACACACCTAGTTAATTCACTTCTTAGTCTTATGAATACATTTTCCATCAATGATAAATCCTATGTATTCTACTAAATCAGCTTATATGAGCTTTCTTTACCTCAATATTATGCTCCTTTACCTTCTTTAGAAATTGTCCATAATTTATCGCCAAGTTCCCTTTTATCTTTATCAGAGACTAAAAAAATTTTCTAGGGACATGAACATTCCTGGCATACCTGTAAATACTTTATCCATAGCTCGTTGCCCGATTACTAGACTGCTGGCTACTCCATTCGGCAGTCTCTTTTGTCGATACAAACCTTCAGATGTATTTACTGTATATATTTCTTGTAAATTTTTATCCATGGCAAGCTAATAAAAGGCCTTCTAAGATCAAATTGTGAAAATACATTACATCTTGATATGGATGAAAACGTATCTTTACGATTGGCGATGAATTTAGAGCTACAAGAAGCTGTGAATTTAATATTATCTTGTAATCTACACACAACCTAACCTGACCTATTTAATTCACAATAGGTAGTAGTAGCGTACTCACATCTGAATATGTAACTTTCTCCCATGAACCTTCATTCTTAAATCTCCTAATATCTGTTTTAACTATACTTTTCAATGCATATTTTCATTCGCCTTGGCTAAAATAAAATGAGTATTACCATTTGGTATCAACACTAAAACATCATTTGCATTTTAACTTCACCTACTTTGTCTTCGAAAACTTCCTTAATCTTTGGTAAAATACAATCCACAGCATTTTCATTTTTACATTCCTGTTGTTTAACTGTAACTTTCGAAAGGCCTTATCAATATAATTTAGGATACTGTAACCAATCTATGCAAAATAAGGACTGTCCCTTTTATACTAGTCAACAGTGGTTGATTAGTCCCACCTCTAAAACGCTTAGCAAGTTAGAATTGAGTTCCTTCTACGTACATGTATTCTGTTGTGTATTGTGTTGTATTGCGATAGTCAGTCGGTTGTAAACAGATCGTTCTAGAGAAAAATTGTATAAAACTAACCCCTCTTGGGTCTGTCCAAACTCTAAACCATTCCCGAACGGGTAAAAATTATTACACCTTACCTTTAGCAACATTAAATGACACTGTAGCTTCCGTTGCTTATACTTTATTTCTAGTTGTGTTGAACAAATGGCAGTTTTTTTTCCTATTAGAATTACAGTTAGTCATATCTAAAGTTCAGGTTAACATAGCCAATTAACAGCAAAAGTTTATCCGGTAAACATGTGTAACTCCATTCATCACGTCCCCCCTTACGAACACGGGCACCGTCCTTCACAACTCTTCGATATTGTTATTGACGCCATCTGCGCTACTACCTGTTACTACCTGACCGTCTGGACGTACAAAAAAAAAAAAAAAAAAAAATACTATGAGAGCTTGTTAGTGACATCGTATCTAAAGGATTATTATTTTTGAAGTCACAATCAATGCATTTATTAATGAAAAACTAATTAAATAAAACAAAAAGATCATTTATCTTTTCTGATCAAGGCATCAAGTGATGCCATTAGAAGGGTACAGTCATCCATTTTCTTAATGATGTAATAACTTATTACAATTTTGATGGATGAACAGTGGGCGGTTGGCCGGGGGTGGAACAAGATCTACCAATAAATTTTACTATTCACATCCAACTAATATATCAAAGTAGAAAGTGTTCTTGTGATATATGATAATTATCTAACTATAAGAAATGAATAGAGAATTAAAATATAAAAGTAACTATATGTAGAAACAAGATGTCTTTCCTTCAGAGAGAGAGAGAGAGAGAGAGAGAGAGAGAGAGAGAGAGAGAGAGAGAGAGCATGCTAGTAAGATCTCTCAACAGTATTAACTAATGATTTTTACGGTATTAGATTAGTTAGCAACACTTTTATTAAGAATTTTGACTTTCTCATTTGATCTTAGTAGTTGACCATAATTTTTCGCCTGATCTTAATAAGAATTGAGTACTATGTTATTATCATCTGTATCCTAGTGCATAAAACAGATGGTGAAATAAAAAAATCGCTGATACGGCACGTTATACTCTAGCGATGTATCCAACTATTCCAAATATCTAACCAAATGACTTTCAATCCATTTGCAGAGGGGAGCCATGGTAAAAGTGCCTGACCTTCGAAACAATGATAGAAAGTATATATATATATATATATATATATATATATATATATATATATATATATATATATATATATATATGTGTGTGTATATATATATATATATATATATATATATATATATATATATATATATATATATATATATATATATATATATATATATATATATATATATATATATATATATTTCGATTTACATAACTCTTTATATAAACATTTATTGAATATCCAAACTTTAAGAAAAGAAAGTATTAGTAACAATATTATACATTTCCTAAGAACGTCTTCTTAAGTAATCATGTTTTCATTAATCTGATATTTTTCAAATCACAAAATTCAATGCGTTAGTAAAAAAAAAAAGAATAAAACAGCCAAACAAATATAAAAGGAATAACTAGTTTAATACATATTTTAATTATAAGCAAAATTTTCATTCGGGTCTCCTCAACATAGGAGGTTACAGAAGGGATTGGAAGGCATTTATAAAGAGAACCAGTGGAACATAACAGGAACTCTGAGCTCCAGCTTATGTTGGCCCTCTGATACGAGCCGCAATTCTGCCTCCGATTACAATGCCTCTAATTACTGCAGTGTTATCGTTATCCCACCTGATTCATTCATCCCATGAATATTTACCTCTTATATGCAATAAACGTCGGTATCGTAATTATCCTTCTGCTGCGACCGAGTATTCCTCCCAATTCAAGTAAGTAAAAGGATTGTTTTTGTTACTGCAATTATTGCCATCATAGATGTTACCTTCAGTGCCATTGCCAATACCCGACGCAGATATCTAATGAGAATATTATGAAATATGGGGTACATGTTTCAGGATGTAAAGACCAATTTTCGACATTATTTTTTACTGAAACCACACTTCATTATGAGATGAATTCCTTGGGTAACTATAATAAATTTCCCAGTCCCTCTCATTCTTCTCGACATTTTTCTGAATTACTTACCTTGATTTCTGGGTAATTAGCTTTTATCTTATTTCTTGCCTAAAAGCAATTAAATTGGGATTTAAATTGCGGGTTCATTGTGTCGTACACTAATTCAGTAATGTGTTATTTCATCATCATATATTTAACTTTTTTCCAGCTATTTCATTATCTCTCTCATATATTTTGACTGCTCTCCAACTTCTTATATGCCTTCTACTTCCTTTATCGGATAAGCAACTCAAATGTTTGCCAACGATCTTCTTATTCTCTTTCTAGTTCTCTCTGTTCGGCAATAAGCTACGATGGTGAAGATGGGTTGATTTCAATTCTAAGTACAAAATACCTGAATTCGACAGGTATAAGTACAGACGAATTGTCATTGACTTTTATCATTCTTCATGGCCAAGTGGCTTAGTCACTGTCTATACAAGCTTGCCGACCAGGGTTCGATTCCCGGCCGGACCCAAGCTTTTGTCTTTGTGTGATTTCGCCTGGGGCTCTGATCCCGAGGTCGTTAAGAGAATCCAGACATTAATGTATCAAAAATATATATGGCTTATTTGAATATGAAAAACACGTCTAAATGTGCAAAATTTATCATTAATTGAATGCCAAGTAACAAACTACCAATTAGCTACGATGGTGAAGATGGGTTGATTTCAATTCTAAGTACAAAATACCTGAATTCGACAGGTATAAGTACAGAAGAATTGTCATTGACTTTTATCTTTCTTCGTGGCCAAGTGGCTTAGTCACTGTCTATACAAGCTTGCCGACCAGGGTTCGATTCCCGGCCGGACCCAAGCTCTGGTCTTTGTGTGATTTCGCCTGGGGCTCTGATCCCGAGGTCGTTAAGAGAATCCAGACATTAATGTATCAAAAATATATATGGCTTATTTGAATATGAAAAATACGTCTAAATGTGCAAAATTTATCATTAATTAAATGCCAAGTAACAAACTACCAATTAGCTACGATGGTGAAGATGGGTTGATTTCAATTCCAAGTACAAAATACCTGAATTCGAAAGGTATAAGTACAGAAGAATTGTCATTGACTTTTATCTTTCTTCGTGGCCAAGTGGCTTAGTCACTGTCTATACAAGCTTGCCGACCAGGGTTCGATTCCCGGCCGGACCCAAGCTCTTGTCTTTGTGTGATTTCGCCGAGGGCTCTGACCCCGAGGTCGTTAAGAGACTCCAGACATTAATATATCAAAAATATATATGGCTTATTTGAATATGAAAAACACGTCTAAATGTGCAAAATTTTTATCATTAATTGAATGCCAAGTAACAAACTACCAATTAGCTACGATGGTGAAGATGGGTTGATTTCAATTCTAAGTACAAAATACCTGAATTCGACAGGTATAAGTACAGAAGAATTGTCATTGACTTTTATCTTTCTTCGTGGCCAAGTGGCTTAGTCACTGTCTATACAAGCTTGCCGACCAGGGTTTGATTCCCGGCCGGACCCAAGCTCTTGTCTTTGGGTGATTTCGCCTGGGGCTCTGATCCCGAGGTCGTTAAGAGAATCCAGACATTAATGTATCAAAAATATATATGGCTTATTTGAATATGAAAAACACGTCTAAATGCGCAAAATTTATCATTAATTCAATGCCAAGTAACAAACTACCAATTAGCTACGGTGGTGAAGATGGGTTGATTTCAATTCTAAATACAAAATACCTGAATTCGACAGGTATAAGTATAAAAGGATTGTCATTGACTTTTATCTTTCTTCGTGGCCAAGTGGCTTAGTCACTGTCTATACAAGCTTGCCGACCAGGGTTCGATTCCCAACCGGACCCAAGCTCTTGTCTTTGTATGATTTCGCCTGGGGCTCTGATCCCGAGGTCGTTAAGAGAATCCAGATATTAATGTATAAAAAATATATATGGCTTATTTGAATATGAAAAACACGTCTAAATATGCAAAATTTATCATTAATTGAATGCCAAGTAACAAACTACCAATTAGCTACGATGGTGAAGATGGGTTGATTTCAATTCTAAGTACAAAATACCTGAATTCGACAGGTATAAGTACAGAAGAATTGTCATTGACTTTTATCTTTCTTCGTGGCCAAGTGGCTTAGTCACTGTCTATACAAGCTTGCCGACCAGGGTTCGATTCCCGGCCGGACCCAAGCTCTTGTCTATGTGTGATTTCGCCTGGGGCTCTGATCCCGAGGTCGTTAAGAGAATCCAGACATTAATGTATCTAAAATATATATGGCTTATTTGAATGTGAAAAACACGTCTAAATGTGCAAAATTTATCATTGATTGAATGCCAAGTAATAAACTACCAAATAGCTACGATGGTGAAGATGGGTTGATTTCAATTCTAAGTACAAAATACCTAAATTCGACAGGTATAAGTACAGAAGAATTGTCATTGACTTTTATCATTCTTCGTGGCCAAGTGGCTTAGTCACTGTCTATACAAGCTTGCCGACCAGGGTTCGATTCCCGGCCGGACCCAAACTCTTGTCTTTGTGTGATTTCGCCTGGGGCTCTGATCCCGAGGTCGTTAAGAGAATCCAGACATTAATGTATCAAAAATATATATGGCTTATTTGAATATGAAAAACACGTCTAAATGTGCAAAATTTATCATTAATTGAATGCCAAGTAACAAACTACCAATTAGCTACGATGGTGAAGATGGGTTGATTTCAATTCTAAGTACAAAATACCTGAATTCGACAGGTATAAGTACAGAAGAATTGTCATTGACTTTTATCTTTCTTCGTGGCCAAGTGGCTTAGTCACTGTCTATACAAGATTGCCGACCAGGGTTCGATTCCCGGCCGGACCCAAGCTCTTGTCTTTGTGTGATTTCGCCTGGGGCTCTGATCCCGAGGTCGTTAAGAGAATCCAGACATTAATGTATCAAAAATATATATGGCTTATTTGAATATGAAAAACACGTCTAAATGTGCAAAATTTATCATTAATTGAATGCCAAGTAACAAACTACCAATTAGCTACGATGGTGAAGATGGGTTGATTTCAATTCTAAGTACAAAATACCTGAATTCGACAGGTATAAGTACAGAAGAATTGTCATTGACTTTTATCTTTCTTCGTGGCCAAGTGGCTTAGTCACTGTCTATACAAGCTTGCCAACCAGGGTTCGATTCCCGGCCGGACCCAAGCTCTGGTCTTTGTGTGATTTCGCCGGGGGCTCTGATCCCGAGGTCGTTAAGAGAATCCAGACATTAATGTATCAAAAATATATATGGCTTATTTGAATATGAAAAACACGTCTATATGTGCAAAATTTTTATCATTAATTGAATGCCAAGTAACAAACTACCAATTAGCTACGATGGTGAAGATGGGTTGATTTCAATTCTAAGTACAACATACCTGAATTCGACAGGTATAAGTACAGAAGAATTGTCATTGACTTTTATCTTTCTTCGTGGCCAAGTGGCTTAGTCACTGTCTATACAAGCTTGCTGACCAGGGTTTGATTCCCGGCCGGACCCAAGCTCTTGTCTTTGTGTGATTTCACCTGGGGCTCTGATCCCGAGGTCGTTAAGAGAATCCAGACATTAATGTATTAAAAATATATATGGCTTATTTTAATATGAAAAACACGTCTAAATGTGTAAAATTTATCATTAATTGAATGCCAAGTAACAAACTACCAATTAGCTACGATGGTGAAGATGGGTTGATTTCTATTCTAAACACAAAATACCTGAATTCGACATGTATAAGTACAGAAAAATTGTCATTGACTTTTATCTTTCTTCGTGGCCAAGTGGCTTAGTCACTGTCTATACAAGCTTGCCGACCAGGGTTCGATTCCCTGCCGGACCCAAGCTCTTGTCTTTGTGTGATTTCGCCTGGGGCTCTGATTTCGAGGTCGTTAAAAGAATCCAGACATTAATGTATCAAAATCATATATGGCTTATTTGAATATGAAAAACACGTCTAAATGTGCAAAAATTTTATCATTAATTGAATGCCAAGTAACAAACTACCAATTAGCTACGATGGTGAAGATGGGTTGATTTCAATTCTAGGTACAAAATACCTGAATGCGACAGGTATAAGTACAGAAGAATTGTCATTGACTTTTATCATTCTTCGTGGCCAAGTGGCTTAGTCACTGTCTATACAAGCTTGCCGACCAGGGTTTGATTCCGCGGACCCAAGCTCTTGTCTTTGTGTGATTTCGCCTGGGGCTCTGATCCCGAGGTCGTTAAGAGAATCCAGACATTAATGTATCAAAAATATATATGGCTTATTTGAATATGAAAATCACGTCTAAATGCGCAAAATTTATCATTAATTGAGTGCCAAGTAACAAACTACCAATTATCTACGGTGGTGAAGATGGGTTGATTTCAATTCTAAGTACAAAATACCTGAATTCGACAGGTATAAGTATAGAAGAATTGTCATTGACCTTTATCTTTCTTCGTGGCCAAGTGGCTTAGTCACTGTCTATACAAGCTTGCCGACCAGGGTTCGATTCCCGGCCGGACCCAAGCTCTTGTCTTTGTGTGATTTCGCCTGGGGCTCTGATCCCGAGGTCATTAAGAGAATCCAGACATCAATGTATGAAAAATATATATGGCTTATTTGAATATGAAAAACACGTCTAAATATGCAAAATTTATCATTAATTGAATGCCAAGTAACAAACTACCAATTAGCTACGATGGTGAAGATGGGTTGATTTTAATTCTAAGTACAAAATACCTGAATTCGACAGGTATAAGTACAGAAGAATTGTCATTGACTTTTATCTTTCTTCGTGGCCAAGTGGCTTAGTCACTGTCTATACAAGCTTACCGACCAGGGTTCGATTTCTGGCCGGACCCAAGCTCTTGTCTTTATGTGATTTCGCCTGGGGCTCTGATCCTGAGGTCGTTAAGAGAATCCAGACATTAATGTATCAAAAATATATATGGCTTATTTGAATATGAAAAACACGTCTAAATGTGCAAAATTTATCATTAATTGAATGCCAAGTAACAAACTACCAATTAGCTACGATGGTGAAGATGGGTTGATTTCAATTCTAAGTACAAAATACCTGAATTCGACAGGTATAAGTACAGAAGAATTGTCATTGACTTTTATCTTTCTTCGTGGCCAAGTGGCTTAGTCACTGTCTATACAAGCTTGCCGACCAGGGTTTGATTCCCGGCCGGACCCAAGCTCTTGTCTTTGTGTGATTTCGCCTGGGGCTCTGATCCCGAGGTTGTTAAGAGAATCCAGACATAAATGTATCAAAAATATATATTGCGTATTTGAATATGAAAAACACGTCTAAATGTGCAAAATTTATCATTAATTGAATGCCAAGTAACAAACTACCAATTAGCTACGATGGTGCAGATGGGTTGATTTCAATTCTAAGTACAAAATACCTGAATTCGACAGGTATAAGTACAGAAGAATTGTCATTGACTTTTATCTTTCTTCGTGGCCAAGTGGCTTAGTCACTGTCTATACAAGCTTGCCGACCAGCGTTCGATTCCCAGCCGGACCCAAGCTCTTGTCTTTGTGTGATTTCGCCTGGGGCTCTGATCCCGAGGTCGTTAAGAGAATCCAGACATTAATGTATCGAAAATATATATGGCTTATTTGAATATGAAAAATACGTCTAAATGTGCAAAATTTATCATTAATTGAATGCCAAGTAACAAACTACCAATTAGCTACGATTATGAAGATGGGTTGATTTCAATTCTAAGTACAAAATACCTGAATTCGACAGGAATAATTACAGAAGAATTGTCATTGACCTTTATCTTTCTTCGTGGCCAAGTGGCTTAGTCACTGTCTATACAAGCTTACCGACCAGGGTTCGATTCCCGGCCGGACCCAAGCTCTTGTCTTTATGTGATTTCGCCTAGGGCTCTGATCCTGAGGTCGTTAAGAGAATCCAGACATTAATGTATCAAATATATTTATGACTTATATGAATATGAAAAACACGTCTAAATGTGCAAAATTTATCATTAATTAAATGCCAAGTAACAAACTACCAATTAGCTACGATGGTGAAGATGGGTTGATTTTAATTCTAAGTACAAAATACCTGAATTCGACAGGTATAAGTACAGAAGAATTGTCATTGACTTTTATCTTTCTTCGTGGCCAAGTGGCTTAGTCACTGTCTATACAAGCTTACCGACCAGGGTTCGATTTCTGGCCGGACCCAAGCTCTTGTCTTTATGTGATTTCGCCTGGGGCTCTGATCCTGAGGTCGTTAAGAGAATCCAGACATTAATGTATCAAAAATATATATGGCTTATTTGAATATGAAAAACACGTCTAAATGTGCAAAATTTATCATTAATTGAATGCCAAGTAACAAACTACTAATTAGCTACGATGGTGAAGATGGGTTGATTTCAATTCTAAGTACAAAATACCTGAATTCGACAGGTATAAGTACAGAAGAATTGTCATTGACTTTTATCTTTCTTCGTGGCCAAGTGGCTTAGTCACTGTCTATACAAGCTTGCCGACCAGGGTTTGATTCCCGGCCGGACCCAAGCTCTTGTCTTTGTGTGATTTCGCCTGGGGCTCTGATCCCGAGGTTGTTAAGAGAATCCAGATATAAATGTATCAAAAATATATATTGCGTATTTGAATATGAAAAACACGTCTAAATGTGCAAAATTTATCATTAATTGAATGCCAAGTAACAAACTACCAATTAGCTACGATGGTGCAGATGGGTTGATTTCAATTCTAAGTACAAAATACCTGAATTCGACAGGTATAAGTACAGAAGAATTGTCATTGACTTTTATCTTTCTTCGTGGCCAAGTGGCTTAGTCACTGTCTATACAAGCTTGCCGACCAGCGTTCGATTCCCAGCCGGACCCAAGCTCTTGTCTTTGTGTGATTTCGCCTGGGGCTCTGATCCCGAGGTCGTTAAGAGAATCCAGACATTAATGTATCGAAAATATATATGGCTTATTTGAATATGAAAAATACGTCTAAATGTGCAAAATTTATCATTAATTGAATGCCAAGTAACAAACTACCAATTAGCTACGATTATGAAGATGGGTTGATTTCAATTCTAAGTACAAAATACCTGAATTCGACAGGTATAATTAAAGAAGAATTGTCATTGACCTTTATCTTTCTTCGTGGCCAAGTGGCTTAGTCACTGTCTATACAAGCTTACCGACCAGGGTTCGATTCCCGGCCGGACCCAAGCTCTTGTCTTTATGTGATTTCGCCTGGGGCTCTGATCCTGAGGTCGTTAAGAGAATCCAGACATTAATGTATCAAATATATTTATGACTTATATGAATATGAAAAACACGTCTAAATGTGCAAAATTTATCATTAATTAAATGCCAAGTAACAAACTACCAATTAGCTACGATGGTGAAGATGGGTTGATTTTAATTCTAAGTACAAAATACCTGAATTCGACAGGTATAAGTACAGAAGAATTGTCATTGACTTTTATCTTTCTTCGTGGCCAAGTGGCTTAGTCACTGTCTATACAAGCTTGCCGACCAGGGTTCGATTCCCGGCCGGACCCAAGCTCTTGTCTTTGTGTGATTTCGCCTGGGGCTCTGATCCCGAGGTCGTTAAGAGAATCCAGACATTAATGTATCAAAAATATATAGGGCTTATTTGAATATATATATATATATATATATATATATATATATATATATATATATATATATATATATATATATATATATATATAAATACAGTATATATATATATATATATATATATATATATATATACATATATATATATATATATATATATATATATATATATATATATATATATATATATATATATATATATATATATATATATATATATATATATATATATATATATATATATATATATATATATATATATATATATATACATATATATATATATATATATATATATATATATATATATATATATATATATATATATATATATATATATATATATATATTAATACATCCCCAAGAAACTGAGAGCCTTAGTAAATTATTAGAACATAAGCTAGTTAAAATACAGAGCTCTATTGAAACAATAATGCTGGGAATAACACTAAACGACGAAGAAATTATTCAGGTGAATTTGCTTCCGAGAATTTGACATTTTTGGCTAAACTATTTTTAACATTGCCTCACTCGAATGCTGAAACAGAGCAAATATTTTCGATGATGGGTGATGCTAAAACCTAAAAATAGAAATAAGATGGGACCTGAACTATATTGGGCTCCATAGTATCAATCAATTCAAACATGAAATCAAAAGGTGAAACTTGTTCAAATTTACCCAAGGTTATTAATGAAGATCACCTCAGTTTTCATTTTGTGGAAATGTATGATCACAAACAGTCTGAGAGTAGTTAACCAGTGCGCACATATAAAGTAACAAACATTTTGATTCATTAACTTGAATTTGAAATAATAAAATAGAGTGAAATGAGTTTCATTTAGTATAGGCTATTGTAAGCATACCTTTAATTGTGCTATATTTTCAGTACAATTTCATGTATATGTATTATTGTTTATTAAAGAAATAAATTTTGTTTATTACCCATGTTCCTCTTTTATTGCTGCATATAACCTGGTATATAGTTTGTTATAATGAACGAGGTTGCAGGCCATTGGACTTGCCGATAAAAGAAAAAAAAAGATATCACAATTGCTCAAAGATTCAATACCACTGTAGGGACATTGAAAGTTCAATTCCACAGAGGGACATTTCCTGCAGATGTAGGGACACGTAGGGACTTTTTGCTACAGTTGTAAGGACATAACTGCCTGTAGGGTTGGTAAAACTGTGGTCAGCCCATTCATGCTCTTCTAGCACCCGAAGGATATGAATAGCATATGATGTCTTCTTAGGCTGATGTACGTTCGTAAACAATTGTCAGTTTATTGTTTGGACAAACTTTAATAAAGAGATGATTAACGTAGTACGTCAGTGGGTCGTAACGACTAAGAAAGAATTAACCATAGAAAAGATGTTAGTCACTCTAAGATCATCCCTTCAGGAATTTCTATATATATATATATATATATATATATATATATATATATATATATATATATATATATATATATATATATATATATATATATATATATTATATATATATATATATATATATATATATATATATATATATATATATATATATATATATACATATATATATATATATATATATATATATATATATATATATATATATATATATATATATATATATATGTATATATATATATATATATATATATATATATATATATATATATATATATATATATATATATATATATATATAAATAAATATATATATATATATATATAGTTAATTAGATAGATACATAAATAGAATGATTGGTAAAATATTTGAAATAACATTAACGAGGAATACGTTAACAACTTGAGATTTGAAGATAACATAGTTCTGCTTAGCGCATCAACGGACGAATTGAAAAAAAAAAAAACGTAGACTTAAATAAAGAAATTAAACATGTAGAAATGAGAAGTATTATGAGTAATACTAAGTATGTGTTCAATGAGAATGCAGAAAGACAACAAAATAGGATTATGGACGAACCTCAGGAGATTGGTAATGAATATACGTGCTTGGGACAGAAAGTGTGTGTTTCCACAGGACATGCCCCAGAAATTTAAAGATAATGAGGCATAGGATGGGGAGCTTTTGGTAAACAAAAGGAGACCATGAATAGTAAAATGCCACTATCTAGAAAAAGAATACTGTTCAGTCAGATGGCCCTACCAGTATTTACTTATGCATCAGAAACGCGGAGCCTTAGAATATAAGCTAGTTCCAACTAAAAGAGCTATGGCAAAAATTATAATGGGAATAACACTGAGAGACAGAAAAAGAGCAATGGCATATAATAGATGTACAGGATAGTTAACAGAATGTGTCCCTAAACCTTGCTAACAAGGCAGGCGAAGAACAGAAGACGATGAAAGCTTCATCAGGACGCTGAAGACATTGGGCTACCCTTTACCTTTATCAAAAAAATAGATAACAGAAACTATTATCCGTTTATCTAGAAAGAATAAGAAAAAGAATTACCGCTGCCAAAGTTTCAAAAAGAAGAAAGCGGAGTGATTCAGATATTAGAGATGAATATAAGGAAGTTCATATTAATGTTTTGATTAGAGAAATGTCACATTTCGAAAAGTCTAGCTTAAATGGAGAGATGTTGTAGAGCTTTCCAGAGCATGAAGAGATGTCTTTCTTTAGGGAAGAGTAACGTGGGGATAAAAGCATTGATAGGCTAAGAATATTTGTGGGTATAGACTTGCACAGAAGACCATGAAGAGATGTGTGTGGAAGGAGAAGTCTGAGGCCTTTGCCCTACACACTACAACGGCTAATGATCATGGCGATAATTATATATATATATATATATATATATATATATATATATATATATATATATATATATATATATATATATATATATATATATATATACATATATATATATATATATATATATATATATATATATATATATATATATATATATATATATTTATATATATATATATATATACATACATATATATAAATATATATATATATATATATATATATATATATATATATATATATATATATATATATATATATATATATATATATATATATATACATATATATTTATATATATGTTCCAGCTTAGTTGACAGGAATGGTAATTTAGTTTACTACGACGTTGAGAGATTAAAAAGATGAAAACATGGAATCGGATTAGCCTTGGAACCTTCATTGTTTTCATGAATAAGAGTTAACGAGGATTTTTCTGCAGAATTCCCACATCAAAAAAAGTTATGTGAGGTCGAAGAAGACTAAGGAAAAATTATCATCATAGAATACCCTCTAATGAAAGGAAACGTCAATGAATAGGAAGGTTCCAATGTTACTTTATTTACAGAGGATTCTTCTATGGAAAAGTTCTCTATGAAGATATGTTATGTAACTTATATGAAGACCAAATTCAAAAGTGTTCGAGGAAATCCTGAATAAACTGTTATAGATTATGAAACAAATGAAATTTAGTCATGATTTATCCATGCCCACGATCCATTGCATCCTCAGCGAAAGATTTTTGTATAATTTGAAGGACACATGATTTGTGTTTCACATTCTGGAACTTGAGGAAAATTAAAAACATGGCGTAGTTGTGAGGTATCTATGCATTTAACTAGTTTTTATCATCAACAATTCCAAGTAAATTATCATCTTCAAGTAATATGATTTTCTTTATGATGTCAAAAACCAGAGGATGGGAAATATTCCTTGGCGTCGGAAATGTTGATAGAAGTTTGGTTGTTATAAATGGAATAGCAAATATTATTTGTGCATAATTTACATTAGCCTTCATTAAGCTGTAATTCATATCAAACTTTTCCATTTTAAAACCTCGATTCCAGTTAATTTTTCTATTACTTCAGCTTATGATATTAACTTTATCTGGAACAGATAAATTATGAGGGACAATACTTCCTGACGCATCGAATGCATTATTTATTAGATAATCATTGTTTTGAACTTGAAACTTAGAAACTGTGAGATTACTGGTAACTTATTTAAAAAAAAAAACTTATTTTTTTTCCTGATAAATAATTACTTACTTCCTGAAGAATGTAATTACAGAGTTCATATCATCAAATGAGTTGTTGATAATAAGGAACTGTTTATGAAGTTCTAGGAAAACACGTTTTTCAACTTTTTTCATACTATTACACTATATCTTTTTAATTTTAGAAATATCCAAAGAGGCTAAACATATTTCTGCAAATGATAAAATGCCTAAAACACCCAATCCAGCTATAGTAGACAACTATGATAAAAGATTGGTATATATATATATATATATATATATATATATATATAT
>NC_090743.1:88147180-88154680 GCF_036898095.1 Palaemon carinicauda | reverse complement strand
AGCAAAGCTGAGTGACGATCCACTTGATTAAGTCATCATAATTTGAATAGATTTAAGTTTTATTATAGTCCCCAGATACTAATTCTCTACTTCCCTACGCAATTGATAACAACAACAATGACAACAAAAACAACAACAACAATGATAATAATAATAATAATAATAATAAAAATAATAATAATAATAATAATAATAATAATAATAATAATAATTTTTATTATTATTATTATCATTCTTATCATTATTATCTACAAAATTATTTTAATTTTTATTCTGTTGGTCTTTGGTTATAAAAAAAGGGACAGATGCATTAGAAAATCTTGCTTCATTTAGTTCCCAGAATTCTTGGCCTTTGCAAGATAAAATTTTTAAAGGGTTGAAAGTTACTAACGAATGGCACAAGCAAAGGACAGTAAAAATTCCTTAGGAGGACAATGGCCTAGAGACTGACCATATACACCTATGATCAGTGCCCAAGCCCCTTTTCTATCAAGCTAGGACCAGATAGGGTCAGGCAATGGCTGCTTATAGCTCAAAAGCAGATCGTCCAGCAGAGCTGTTTCCAATATATTACCTTGACTATTTTATCTTTTATTTAACCAGATTTCTTTAGTTATATTTCCTTTTGTAATTCATTACATCTTTTTATATATATAATTCATATGATTTCATATTTTCCTGTATACCTTCCCTAATTCTGTATAAGATATATCATTAAATTTTCCTCTTTAAAAAATATCCATTAAAAGAATTTTTAAGAAACTCGTTAAACTTATATGTTGGTTTGATGAAGTATTTTTATTGTCAAAATTTTCTTAGAATTCCGATCTCCTGACTTTTATGAAAGCATCTCTCTCTCAATTCCGTTCCCCCACCTTTCCATCTCTCAAGAAACTTCAATATTATTTTTCCCCTTTTGCAATGATGTATGAAATGTTTCCCTTTTTGTTTGTATCCCTTCTCTCTTATCTAATTTTTTTTTCAAAACTTATATTTATCTACAATTTGTCTTATTCCTCAAAGAGATCAAGAATTTTTTTTTCTTTACGTTTCCTCACGATTTTTTTTTTCTGGTACTAATCATATTTCTGTTGCAGATCCTATCCCATAAACAGCTCGTTCCTTCACTAATGTATTTTGCATAAAGTCTATTTATTTTAATTTCTACTCGTAACCAAATAGATGTTTTTACTATCGATAAAGTTTAAACTTAACAAACTTAACACAGTGATTAAGTTCAAACCCGATTAATAATAATGATAATACTAACAATAAGAATAATAATATTATTAAGAATAATAATAATAATAATAATAATAATAATAATAATAATAATAATAATAATAATAATAATAATAATAATAATAATAATATGAAGAAGAAGAAGAAGAAGAAGAAGAAGAAGAAGAAAAGAAGAAGAAGAAGAAGAAGAAGAAGAAGAAGAAGACGGAAAAGAGGACAATAATAATAATAATAATAATAATAATAATAATAATAATAATAATAATAATGATACTACTACTACTACTACTACTACTACTACTACTACTACTACTACTACTACTACTACTACTACTACTAATAATAATAATAATAATAATAATAATAATAATCTCCAATTACTAGATATTAGATGATAATGTTCGAGTAATATTTGCAATATTCTTTAGAAGGAATATAACTATCGTAAACGAGTGCACAAGAATTCTGTGCTTCCAAGATCTCCAAGATCGGGATTAAAAAAAAAAAAAAAAGATACTTTTATGTAACTTGGCGATCTCAGATTGGCCACCATCTCTACTGGGGTGCTTATTTTCATTCTTCAACACCTAACATGCAAAGGTCATCGATGTGGCCTGCATATTCCTATCCTTTCCAGAACTGAATACACTTTGTTAGAAAAATATCAGGCTAAACCTTATAATAATAATAATAATAATAATAATAATAATAATAATAATAATAATAATAATAATAATAATAATAATAATAATAATAATACAATGGGTGCCTCAGTAACATTGATAATGTGTTTTATCTTATCGATAGGACTGATGATCCCCTTTTTTCAGGATTATCAGGTTCTGCTAGTAATTGAGCAAAAGTATTTTTTCATGGTTCTGTAGAGGAAATTTGAATGTCAAGTTCCGAGTATTTGATATAAAGTTCACATTTTTGGTAAAAAGAAATAGTTTACAGCTAAGTGTTTCGAGAGGTTTACTCCCTTCTTCCTCGGGGCGGTGAATTTTCATTGTCTGAGACGATCGTTGGGTGCGGCTGAGTCTCAATGTGGCTGTTACCCACTTACTTCATAGGTGATGAGTCGGCATCTTGCTGAGTGGGACTACAGCATAACAAACTCAGCCGCTCATGGCGTCATAGCTTCTTGAAGGTGACCCCATTTCAGGTGCTTTGTCTCACCCTTGAGAGAGCCATAGAGGTGGGAAAAAGTGGCGGCGATGGCTAGTTGGAACCAGGGATAATAGTTGATCATGCCCAACAATTCTATAAGTGCTATGATGGTCGAAGGCTTGGGGAAGTTCTGAACAGCTACTACCTTCTCGAGGAGGTGGTCGACTCCTTCAGGAGTGATGCTGTGCCCTAAGAATGATACTTTGTTGGCGCCAAAGGTACACTTGTCGTACCGTATCAAAAGGCCATTCTGTTGCAGGCAGTTAGGCACGATATGTATGTGACGGAGGTGCTCCTTTTTGGTGGAAGAGAACACAAGTATGTCGTCCACGTAAAATACACAGTGAGGGAGATGTCATTCTTGAGACGTTGAAAATTAACCCCAGCCTTATGAAGGCTAAAACAGGAGTAATTGGAGGTCTGTGTACCAAAATGGGTGGTGATAATGGTATGGTGATGTCTTCTGGGTACAAGGGCCTCTGATAATACCCCTTCAGGAGATTGAGCATTTGGAAAACCTTCACTTTGTGCAAGTAGGGGGTAACGTCGGCAATGTTTGGGAGCGGTAGTGTTCCGAATCTGTCTGTCTGCATGATCAGATGCCTGTAATCCTTCCATGGGCATATGGAACCATCTTTCATGACATGCAAGGGCGACGACCATGTGATTGAGGCTTTTGGCAAAGGACCATTTCTTCCATTTTGGTGAACATTTGTTTAGAGGCTGCCAAATGATCTGTCAAATGATGTGAGGAGTTGGGCATAGTCCTCCATGAGTGCATTGACAAGGCGATAATGGCAAGTACTGCTCCAAGAGTTATGTTTTAGGGACATAATTCGCTATTGAGGTGTCCCTTTGCTTGCAAAGCTAATCAGAGATTTTCTGGAAAGTGTCCTCAGGGATCACCACTTTGGTGCTTCAGTGAGCCGCGCCCTTGATGCGAAATGGGGTCTCGGATTGCTGAAACCTAGCAAATGCCTCTGTACTTTTTGAAGGATGGTAGTTTCATGGATGTGTCTCGGGGAGAGGAGTCAAGGTCAGAGGGTAGCATCACCAAAAAGTAGGACACAGCAGTGAGGGGAAAAGCTGGAAGGGGCTGTTCCTCTGATGATCACCATTTGTTTGAGTGGTCTGTCAGGAACAGAGGCGAGAGGAATGCAGCTAAACTTTATTAAACAAAGAGCTTATATACAAGTACTTGCAAACAAGAACGTCACAAATATTAAAACAAGATAAGGCAAGAAAAGGCATAAACAGGTTCTGTTAATGTAGGGTAGAGCAAGATATACAAGAAAGAAGTAAATACCATGACACTGTAAGAGCGTGTATGAAACACGTAAGGTACACCTTCAAATCAGAGTGCCCCCTATTTTCAGCAATCTCTTCTTGCGAGTGGGATGAACAGGAAAGGAATGTTGGCAAATGTATCATCAGCTCCAACTGAAGTTTGCAAATATAAAATATTTTCTTCTATTTGTAAGTCTGCTTGCACGCCTTTTCTTCGCTCCTCCTCCTCCCGTTTTAGTTGGGGCTTAGATAAAAATCTTACTATATCATTCTTGAACTTGTGCATCTGCTCTACAGCCAAATCTATGATTTTCAGGACTTCATGTTGGGCTCGGATGGCCCCCATCCTGCTGTTGTTGACTGCTGACGTTATTCCCCACAGCTTAGCATGAACCATGTAGGTTGCCAACAGTTGGTCAACAGTTGCAATTGCTTTCCGGATGTCATCTTGAAGACCGCGTCGAAACTCGTCATCATAATTCAGACTGCCTAATATGCAGTCTTCAACAATGGTGAATGTTAGCCTTTTGGGAATAAACATCTACCATAAGTTTTGGTAAAAATAATAGGTACGCACACATAATTTGTTTATGATGAAAGCAATTACAGTGGAGGTTTTATAAAAATTTATAACACTAAAAATACATTCACTTCCAGCTCTGCAAAGATACAAGGGAAAGACTTGCTTTGAGCACCATCATCATCATCATCATCTCCTACGCCTATTGACGTAAAAGGACTCAGTTTGATTTCGCCAGTCCTCTCTATCTTGAGCTTTTAAATAAATACTTCTCCATTGGTCATCTAAAGCTTCACGCCTCATAGTCCTCAGTCATGTAGGTCTGGGTCTTCCAGCTCTTTTAGTACTTTGAGGAGCCCAGTTGAAAGTCTGGTGAGCTAATCTCTTTTGTAGAGTGCAAAGAGCATGCCCAAACCATCTCCATCTACCCCTCACCATGATCTCATCAACATTTGGTACTCGAGTAATCTCTCTTATAGTTTCAATTCTAATCCTTTCTTGCCACTTAACTCCCAATATTATTCTGAGTTCTTTGTTCTCAAATCTACAAAATCAGTTGGATATTGTTTCAATGTCATACCACGACTCATGTCTATACAATTACACCGATCTCACTAAATTGACATATAGCCTAATTTTTTTGTAATTTCAGGCAATTTGTTTTCCAAATTCTATTTAACCTAGTCATTGCCTGATTTGCTTTTGTCAAACTTTCATTGAAATCTAACTCTAAAGACCCTGTATTAGAGATAATAGTTCCTAAATATTTAAAGGATTTTACCCCATTAATACATTTTCCTTCCAATGATATTTCATCTTCCATTGCACATTCCGTTCTTGTTCTCTGTCTTTCTTCTATTCATCTTCAGCCCAACCTCCTGTAATATTTCATGCATTCTGGTATGCAAGCATTGCAAATCCTGTGGTGTTCTGCTAATAAGGACAGCGTCATCATCGCACTCTAGGTAAGCTAACTTCCTATTATCAATCCAGTCCAATCCTTTTCCACCATCTCCAACTGTTCTATGCATAACAAAATCCATGAGGAGGATAAAAACAGATGGCAACACATTTCCCTGTAGTACTCCACTGTTCACTGGAAATTCATTTGATTGGACTCCACTAGCATTAACTTTTCACTTACGATGCTCATGAACATAATCTTTTAAATTTATGAAGAATTCCGTGATAACTCAGAACTCTCCACAAAATTGGCCGGTGCACACTATCAAAGGCTTTTTCATATTCCACAAATGCCATCAACAGTGGATTCCTATAGTCTACACATTGCTGTACAACATATCTTAAAATGAAAATTTGGTCAGTAAAACTTTTACCTTTTCTAAATCCCACTTGTTCATCTCTCAGCCTTGCATCAATCTTTCTCTTCAGCCTCTTGAATAAGAAAACTACATATTTTCATGACAACTAACGTAAGTGTGATGCCTCTGTAATTATTGCAATCAGTCAGATCTCCTTTTTTTGCCATTTTCACCTACACTCCTAGCTCCCATTCATCAGGTTTTGTCTCTCCATGTCACATTCTACAAAATAATCTTGTAAGTATTCTGGGATCACTTAATTTTCAGACAATATCATCTCAGCCGTTATTCCATCGTATCCAGGGGCTTTCCATCTCTTGAATTCTTTAAGAATAGCTTCAACTTCAAACACACTGAATTCATTCATGGGCACAGGAAAATCCTCCTCACCTTCAGGTATATTAATCAAATTATTCTCTTTATATCTCCTATTCATGACATCACTAAAGTGTTCCATCCAACTTTGCCTTTCTTCATCCTCGGTTGTTATAACAGATCCATCTCTCTTTTTGATGGGTATATGCTTTTCTTGGCCCCAGTAGAGATTTTATTTATAATTCTATGAGCAATTGTTACTCCTTAGCCACTCGTTGAATTCATAGTTTTGTCAGCCTCATCTACTTTACTGTCTAAATATTCTCTTCAATAATTCCTGGCTTTTCTTTTTACTTCACTATCAATACTGGAATAATTAGCATTCTCTACCTTGTCATTTTCATTACTTTGTTGAAATATTTCAGCAATCAAAATCTGTCTTTGTCTCCCTTTTATAGTATCCTGAGTATCATCTGATATCCATGGCTTTCTTGTAACTACATGTCCTAAAACTTCCCTACCAACTGACTGATATATGTTCTTAATATCACATCATTCTTCGTGAATTGTTTGCTCTTCTTCTCTTAAAGTCAATTGCAAAGGTTTTTCTGTGCTCATCTTCTAAAAGCTTAGTTGTATCAAACCTAGGTATTCTATCTACATTTCTGTTGGGTGCTTTCAGTTTCTGTGATCTATCTAACTTTTGTAATTGCCACACGGTGAAGTCCATGTATATTTGTGGATTTCTTTGTGCTGGAAAAGAATAACTCCAATATCAAGATTGTTTGCGGAACAGAAACTTATTAAATGGGCTACATTATCATTTGCAACATCGCCAAGTCCCTCAACACCCATCATATTCTTCATGCCTTGATTAATTTTTCCAACTTTAGCATGTAAATCACCAATCACAATTTTCATATCTCCCTCTAGGATCTCATCTATTACACTCTGCAGTCTTCATAGTATTCATCTTTCATTTTTTCATGGGCATCATTTGATGGTGCACAGCAAACTATAATGCTCATATTGCACTGCTTTGACTTGAACTTCGCAAGTAACAATCTGCTCTTTACAGCTCTCCACTCAGTTAATGCCTTTTCTGTTCTTGGTGTCATCATTCTAACCCCCCCCCTCCTCCAACTCCATCAGTTCTTCCTGAATATATATATATATATATATATATATATATATATATATATATATATATATATATATATATATATATATATATATATATGCATATATATATATATATATATATATATATATATATATATATGTATATATATATATATATATATATATATATATATATATATATATATATATATATATATATATTGCCTTGGTCTAAGATATCCTTACTAGTCCCCTTCACTTAGGACTAAGATCTCCAAATTATACTTCATAAATTCATTCTCCTATTGTTATAACTTTCCAATCTGATTCTCAATTCTAATTTTCCAATCATCAATTTTCATTTCTTATAAACCGGGAGATACTTAATACTCCGTTATGCCTGGGACAGGGGGCCATTCTGTCATTTTTACTTTCCATAAACTTTATAAATTCATAGACGATTCATTGGCTAGATTCATCAAAGGATAGCCAGTTCCTTGTGTTGTGCAGTGCCTATCTAAC
>NC_090743.1:88137180-88144680 GCF_036898095.1 Palaemon carinicauda | reverse complement strand
AGAGCTTTGATATATTTTTTGTAAACATATCTTTCATAATATTACATCTCTGTTAGGCCTGACCTTCCGATTTGTACTGGCTTGTAAAAATCCTGCCAAAGTTATGAAGAAACACAAAATGTCATAGGAAATAAAATTCTTAAAGATAATCAAATAATCAAATCTTAACGTAAATTGTTTATTCCAAGTATTGGTAAATTGTTTTATTCCACTGTTGTAAGTTTAACATGTTACAAATGGGCGTAAACATCATCGAGGATCTTTCTGTTTAAATTCCTATTATGTCTGATTATCCCAATCCATACTCCATTGCATCAATATTTCCATTAATGTGAAAAACAGGCTATTATTTGAAATATACTATTTAACGTAGATTGAGTATAAAATTGCTATTATTTAACCAAAATTAGCCTCTCATAAAACGCAAATTTGGTATGATGACATTTTGAGGATCCTGAAAAGTGATATCAAGCATTACTCACAAGATAATGATAGGAGTCAAGATATTCATTAAGTGAATAAATGTTCGGAATTATATCGTTATTTTTCCGATATTGCTCATAAGTTTCTCAAGCCTTTATAATTTGCGAATAAATGTCAGCTGCTGGTATCTTAGATGCAAATCATGATTGGTGGAATGGAGACTCGTCGCCGAAATGTTAATACACATTTATATATGTATTCCTGATATTTGTGAATTTTATGAACATTCACTTTATGTCTTGTCTATTACAAATATTTGAAAAATATGAAGACTAGGAGAGAACATTTCTCTATGATCATTATGAGAGTACCGTCTTTTGAAATTAGGATAGTAGTTTCATTTAGTTTTTAAAAGCAAAATCATATTGTGTCATCAGAAGTAGGATTGTTTTAAAGATATCCACTCCGGATATCTACCGTGAACTCTAAGAATGAAAGAAAGAGTAAAAACATGAATCTCTCTAAAATATTATAAAATTCTCCATGCTTCCCTCCACCGTTATTCCATCTATAACAGAGGAGAAACAATGTACATTCCATCTAGACACGTTTCACTCTCACAATCGCATGGTCTTTGAATTAATATACTCCCCTTCTGCTGTCAGTCTCCTATGTGTAACTTGACATAGGGGTGCCAAAGGAATGCTGTTAATTCCCGTTGTAGTTTCTACCTCTATTTTCTTCTGTTTTACAATAAGCCAATTAGACTCCCTTCTCCGTATCATATATTTCTTATCAAAAGTCATCCAAAGGATTGACATCATTATCATTATATTCCTAACAAAATGTATCATTATGAAGAAAAATAAGGTGTTAAAGGGTTCCTCTAAATTTCAAAGTATCAAAGACCTATAAAAAAACCGAGGTAATGATGACACTATATATCAACTGAAATGTAATCAACATCCTTGAAGATTAATGTTTTCACGCAACCAGTTTTATTTTCAGGTCTTTAGTTCCCACCACGAAAACATGCCATTGGCTTCTTGTTACTTAGAAATTTAAAATTTTGGAAGTGTCACCGAGAAACTATTAAAACCACCACGGTCTATTAAATTTTTTATTCCTGATCTAGATATTAATCTCAGGCAGAGTCGTTCAATTAATTCGTTATGCATGTTGCATAAGATATTTTTGTAATTCTGACCATCCTCTACATTTAGATCTTCCCGACAGTTCCTTTCTGTTCGTAATACTAGGCATGCAGTTAATTCTAATAGGTAGGTCTTGTCCATCATGAGGCTCAATGCTACATTGTACTCTAAAAGTTTTATTCCACCTTTGACAAAGTTGTGGAATGATCTTCCTAATCGGGTACTTAAATCAGTAGAACTTCAAAAGTTCAAACTTGCTGCAATTTTTTTTTTCTTTTTGAACAGGCTGACATAAGTCTTTTTTTATAGTTTATATACAAAGTATCTGTTTTTAATGTTGTTAATGTTTTTAAAATATTTCATTTTCATTGTCCATTACTTCTTATATCGTTTATTTATTCATTGGGCTTATAGCATCTTTCTTTTCCAACTATGATTGTAGCTTAGCTAATAATAATAATAATAATAATAATAATAATAATAATAATAATAATAATAATAATAATAACAATAATAATAATAATAATAATAATAATAATAATAATAATAATAATAATAATAATAATAATAATAATAATAATAATAACTTCCTTTCCTTTTATGGATAGCGACCTGCAAGTGAATGGAATACTGTTATGAATTATTTGGTATCACCAGCAAATATACAATAAAATTTTTCATGATATCTAAATATGAAAAAATATCAGTCTATATTTGATCAATCGACTAATAGAAAGAGAGAGAGAGAGAGAGAGAGAGAGAGAGAGAGAGAGAGAGAGAGAAGAGAGAGAGAGAGAGAGAGAGAAAGAGTAAGAGAGATAGGCACCGATTGATTGAGTGGAGCAAGTTAAAACTGCAAAGACCATGTTTCGAAAAAAACAGATTTTCTTCCTATATTTATTTTTCTTCAAATTATTATTTCACTTGTTGAAGTATTCATACAGTTTGTCAATAAAGCCCACGATAATCTCTTACACTACTCGTGTTTTTTTGTCCTACCTAAGGTAGAACCAATACTTTAGTATGTATATATGATTCATTTGTAAAATAGTTCTCTCATGCGTAATCAATTAATTTGTTCCTTTGCAAGTACAAACCATCGTCATTTAAGTAGGGAATATGTTTCCGGAGTAAGGGCGAGGATCCCCATCCTTTTATCTGGTTAACCCTGTTGCGTCTTCATAATCTAACGTCTAGGACTATTCATATAATCAGTTTTTTATATATAAAACATTGATGGCCTAGGAATTGCAATTATTGCTCTAAAGGAATACAACTATAAAACAGTAAAAAAGAAACCATAAGGCAAATATGACAGGATTCAAAATTGGATCATATTTTCTCACCGGAACTGTATGTCAAAGGACGAAGTCGTATTATAACTAATCTTTTTGACAAAAGGTAATTTCTGCTGAATAATAGTTGGTACTAGAACAATATCATGGTAACTAGAGTCTATCCTCATGATTATTTAAAAAATGACATGGATGATAAAAGATAAGTCGTACTAATTCTCTTAAAGATATGGTAATCAATATATAACTTTGTTAGGGATCTCTCTCTCTCTCTCTCTCTCTCTCTCTCTCTCTCTCTCTCTCTCTCTCCTCTTCTCTCTCTCTCTCTCTCCCAAGATTGCAATCTTAATAGATATGATGTTCTAGAAACTAAAACATTTCAATGTCCCCTAAATATATTGTTGATAGAAACTAACCTAACAGTCATTTAACGTTGTTTCGTCTTATTGTTCCCAAATTAATAGGACTCGAATTCTACGTAAGACAGATTTACCAGCCAAATGTAAAGCTTTCATTATTTTCCTTGAAACAAGTGGGATTTTGATTAGAAACCAAATGTAATTAGTCCAGCAGTAACTAAAGCACAAAGTGCCATAAATGTCTTCTGGTTGTAACCTAAGTGTTGAGTGGATTTTACAGGAAAACAATAATTTCCCTTCACATCGTTTATCCTAATCTATCCTAATTTACTAATATTTGAATGGGTCTTGGGATACTTTGAAATTTCATCAAATTTTTTCGCTCTTTAATATTTGTTTATAAATATAAGTTATATTGACATCATAAAAATAACAATGATGATGATAATGATGAGGCCTCAAGTCACACATGCGCGGAACTATATTCCTTGGTGTTTATCTACTTTTTCCTCTTTCCTTTTGTCATTTTTTCTGTCTACCACCTGTTATTAACACACCTCGGTTAAAAGAAAATTGTAATGAGCCTGTTGTTCTTGTTTGGTTACTCAACAGTACAGTAACTGAAAGTATCCAAAAAATAGTTCAAAATGGCCAGATTATATATATCGAACATACAGCCGTACCGAACGCACTTATGCCAGACACGTTTCTCTACATTAGGGAAATGAGACGCTATTTGATTCACCACACTCAAAATGCGAAGATTTTAATGATAAATCAAATACTGTACAGTGCACTAACTAAAAAATAAAAAAGATAATTGAAAAGGCCCATGTTATAGATCGTACGCACAACCGTACTGAACGCACCTAAGCAAAACTAGTTTCTCTACATAAGGGAAACTAAACAAGATTTGAACATTCACGCAAAATGAAAATTAACATATTTTGATTATAAATCAAATACTCTACTGTACTGTAACTGAAAATACAATAAAAATATATTTGAAATAGCCAAATTAAAGAGCGTACATACAACCGTCCGAACATACCTAGGCCAGACACGTTTCTCTGCATTAAGAAAATTAAACGCGATTTGATTCTCGAACACTCAAAACACAAAGATTTTAACACTTAATCAAATACTGTAAAGTACAGTAAATGAAAGTACCAAAAAGTAATATAAAATTTCAAAATTATAGATCGTATGTACAACCATACTGAATGCACCTATGCCAAACACGGGGCTCTAAATTATTGAAATTAATTAAGATTTGAACATCCACACTCGAAAAATAATTTGAAATGTCAAAATTTAAGGATTGTATGTTCAACCGTAATAACGCACCTATGCCAAACACGTGTCTCTATGTTACAAAAATTAAGTAAGATTTGAGCATTCACGCACATTTGAATTGCAAAGTAACTGAAGGTTAAGGAAAACTATTTCAAACTTGGCAAAAATACGTAATGCAAACATACGTACTGTATCAATGTTGAAGTAAATTTTAAGTTATTATGAAACGAGATTTTGACAAATTCACCATGTGAAGTAACAGGATACAGAACAAGAATTTTAAACATGAAGTGTCCATAAAAGTTAGCGGTTTCATCCATGCTCCAGACTTGCTCTGAGCCATACCCCTTCACCATGATGAGTTTCTTAAGCCTCTCCGGGAAACTCCTAACGGCAGTGTACATCATCCCTTTCTTACATTTGTCAAGCACTTTCACCTTTTCTTCAAGGTTCATGACCTTCCGCTAAAATTTGGAAGTCCTTTCACCAGAAGTACCAGGCGCCTAGCTTCTTTCATCGCACGACGGAACTGTGCTCTACATTTCTTGTATATGACTAATTTCTCCTCAGTACGGCGCATGCGCAATCGAGTTAAAGACTTTCTTGTGTCTCTGTGCAGGGCAGTTAGTTTTGATGACCACCAGGGGACTGGTCGTCGTCTGAATATTCCTGTTGTTTTATGAATGGAATTGACTCCTGCTGTGTGAAGAGTTCCATTAAGTAAGCCTATGGCATCATCAACACTTTCAAACTGTTCTGCATTTCCTTTAATTTCACTTAGCTCCCGAAATCTATCCGAGTCCGCCTTATGAAGATTCCATCGAGGCGATCTCGTAAAGGTGGATCATTGTTGGTGTTTATAATAATTGGTGCATGATCACTAGTATGCCAATCATCTAATGTTCGCCAATTAAAATCGAGAAGACTGTTAGAGATTGCAACAGATAGGTCAATGCAGGACAAGGTACCTGTCTGAACATGACAATGTGTAGGCTCTCATGTATTAAGGAGTCTTACATCTTCATTCTCCAAAATTGATGATGTAATATTACCCCTTGTATTTGCCAAAACTTCACCCCATAAAGGATGTCTACTATTAAGATCTCCTAGTAAAAGAAAAGGTTGTGGGAGTTGTTTAATCACCTCTATTATATTATCAAATGAGATGTTATCATTTGGAGGCAAGTAAAGAGAACAGATTGTGTATTTCCTCCCTATATCAATCTGTACAACCACTGCCTGCAGAGGTGTACAGATAGCTAGATATTTAGGGAACATCTCAACGAACGTACATAAGACTTCCCCTATGGCTCCCTGCTCGTTGATCATATAGTGTCCTATAACTAACATACTCTCGAGGACAAGGAGAATTAGCATCGAACTTGCTTTCTTGTAGACATACAGTTTTAGGGGAGTGCTCACGTATGAGGAACTTAAGTTGTTCATATCTCTCCCTTAAACCCTGGCAATTCCATTGCAGAATGAAAGGAAAAACTATGGTTTATTTTTTGGATGACAGATGAAGTCTTCCCATTGGCAATATTTGATCTAACAATATTTCCCGGTTGTATTTCTAGAGATGATCTTTATATAGTGGGTTTTGTGTTCGTCATTTTCTTTGTGTCCTTTTGATCTAATTGTTGAGGAGGATGGTGGACCTCTACTTGAATTCCTGATTTGTTCAATTCACCTTCCAGTTGATCAGAAACATCAGCAGACAAGACATCATATTATTTGAAGTCATGACTTTAATGTTTCTTTCGGTAGGAGGCGAGAGAGATGGAGGTCTCTCTCTTTCTCGATTAAAACGTTGTGATCTGTCAGGTTTTTGCACCTTCACACTACAGGTTCACCAGGTAAATTGGTTTCAAGTCGAACCTCCATCAGATCAGGCAAGGACACGGCCTGGGAGAGGTTTGTACTATTGTTTAGAATGGGAGTGGATGGTTTTTGAATACCTTTCACCTCTTCAAGTATCTGTTTTGATTTTTCTACAATTTCTGGATATAGATTTTTGATGGGACTTTCAACATCTTTAATTATTTTCACATGTTTCTTTATATTAGAAGTGGCAATATAATTTTCGTCTGTGTGCTTGGGCAAGTTTTTCTTCAGAACCATTGAAAAAGGTTGCCCTGGTCTTATCTACTTTTCAAGAGCTCTTTTACGAGCCTCTCTAAAAGTAACCCTTTCCATGGTCCTGATGGCCTGAATTTCTTTTTCAAAAATAAACTTAACACAGCTTTTATATGTAGCTGGGTGTGCTTCCCCACAATTTATGCAATTTGGATTTTCTAAGCATACTCGATGACTATTTTTTCCACAGTTGGCACACATAGCTGACTTATTATTTAGTTTTTCCTTGCATTTCTGGCTTAAATGGCCATACATTTGGCAATGATAACATCGCAATGGTGAAGGGATAGAAGGTTTCACCTTCAAAGATAGCCAACCAGCTTCAATAACATTTGGTAATATACATTGATCAAATGTTATAATCAAAGAAGCAAGAGGAATACGTTGTTCTAGACCAACTCTCTTTCTCATTCTGACTGCTTTTACTACTCCTAGATTTTTCAGTTCATCCTCAATTTCTTTTTCCTCTATATCCAGCAATTCTGGAGCATATATCACACCTCTACTCTGGTTGAAAGTAAGGTAAGGTGCAACACGCATTTTACACTATGACCATCCAATGTTGTAAGTGTTTTTAACCTTTCACCTTGTAATGGGGATAGTGTCTCTATAAAGAGACTTCCATTTCCTTAGGGTGGAACTTTTGGCTGCCCTCCACATAGAGTGACTATTTTCCTGTTAGCTTTAAAAACATTTACACGCTTATTTCTTCAGTTTTCTAATTCTAAGATAAAAAAAATTTTCATAATTCACTATTTCATAGTGACCAGGTAATACTTCTACTTTTCTATATCTTTCTGTACTGTCATCATTTCTCACTCTTTCTCTCTTCTTCTT
>NC_090743.1:88127180-88132180 GCF_036898095.1 Palaemon carinicauda | reverse complement strand
AGCTTTGATCAAATTGTGGAATGATTTTCCTAATCGGGTAGTTGAATCGGTAGAACTTCAAATGTTTCAACTTGCAGGAAATGTTTTTATGTTGATTAGGCTGACACAAGTCTCTTTTAATAGTTTATATTCGAAAGATCTGTTTTGATGTTGTTGTTGTTCTCAAAATATTTTATCTACATTATTCATTACTTCTCATATAGTTTATTTATTTCCTTATTTCCTTTCCTTATTGAACTATTTTCCCTAATGGAGTACTAGGGCTTATAGTATCCTGCTTTTCCAGCTAGGATTGTAACTTAGCTAATAACAATATTAATAAATAATAGAATAATAATATAATAATAATAATAATAATAATTAAAATAATAATAATAATAATAATAATAATAATAATAATAATAATAATAATAATAATAATAATAATAATAATAATAATTTCACTTAATTTCGATGTTTTGTTTGATTTAAGTTATGTATAAGATACCCTTATCATTTAAAAAGAATATTAAGAGATCTGATTACATCGTTTGTTGAAGCATCATAGAACATATTGACATATAAATACATAATAATACTTTACGCACAATGGTATTGTTTTACCTAAAAGTTTTATCTATGTTCCTGTTAACTTTCATCATTTATTTATTTATTCTTTAAGTAAGCAAGGCTAGGAGAAAACGCAAGAACTTACATTTCAGCTTGATTTCTCCCAGTTTTAAGCGAGGGACAGTAAATTCGTTTCCTTGCTTTACTAAGTGATTTAGTAAGGATGAACAGAGGATAGCGTAATTTACAAGAAACAAAAAAGGAAAAAAGAAAAATGGTTTCAGAGAGGTTTGATTTATGCATCAAAGCACTTGAGCCTTGTAAAATTTATTACTTACTGCATTTTCCTTGGCCTGAATTGAATGAAAATAAATGTTTTGTATGCAAGTCTGTGTTACTACGCTTGCAATGAACGTTATAACAGAATCATGGTGAACAGAGACATGTAAAAAGGGCCATTTGCCGTTATCATCTAACTTTTTCGTGAATTTTATATAGGGAATGAAGTTATTACAAATACTGAAGAATGAAAAAAAGCAATTTTCGTTATTTCGATATATCATAAAAATGTCATCTACATATCCAACTCAGAAACGGGGCCACGAGTGAATGGGTTTTGATTTAAGATATTCCAATTCAATCAGTTTATACATAGATTGGCAAGGATTTCGGCTCAGTGCATAGGTTCGAATCCTTGCCCAGCCAGAGGCAGTTATCATAAATCGATGTCCAGTGGATATACATTCCAAAAAGTAAAATTCGGTATAAAATGCCATTGTGGTTGATATTTATATTGATTAAAATCACGAATGTTAGTGATACACATTCATCATAAATAACCACGTGTTGCAAAGTCACTAATCATCTATCTTGGTGGAGATGGGTTGATTTCAATTCTAAGAACAGATTCCTGAATTCAACAGTGATATATATATATATATATATATATATATATATATATATATATATATATATATATATATATATATATATATATATATATATTGAAATTGAAATTAAATTATATCCTCTTGATAGCATGATTGGTAAAGTCTTCAATGGAGGCATTGTTTCGGCTCAGGGAATAGGTTCGAATCCCTGCTCAGCTAGAAGTATTTATCAAAAATGATTTTCCAGTGGATGTACATTCTCAAAGGTAGAATTCGGTATTAAAGGCCATTATGGTTGATATATATATATATATATATATATATATATATATATATATATATATATATATATATATATATATATATATATATATATATATATATATATGGTAATGTACGCATATTTCCTACACGCTCTTACATTGTGATGCAATTGCTCTCTCTCTCTCTCTCTCTCTCTCTCTCTCTCTCTCTCTCTCTCTCTCTCTTAGCTGATATTAGAAAAAACATGTTTAAGCTTGTCTTTGGATGTTTCATATTGTTATAGTTTTATATCATTGTTATCCTCAACCAAAATGCTTGTGATATTACGTTAATAACCTAGTCATGTCCAGACCACACCGTCTTTCTGTTAAAAACAACTTGCAGCTTACCACAATATATCTATCTATCTATCTATCTATCTATATATATATATATATATATATATATATATATATATATATATATATATATATATATATATATGGTGTGAAATGAAAAACATATATCAGTCAGTTGCTAGTGAAGTTCCGGGACATAGAGAAAACCAACAATTGATTGTTGACTGTTTCCAAGAAACTATTAAAAATTACAAGCTAGAGCACACTAAGTATCCCAGTATTGATAGTGAGGTCAAAAGAAAAGCCAGGAATGACTGGAGAGAATAATTAGACAGGAAAGCATATCAGGCTGACAAAGCAGGGAATTCAGGTAGTGGCTATGATGTAAAAATTGCTCATAGAGTTATTGATGACATCTCTACTAGGGCAACAAAGAAGAAGAATATACGCATCAAAAACATAAATGGATCTGTTATAACAACAGAAGATGAAGAAAGGGAACGTTGGATGGACCACTTAAGTGAGGACATGAATAGGAGATATGAAGGGAATAATTTGATTAATATACCTGAAGCTGCGGAAGACAGGATGTGCTCATTAATTAATTCATTGTGTTTGAAGTCAAAGCTATTAAAAGAAACCACAAGAAATGAAAAGCTCTTGAATACGACGGAATAAGTGCCGAGATGATTTTGGCTGAAAATAAATTAACTCCCAGAATACTTACTAGATTATTTTGTAGAATGTGACATGAAGAAGCAAAACCTGATGAATGGGAGCTAGGAGTATTGGTAAAAATGGCTAATATATGGGGGATCTAACTGATTGCAATAAACACAGAGGCATCACACTTACGTCAGTTGTCATGAAAGTATATAGTATGCTCATTCCAAAGAGACTAGAGAGAAAGATTGGTGAAAAGCTGAATGATGAACAAGCAGGATTTCAAAATGGTAGAAGTACTGACAAAATTTTAATTTCATGACATGTTATATGGCAATGTACAGAATATAGAAATCCACTTTTGATGGCATTTGTGGCCTATGAAAAGCCTTTGATACTTACAACGGCCAATTTTGTGGAGAGTTAAACGTTTTTTTTTTTTTTTTTTTTTTTTTTTTTTTTTTTTTTTTTTTTTTTTATAAAGGAGTTCCTCTTAAATATGTAAAAGTGATGAAGTCCGTTCAAGAGCATAGGATGTACAAAGTTAAAGTTCATGTAGTCTTATCAAGTAAATTTCCAAAGAACAGCGGACTCCTACAGGGGATTGTGTTGTCACCTATGTTGTTTATCCTCGTCAGGGATTTTGTAATGCTCAGAACAGTTGGGGATGGCAGAAGGATTAGGCTGGATTGGTAACAGGAAATTAACGTCTCACCTATAGTATGCTTATGACGGTATTCTT
Organism: Palaemon carinicauda; assembly: GCF_036898095.1. Lineage (NCBI taxonomy): Eukaryota > Metazoa > Arthropoda > Malacostraca > Decapoda > Palaemonidae > Palaemon > Palaemon carinicauda. Next base: position 88,128,734 of record NC_090743.1, on the reverse strand, counting down.
AGCAATACACCACAGCACTTGCAAAGATTGCCTACCAGAATGCATGGAATATCACATGAGGTTGTGCTTACGGTAAATAGAAGAAAGACAGAGGTGATGAGAACGGAATATGTAATGGAGGATGGAATATCATTGTAAGGAGAAAGGATTAATGAGGAAGAATCAGTCAAGTATTAAGGAACTATGATCGGTAATACAGGGTCTTTAGACTTGGAGTATAAGGAAAGATTGGAAAAGCAAATGAGGCAATGGCTATGTTAGGTGAAATTTGGAAATCAAATCAAATGAAATTACATACAGAAATCAGGCTAGTTTAGTAAGTCGTGGTATGCCAATAAAACAATATCCAACAGAATTTGTAGATTTGAGAACAATCCACTCAAAAGAATATTAAGAGTTAAATGCCAGGACAGGATTAAAAATGAAACTATAAGAGAGGTTACTTGAGTGCCCTATGTGGATGAGATCATGGTGAGGGGTAGATGGAGATGGTTTGGATGGTTTGGACATGCTCTTCGCACTTCCCAAAAGAGATTAGTTCACTAAACTTTCCAATAGGCTCTACACGGCACTAAACAGTTGGAAGACCTTTGCCTACATGGTTGAGGCCTGTGAAGCGTGAAGTAGGCGACGATGAATGGAGAAGTATTACTAGAGACAGACTGGCGAAATGTAACTGAAGCCCTTTGCGTCAATAAGCGTAGGAGGATATGATGATGATGATGATGATAATGATGATTATATATATATATATATATATATATATATATATATATATATATATATATATATATATATATATATATATATATATATATATATATATATATATATATATATGTGTGTGTGTGTGTGTGTGTGTATATATATAATTAACAAGTTACAACCGTAGTTGGAAAAGAAAGATGCTATAAGCCCAGGGGCTCCAACAGGGAAAATAGCCCATTGAGGAAAGGGAACCAGGAAATAAGAAAAGTAATTAAAATACAATATTTTAGAAACAGTATCAACATTAAAATAAATATTTCATATATAAACTATCAAAACTTTAAAAAAAAGAATTAGAGGAAGATAAATAGATAAAATAGTGTGACCGAGTGTACCCTGAAAGCAAGAGAACTCTAATCCAAGACAGTGGAATACCATGGTATAGAGGCTATGGCACTACCCAAGACTAGAAAACAATGGTTTGATTTAGGAGTGTCCTTCTAGAAAAGCTGCTTACCATAGTTTAAAAACCTCTTCTACCTTTGGTAAGAAGAAAGTAGCCTCACCATTGTAATATACCGATACAAATGTCCTGTCTAGGGATGTCCTGGCGCCTACGTCGGGATGACGACGATTTGTCTATCTAAAAGATTATTTGGCCATGTTCAACAGGGTGCAATAAAAAATTTTTCCCTCCAAACACAACCATAATATCACTAAAGAATGTTACTATCATTGGCCGGGCCCCTGAGAGCAGGCGCCTCAGAATAATGGAAGTGCTTTTCATACAATATGAAAGACCTGACCTCAACACAATGCAAGAGGGGACCTTATTGCCGATGTGTA
>NC_090743.1:88114680-88119680 GCF_036898095.1 Palaemon carinicauda | reverse complement strand
AAATTTTGTTTTGTATGATTATGCAAAGTTTCGAATAACTAGTAAAGACTTACGCCGGCCTTCTGATATTCATAGATCGCAACATTCTGTAATATGTAGTGATATTTTACTGTAAAAAACTTCCTAAGTCGTTCAGATATAAGGGGATGTGCTACCTGTCTTTAGACCCTAAGCCACTACTTGCTCTTAATTCATCAAATTTCTTACATTTCCTTTTCGGTGAGCTTTGCCGTCTCGTCGCCTGTGTTCGCGGTCAAGAAATGTTAGCAATGAGATTTGAACTAAAACTTTAAACATATACAGTAAAATATTTGCTGCATTACTAATTCAATCTTTATCGCAAGAGCTTAAATTCACTTGGTGATTACCGAGTATAGGTAACGAGATTATTTGGTTTGATTTAGTTGCTGATCTCAGCAATGCATGATTTAGCAAAAAAAAAAAAAAAATAATGCTTTAATTATATTTTTATACTGAGACGTCATTTGGGTGTTTGAAGGATTGGTTTCCATGCTCAAAGTTATACTACTAAGTTAGATCATTATATTCTGTAGTCCTCCACATACAACAAGTTTTCTAATTAATATACTCATTACGAAACTAGTCCATAGGATAATTTACCCGTTTGCTTTAAAATCAAAGAATATATTTACCTTCACTGCAATGATGATAAAGTTATGTGATAGAAATTCTATAGACAAAAAATCTGAAGGAAAATTCTTATTAATGAATGTGTGCTTAAAAATCCATGTTTTTATGAAGATTCTAATTATGAAGCTAATTATAGAATGAGGCACATTATATTAAATGTTCCAAATGCCTTATTTCTAAATTCATTGATGAATACCTCTTCTTGGTTTCACCCAAATATTAATAATAATAATAATAATAATAATAATAATAATAATAATAATAATAATAATAATAATAATAATAATAATAATAATAATAATAATAATAATAATACTTTTGGGGAACTGAAAGGCTTGACTAGGGTTATGACCTCCACTTCTTACCAGAGATCAGGAGATACGAATACTATTATTAGTTAACAATTTATATAATCTCCCTGATCAATGTCTGGGATTTTATGAAATAGCTAGTTAAACTGTATAATTTTCTATATTATACACTTTAACCGACAATTTCTGATATTTCATGAAATCGCTAGTTATTTCATGTATTTTCGGATTATAAACTTTAACGGTAACATATATATCTATATATACAAATACATGTGTGTGTGTGTCTGTTTGTGTGGGCGTGCATGTATTTAGACAGGTTGCCGTGGATAGTCGACACTTCAAATAATACCAAAGCATGAAATATGGTTGGTAGCTTTGTAACATTTTTTTTAGATTAAGAGAGGTTGTCGAAAACACTGCCCATTTCCTTGAAGTACTAAGAAGAGCAAACCATCTATCTGTTTTGTCATTATGATACTAGAGACATCTGACAAACAATTTCATATCAGTATCGGTTAACGTTTGAATCTAATTGTACATTTACACCCTTGCCATTCCTGTTCTGATTCCCATCTAGGCTCACAAATTTTCCCTGTACTTTACCCACAGTAAAATTTTCCAAAGGCAACCTTTTCTTTCGATAATCAACTAACACTATTTGCTTATCTTCTAAATTTAGTATCTCACACATACTGGGTTCATACTTGATCATCCTCAACCATCTATTCATCCCATTCTCCTGAATATATCCTGGTACTTCCTTCAATTCAAGAACTAGATGTGGCCTAGTGCGTTGATAGAAATGTGGGCAAAATAACGTTGAGGTTGAGGAAAAGTGCCCACTCCTGAATCCGTATGTCAATGTACTTTTGACGTTTGGCATGAAGTACAGGAGTAGACCCAATCCCTATCTTCTTAAGTAATGCCATGCCAAATGAACTCCGTCTTCAGTAGCTCTGCAATAGATCGACGCGAGGGATGTGCGAGGCAATGGATAAAATCAAACGTCTGTCGGTGCAGGGGGTCTGGTATCCACAACCGAGGCCTACCAGTGCTAATGGTAATGTCAAAGAGAAGGGTGGCGTTGGAATCATTGTGGGCGAAGTCTCCCTAAATGAGAGATGTGCAAGATGTCCTGCAGGCTTAGTAGTCTAGATCTTTTAGTTGTGGTTCTGCCAAGGTGTTGCAATCTAATTCCAGGTGAATGTTTCTTGACAGGGCATCGGCCATGGGATTAATTTTCCCAGGGACGTGTTGGAGGGTGCAGCTCTATATGTCCATGATGGAGGGATGTCAACATTGACAGGTGGACCAGGTGTCAAAAAGTTGAGTGAAGGCGTACACCAGGGTCATGTGGTCTGGTCAAATGATGAAGGGCATACCCTCTCAGAAATGGTGAAACTGACAAACAATGAAATGCACAGCCAGGAATTCACTGTCAAAGGTAAAGTAGCCAGATTCCGCCTTGGATAGTTTTCTACGAAAGAAAGCCAATGGCTGGGGTGACCCATTGACCAACTGCTCGAGTAATGCAATAATAACGATGCCACTGGAATCCATGAAGTGATGGAGAGGGGCATGTGGAATAGGAAAAATTAAAGCAGTAGCATTTCGCCTTTAAGGGAAGCATAGAGGGGGATAAGACCATTGGCGATGGCTGGCAAGAACCAGTGATAATAATTTACCATGCCCAACATTTTGACGGTCGAGAGCATTGTAAGTTCTGATCAGCTGGTACCTACTCAAAGGAGGATTTGGAGTCCTTCAGGAGTGATGGGGTTACTTAAGAACAATACTTTGTTGTCGCCAAAGGTACAATTCTCATCCGAAATACACCGCCCTTCTTTTGTAGGCAGTCAAGAATTATGCATAAGGAATGGAGGTGCTCCTCTCTGGAGAAAGAGAAAAAAAGTATGTCATTCCACTTAACATACACAGAAGGGGAGGTTCACAAAGATGTCATCCATGAGGTTCTGAAAAGTGGCCCCGGCAATGCGAAAGCCAAAACAGGAGTAATTGAAAGTGTATGTGCCGAGGGGGCTAGTGATGGCAGTCATGGGGATGTATTCTGGGTACATGGGGACCTTATAATGCTCCTTCATGAGGTCACGAGTGCAGACCGCCTTTGCTTTGTGAAATTAGGAAGTAACGTCAGTGATGTTGTAGAGCGGGTAGTAACCCAGCTCTGTTTGCATGTTCAGATGCTTTTAATCCTCACAAGGGCACAGGGAGCCCTCCTTCTTCAGATCAACGTGTAGGGGCTTGAGGTCTATTGGCAATAGCTCATTTCTTTCATTTCAGCAAATGTTCATTTAGCACCTGACAAACAATATGGGGCCAGACACCTCAATCGGGCAAACACCGTGGGCCCTGTTGTCTTGATATGGTGACAGGAGCTTAGGCCATTTAGCAAATTTTGGTTGGAAGACTTCCTAGTACAATGTGTTGAGGTGGGCGTAGGTATCCATGCAGTGTGAGGTTGAAGGGGGTGGGTTAAATAGGTGTTGATGGTTATGATTTTTTTGTTGTCTGAAAACTGATGTACCACATATAGCAGGATGTGGAAATGGGTGAGGAAAACTGCACTGATTATTGGCGATGTTATGTCGGTAATGAGACGCTTCCCATGGTATTTGGTTTCCAAAATGATAGTGTGAGTGTCTCACACCCATGGTTGGGGATCTCAGATCCAATGATAGTTACCTCGAAGACGTCAGCAGGCTTGGAATTAATACGTCATGTCCTGGAGAGTGAAATTAGTAGAAGGAAACAACAAATTCCCGTGTCTACCAAGAAACACAGATCAGTACCTGCATCATATAAAAAGAAAAAATTAGTGACAATTGAGACCACCACCACAAGCAGTGTCCTACTTAGAAGTTTTTTGGCCAATGACAACCGTCCTCAAATTTCTTTGCAGCAGCCCTGAATCTGGAGAGGTACTAGCATAACTGTGGCTGATGGCCATCAGTGTTAGTAAATGGCGGTAGAGGTCATTGGTTAGGGCATGAGTGAGGGGCATAATATGTCGGTGATGGACTGTGTTATGGACAATCCGGCATATCGTGGGACAGATATCTGTGACCTACCGTATTTAAGTCAGCTTTGGTCAGTGAGGAATGGTTGTACTCTTTCTCGGGAGTGAAGACGTTGATGGAGGTCTTGAAGGCGATGGAATTATTGTCCATAAGGAAGTCGACTTTGATCATCAGGTCCTTCATTGACAAGGTGTTGATATCAGGGATAGCAGTATGTACTGGTTTGAGTAAGTGTCATACCCAAGTACACGAAGTAGGTTCACTTCCCGAGGAGAGCCTTCTATTGCAGGTTGCAGGCAAGTGATGCTGTCATTTAGGTCCCCCAACGGATATAGAGAGATCTGAAAAAGCTTTGCTATACGGGCAGCTGGTGATGGTGAGTACTGGCCTGTTTTGAGGGCATCATACTCTAATAATAGGTCCCCTTGGTCTCAAAGCCAATTATAGATTTCCAAAAAAAGTGTTCTCGGGGATGGCCGTGAGGTCTGCTTTGCTGCTTGAGCGAGTCTCGTCCTTGATACAAAACTGAACTTCGGCGATCTGAGACCAGGAAAACTATTCTATACTGGCGAACGGCGGAGGTTTTATTGATGCAGCGTGGATCGAAGAGTCAAGGTCAGTGGGTGTCATTGTCAAAGGGTAGGGCACAACGGTGAGCAAGAATGTGGTGGGGATTTGGTCACTACGGTGGTCATGAAGAGTCTTGACAGGAAGACGAGTTGGACATGACTGACTTTATTCAAATGACATAACAAGCTTATATAGAAACGGTTGAAAATAACAATGCCATAAAAACTTTAACAATATGAGACATGCAATGGCAACCTTAAATAGATTTTGTAGTATCAAAGAGAGAGAGAGAGAGAGAGAGAGAGAGAGAGAGAGAGAGAGAGAGAGAGAGAGAGAGAGAGAGAGAGAGAGAGAGAGAGAGAGCATTAGCATTACAGTGTATGATTGTGTATGGAATACGTGCATTACAAAATGCCCCAGACATATA